>NC_053122.1:19754463-20121963 GCF_010015445.1 Perca fluviatilis
TCTTCATTTTCTACAACACCACCACAGTATTATATTACATATTTAAAGGACACTCTGCTGATTTTACACATGGAAGCTCAGTGGAGTGTCAGGGTTGTATTTTGAGAAGTGTAAGATCTCCGGGGGCAACTATTTTTTCGATTCATCAATTAATTGTCTACAAAATTTGCTGTTCTCAAACCGTTCTCTTCGGGAAACAACAAAAAACTTTGAGCTAGAAAGCTACACGCTGAAAATGGCAGAAAACTTGGATCGTGCAATAAGGCAGGCCTGCTTGGCTCTTTCGGGGAATGATTGTAAAGATTTACACAGAATATGTTTACGGCATTCATTATCTAACTGGGACGTTTTGGGACCAATTGATGGGGATTGCTAAGGACGGTTTCAGTACAGTACAGTACAACAATTATGGGTTGCAATATTTAATCTCGGCATAGGTGAAATAAAAAAAAGGTTTCATCTACCTAAATGAATCACTGGTTTAACACACCACCCGGCCAGCAGTGACCCAAATGAAACACACACACAATGTACAGGTGCATGCCGGATATGGCTAACATGCATAATGCTAAAATGCTCATGGTGGATCCTCCAGCGGTGACTTCTGCGTTTGCTCACTGATCTTTTAGATTCAGTGAGGTGTGTGAGGCCTTTATGCTGCTTGTGACTATTAACCTCTGTCACAGTTGTGACTACAGAATGTCATTCAGCATGAAATGTTGAAAAGTCTGAGGAGCTCAGTGTGAATGAGAGACTGAGTGGACTGGTTATATTATGCTCTGACTGAGAGTGAATGAGCTGAGAAGTGGAACATGGAGCAGATAGTGGAGGACTTTGCAGTGCTCAAGACTCCCATAAAGCCATTCAGACAGGCAAGTACAACAACAAACTTTCTGTGATGGTTTTAACTTTCTCCAGAGGAGAAGGTCAACATTGCTAGACGACGCCTAACGTTGTGCATGTGTGTTCACTAACGTTACATGTGTAAAAACTGTGCAGCTTTTTTCTTTTTAGCTTAGATATGGGCTGTGGAGTTAATATTGTTATAATCTCTTTGTTGTCTGCTTTGGTGATGTTTTATTTTCCTGATGATTCTAAAAGAGAAGACGTGTCAGGTTATTTAATTGATGTAGTATAACTGATGTAGTCTAATAATGCTTTTTTTTGTCACGGACTTGTGACAAATTATATGAAAGATAACACTGCTTTTACTGTAGTAATAGCTCACTATATAAGGATATTTAAACCTCATTAGATTGAAATAAGAACATAGGATTACATTTAGTGAACAAAGCCTATGAACTGTATTGCGCATTAGATATAACATGTACATGTCTCACAGTCAGTAATCCACTAGATGTCTCTATTAGACTTCAAATCACACCAACACCACCTCTCTCAGCCTCAGAGGGGCTGCATCACTAAAAATGATCAACGGACTTGATGTACACTGTGTCACACTCCCAAGATAGTCAGTATATAGCTCTTTATCCCCCATATAGGCAGCTCCACAAACATTACACACAGAACGCATATTTATCACAAGCAGCATGCATATTCATGGGCCGGTTGATGGAGCTTGTGGAGAGATGTGTATGAGTTCTCAGCACAGCGTTGAGTGCCGAAGCAGAAGGCGAATGTTAATTCAATTATACGGCAGCTGTTCCTTGGTGCCCATGGCCACTGTGTTTGCACTAGAACAGAAATCTTGTATTAGGTCCCTCGCCATAAAATACCATTGCCAGGCATGAAAATGGGGACTGCCTGTAACCAAAAGCCATCAACCGTATTTTAAAGAGCTTTTAATGCTTATTTTTGGCACAATTGAGGAATTTGGTGAGGCTGCAAAGTAAGATTTATGGTTTTTTTTGGCTCACTGTTGATTTACGGAGCTTTTGTTTTTGGTCATTATTCTTTTAAATAGTCAATTTGCTTGGAAGTAAAATGTGCAAATGAGTTTCCTTTTCTGGTATTAACTCCAGTCAAGGGTGGTTGGATAAACACGAGTGTGTGTGTCCCGGTTTCATCGTTTTATTACGTGAAAGCTAATTTACAAATACATAAACTCTTTTATTATTTCTTTGTGTTTGTGCATGTTTGTATTTGTGTGTCTTCTTGTGAATTCATGCTCATGCCTTTGTGTATTAACAAAAAAGACAACATGCATGTTTTGGTCTTCAATTGCTCTCATACATGGAAATGAAGTTTGTCCATGCATTTATGTGAGCGTTGGTATTTGTGCTCCACCCCACCTCCTGTCCCGGGCTCGGGCTGAGCTCCAGTATGACATGGTGGAGGAAGAGTAGGAGAGGAGGAGGAGGAGGGAGGGGTGTGAAAAGGCATCCGACAGCCTGTCCCTTCATTACCCAGCTCCCTGAGACTCACTCTGTGTGATTTAATCACATGGCCACTGGCGGGAACTGCTGCTCTGATGTTACCTGGACCTGCTAATAAGTTTGCTTTTCCTTCATCTAAAAGAAAACAGCCACATTTGTGGGCAGGATGAGCTCAACTGCACATTATGTATGTAAAATATATGCACACATGGAAATGTGGAGGCACCCAAACACAAATAACTCTTATTTATTGTCCTCCTCTCTCTCTCTCTCTCTCTCTCTCTCTCTCTCTCTCTCTTTCTCTCTCTCTCTCTCTCTCTCTCTCTCACACACACACACACACACACACACACACACACACACACACACACACACACACACACACACACAAGGTGGATAACATTAAGAAAAGTAGGGATGAAACTAAAGATTACTTTCATTACTCGATTAATCAATTTCGTTGTTCTCTAAAAAGTAAACATCTTCATTGCAATGTATTTTTAGTATTTTGCCATTTAGGACAAAGAAAAGCAACAAATCCTCACATTTAACAAGGTAAAACTAACTTTAATTAGTCATTTTTGCTTATAAAATGACTATCACTGTAAATAAAATCTGCTGCTGTCACAGCAAGACTCCAGTATGACTGGCCTTTTTGGAATCCATCCTCTAACCTTAACAGAACTACATGTTCTTGCCACACATATTAAGCTCTTTAATAAAAATTAAACCCTGTCTATCCACTAGAAAGAGCACAGAGCTCTATTTAGAGTGACTGATCGAGAGCCCAGAATCAAAGGGCCCTGTGGCACTAGCTGCTATGTGTCTGGGAATTGGCCCAACTCTTAAAGAGCCAAGCTTCCCTCATCTTGACTGGGGCAGACCCCCAAATAGGAAGAAGCTATTTCTGCTGGCAGCCAAGAGGTTCCTTTCTGGAAGCCTGACAGGTGAGGAGCAAGGCTGCCAACTGTAACCCCCCCTCAGGTGGGCACAAGAGGCAGGGCAGACCCCCATCACGGCTCCAGCATTGTGACACACCGCAGATGATGATGCAAGTTGCAGAGGGCATTGAGCTCCCTGTCTCGAGACAACGATCTGCTGTGAAAGTGGTAATCACTCCAGTAGACTCCACAGCAGTGATGCATTATGCAAAATACAGAACTATTTTAACTACAAAATTGTGAGGAGTTAATTTAGAATAATGAAAATGTGTGACTGAATGTGTTTCACTTTAATCATTAACTCCCAGTGGTGGAAAATAGCCTACATTTACTCAAGTCCTGTACTGTAGTGTAGTTTTGACTTACTTTGCTTGAGTATTTCCATTACTTTGTACTTCTACTATAATGTAGCCTTGAGCCGCTACCTAAAGCAGAGATGAGGAGCAGGCTACAGAGGTCTAGTAGGTTCACTAATTTTTAACTCCACAACAACAGATTTGTTTAATTTTCGAACTTGTAGTTTTCAGCCCAACCAATGCTATTAATTCATTCGATTTCACTGAGCACTCTCTGGAGCCACAAAAAACTATACAAAGCTTTTTCCACATATGCAGTAATACTCTCCAACACCTGTAAACAGTTTGATGTGTAAAATAAGTGGAGTTCCCCTGTACAAGTGCCAATGCAAGTGAGATTTTGAATGCAGGACTTTTACTTGTAGTGGAGTATTGCTACATTGCTGTAATACTGTTTGCCCCTTATCTGGATCTGAATACTTCTTCCACCTTTTGGTAACTTAACTAACTATAATGACAAGAAATCAACAGGAAAAAAAAATCCTCTAATTGGCTGCTGAGGAGGTACTAACAACATTACTACTACCACTTGCAAATTTATCATTGATTATACTTATGTTGACTCTATTTTGAGCTGCTGTTCATCAGCAGCACTTTCCCTTTAAATCAAACTCGAGCCAATTTAACACTGCAACACCATGTTGCTCGTTCTTGCTAAAACTGGTTAAACACAGATGGCGTGATGTCATGTTGAGATATTTCCAGCAACCTTACAATGGAGTGTAATAGAGTGGAGAAGTAGGTGGAGATATTCTGAACAGCCAGAGGTGAATTTACTCGTTATGAATTATGAGTTCTTCATCTTTCCTTTTCAGCGCAGGGCTGTTTTCAGACTGTGTGCCAAATTTGTGAGCTTTAGATGTGCCAGATTGTTTCCAGTATTAATGCTAAGCTAAGCTAAACACCTTTGGGCTCCTTTCACACAGAGATTTCTTAATAATGCCGCAGTGAAAGTCCGCTGTTTTGCCGGCTTTGTTTATTTACAAAAAAACAAGCAACAAGCAAAGGCGGCATAATGCAGCAGTGGCGCTGGCAGGATTCTATTTCATAGTACGCACAATAGCCTCTCATACCGTAGCTCATATTTGCAGAACAATCACCCAGAAGGCCAAATATACCACACACAGAAACACACTCACACATTCTCACTCAATAATACTTTCACACATGGTCAAACTAATGTAATCATATCTGTATTGGCAAGTTCACACTTTTGCCCCTCAACTTGTTTCAAATGCGTTTTCTGGGCAAAAACTTTGTGTAACTTTGGATTCGGAGATCCATTTATTCACAGTTCTGTATACACATGCTCACTGTAAGTATTCACTACGATTCAGAGACGAGGAAAGTTCTCACATTAACCGGTTTATTAAACCACTTAATGTTTAGAGCCATCACAATGTGGAATAGCTTGCCAACTATCATAGTGAAGGCGCTATAAGGCCAGTTTTAAAAGACTACTTAGAAAACATTTCAACAATAACTAAACATTAATTGATCCAACAAATATGGACTGTATTGTCGGAATGTGATGTTATTTTATTTGACACTAATTTACGTACACACAGTGCTATTCTTTTACTTGAACTATATGTCTTGTTTTAAATGTATGTACAATTCTATGTTTGGTATTTTTACGTATATGTTGTGACTGTGTGTGTGATGTGGACCCCAGGAAGAGTAGCTGCTACATTTTTAGCAGCTAGTGGGGATCCAAATAAAGGAAAGCAAAGGAAAAACAGTGCAGAGAAAACTTACAGATATGTTGTCTCACAGAAAACAGCACTCTTACTCCTCGGTAATCCAACCCCGGTCACAACAACAACAACAACAACAACAACAACAACAAGAGATAGCCTACATAAAAAACAAATGTATGCACAGTGCGTACAGAGTTACGGCTTCCGGCGCCACTAACGCCTTCCCAATGTGTGATTCGTGTTAAAGGCGCAACAACTCTGTCCCCCCATTGCGTCTTCATAACTTTCACACAGATGGCAATGCGGCTTACGGGCGCATCAGTCCTGCCTTGAGGCTGTGTGAAAGGGGCTTAACTCTCAGCAAGTAAGTGAATAAGTATATTTATCAAAATGTTCAACTATTCCTGTCCTTGGACTGAATAAAGAATTGAAGGTAAAGCACTGGCACCCATTTGAAATAGGAGTCTGAAGCGATGACAGGAAAAAAGGACTGGGGTGGCTGATTTGGATTAACTGTCAAGAACAATAATGAAAGGGGTTATGGCCCAATCCCAAATCAACCCTAAATCCTAAACCCTGAACCCTCAGGGACTTACTGTAAGTGACTGGTAAATGTTTGAGGGTTGTGGTGAATGAATGGGTCTGATACAGGACTGTGATTTGTGTCCTGTGTGAAACCTAAAGTCCACGTAAGTGTTTAAGTTCAGGCGTTTCTCCCAGTCCTCCTTGTTTACTGTTTTTTTGTTAAGGCCTTCTGGCTTCCCCTGGAAACCCTGTGTTTAACGTCACAGTTCTATGAATTGTATGTAAATCCCTCAGGTAAAGTCTGAAGAAATGCAAACTTATTGGAAGTGCGCATAAAGGGCTTAAAATGTCTGCAAAAGACAACGTGCCTCAAAGTCTGTGTCTGTGAGTTTGGACATTGGGATTGGGCCTATGAATTTTATAAACTGACTGGTGACCTAACAGGCTATGATGCAGATTTATTTATCATTATTGATAGTTTATTTTAAAGGGACAGATACAGTATGCATAGAAAAACTGAAAACAGCTATCCGATGCAAGTATATCGTGTTTATAGCTAGTTTGCAACACCCTAATAGAAAGGCTTTGAAACTAAGAGATTAGAACTGTGAGCTAAAAAGGTCAACTGGATACAGCAAGATACAATAAAGCACACAATGACACATCACATTTAAAACTTGACATGAGTACAGGTTTGTTGCTGAATTAACCAGGATTGGGTAGCTCTCTTAAAAGTGGTGCAGCAAATTTCAAGTGATCAGGCAGCGAGTTCTAGGAATTTGTTCCTTTCACAGAATAAGCTGTCTGAGCAAAAGATTAAATATAGGTCAGACACAAAAAGACTGAACAAACCCACTTGCTGCTAACTAGCAGCATGTTTAGTAAAGTCACTGTGAGGTCCTTGTTCTTCTTCCTCTTTAGGACTCTTGGACACAATATGGAAGAATGCACTTCTTCACCTTACAATATGACTTTGCAGATATTTCTTCTCAGAAACACGATTTAAAGAGTAATATTCTTACCAAACACAGGACATTCACTCGGGGGACCAGTGCTCGTGTCCCAAAAGTACTTATTTTAACTCAAACCACAAACTTTTTTATTATCTTAACCGAGTCGTTTTGGACCGTCACTGTTGTTTCACAGCATTAAATAGAATGGTCATATTAAACTAAACTGTTCACTTAACGGTAGTTTTACTGCCTAAACTTAACCGGCGACACAACGCTAAATAGAACTTCAATATTCCGTCAGATAGCATGCCAACCCGTGGATGAGAATACATTGCAAAGCTAAGCTAACCATCTCCTGGCTGTAGCTTCATTTTAATGGATATGAGAGTGGTATCGATCTTCTCATCTTCCTCTCAGCAAAAAAGCAAATAAGTGTATTTCCCAAAATGTTAAACTTCTCCTACAAGAAAAGTAATGCAAGGCAATCAAAGGCTCTTCTATACTTACAGCTTATAAGCGGAAAGAAGCATTTCAAACAATACTCATATTTGTAGTCCTTGTGGTACCAACCAAACTAATGTCTTCTACTGTATGTGGCTGATGACACTGGCAGCATGGCACACAGCAGCATTACAGTCAGCAAAAACTAGTCTAAACCAACTTTCAAATGTATTTGCACTGCATACTAAAGCTCTATCTGTGCCACACTTTGGTAAGAATGAGAAGTAGTTTCAAACGCAGCGAGACGATGGGGAGTTGAGGACAGTTGAGAAAGACATCATATCAACACTTAGAGCGTCGATTAGGTGAGAAAACGACATTACAACCCTGTCAATCATCTTGGCTTCATGCTTGGAAAAAAGCAGAGGTGCAATTAAGAAAAATGCGTAGAAATTGGCAAGTCAGTAGTGCATGGCAAAAACACTTTTTAAAACTTTTATTACATACTAGTGAGAAATTCCTTCAACAGTGTTCCTCATGTCAGAGAATATGAATGTTTTTCTTCACATATATAGTTCCTGTAGGTCACTGTTGTCAGACACCATCTCCGCTGTGAGTTTATCATACATTTCATACAATACTTACATTAAACTAAAGATGTGACTTTTGATATCTGACACATTTTTTATTTTTTTTTATCTTATCACTTTCTGGGTATGGAAGTGTTGCAATCTACCACAACAGATTGTCACAGCCACTTTGAACGTACGCGAACAGATTGTGCTTTGAAAAAGAAACGAGCGCCTCCGGCAACATTTCACGTCTGCATCCCATCTCTGTCTGAAAACGGGACTAACATCTTTACATTATACATCTTCAAAAACATATCCATTATTCATATCCCCATATTTTAATACTATTAGCACTTCTATGCCACCCACCTAAATACCTGTGTTTCTTATCAAAGGAGGAGTGACAGTAAGAGTTACTTTGTTTGGGTGTAAAGAAATGGGTTGGGATTAAGAAAGTATTGTGGACCATCACACAAAATGAAATCAGATCTCTGAGTTGTGAGTTTATTTTTGTACGCTATAAAATATTGGATACAAACACAACTGGGCACAGGAGAAGCTCTGTTTTTACCTCTCACCAAAGTGTTTGTGTTGATTGCATAGACGAACACACACACACACACACACACACACACACACACACACACACACACACAGACACACCTGTGTGGGTGGGAGGTGTGGCCACTCAGCAGCTGAGTGGGGCAGCATATGGAGTTTCTAATTGGGTAGAACAGCACAGCTGGAGGACACCAGTCCAGGACCTGGCCTCTGGTAATCAGTCCCACAATCCTCAGCCCTCCTCTACACATCCACTGTGCTTCATGTGCGCCATGGGTGGGTGGGTGGGATTTATTGAATGTGTTCCACTGCTGAAACCAAGATGAAACTTGTCCACTAAGAGTGTTTAACAACATGTTTTCCCTTTTGAATCAAGGTTGTTTTTAAATCGTGACTTGTCAGCCTGAACATCCAATTTTGGACATTTAGTGCTCGTTCCTTTTGGGTTTGAATGCACTTATTGCAAGTTGCTTTGGACAAAATCATTTGCAGAATGACTGAAATGTAATGTGTAATGCAATTTGTCTTAATTATGCTGAATGATTCTGTACACATTTTGTAAAGAGTGTCACTGTGGAGCGTGTCACGATGTCCCTTTTATTACTAAATACATTACTATATTTGCTCACAGCAATACAATATCTACTTTTAGCAACTAAAGGTTTGGTGATACTGCTTTTTATTTTTCATGTTTAGACATTCAAATGACTAAGGTTGAAGAGTTTAGGTAGTTAAGACTTAAAGCACATGTTCAGTTTATTAACATTTAACCAAACCAAACCCCACTTGCTCCACCTAAACCAAGTCTTTTGTTGACAGAATGTGTAACTCAGGAGGTGAGGCATCCAGTGTAAAAGTCCTTTAGTTTTATATTTTTTTAATATATGTTTTGGGGAACAGCTAGATATGAAAAGGGAGAGAGAGGAGGATGACATGCAGGAAATCATCACAGGTCGGACTCTAACGCTGGACCTTCTGCGTCGAGGCATACACCTCTATAAATGTGCGCCTGCTCTACCAACTGAGCTAACCCGGCCACGAAGTCCTTCAGTTTTTATGTCCAAAATCCACCCCGACCGACTGGGAGTCCTGCACAGTACAACAACACAGCGTGTACTTGAACATAATCCAGGCAGCAGTCATGTTTTGTTTGAAAAAACAAACAAATTAGCAGTATATGTCATTTCGAGGAGACAGGTAATATTGTGTGCTTTATTATTGTAACACAGTTTAATCTGCCCTTTTAAACCAGAACTCTCTTGAAATGAGACTTCAACCTGGTTAAAGAAAAGAAGGGGGAGAAAAGAAAGGAACAAATACATTTAAACTTAAATAAACTAGTGTTACAAAAGAGCAAAATGTCAGGTTTGGAAACATTTTCTAATAAATAAAGACATAAATCTGCCGACATAAGGTTTTCGGTGTGAGAACAAAAATCTGAAACAATATGAATGAATGATTTAATAGCAACAACCAAGGTATTCATCTGTGTATTAGGTGCTCAAAATAAATGACTTGCACTTGTATTTGGGACTGCTTAAGCACTTCCTTATTTAGCTTTAGTTATTTGTACATGCACCTCAGCGTAAAGCAATGCAAAATAAATAGTGAGAGTTGTTAGATTGTTGAGGAACTGAAAATTCACAGCAGGCTCATTACGGAGTCAGTGTCAGGATTAAAAAAATACATGCTTTGCATTTGAAGTTAATTTGGGGGAGCGTTATTCTGCCTCACAGGGTTGAACTAAAGAAATTAACTATAAAGAAAAATGCAAGGAATTTGATTTTGGACAGTAACACGTTGTATCACCACATCTTCACTAAAGAATAAAGAGAACTTTTCTGATCCCACGAAATGTATTTGTTACTGCAGCTCAGGAGTCAAAAAGCAAAGTGATTGAGTGATGATCAAAAATGAAATGAGAAAAAAACAAGACAAAAATACAAATGAAATCAAATAATATAAAATCTATATACACCTTTAACTATTATAGATATGTACATAATGGATAATTGCACAAGATAATTTCCCATTGTAATACACACATGGCGTTGTACATAGCATTATACTAGAAAATAAAACAATATCTACAGTATAAATATAATTGTACAGGATACAAGCAGGAAATTGCACAGGATAGTCTGTCATGTTGTAAGTGGTGGGTGATGGTGACAGACAACAACAGTGTTACGTTATGCTCGTGCTAAAAAGTCTAACTGCTGTCGGAACGGAGGACCTGCGGTAGCGCTCCTTCTTATACTGTGGGTGTCGCAGTCTGTTACTGAAGGAGCTGCTCAAGGCCCACGCAGTCCCATGCGAGTGGTGTTGTCCATGATTGACGTCAGCTTGGCTGACATTCTCCTCTCACCCACCACCTCTATGGAATCAAGAGGGAAGTCAGATCAAAACAGAGCTAGCCCTCTTAACCACTTTGAGTCTTTTTTCCGTCCCTCTCCGTGCTTCCACCTCCCCAGTAGACCACTGCATAGACGATTGCAGATGCCACATGCCACCTCTCAGTGTCCTAAAATGTTCTTAACAGTGTCCTGCAACCTCCAAAAGACCTCTGTGGGACCTCAGCCCTTTTCATACAGGACATCAGTGTTGTCTGACCAGTCCAGTTTATTGTTGAGGTGAACACCCAGGTATTGGTGCGCTCCCACTGTCTCTATATACCATCCCTGGATGTTCACCGGTGAAGTCTGGGGTGTCGTCTTGCGAAAGTCTATGACCATCTCCTTTGTCTTTGGCATTTAGGTGAAGGTGGTTGAAGTCCTTGATGACCTTCCTGTATTCCAGTTTGTTCCCTTCTGATGCACATCTAATGATGGCTGTATCATCAGAGAACTACTAGAAGTTGACAGTTGCCTGTGTTATGTCTGAAGTCCGTATGCTCAACCACTTCACCTCGCACTCATCATCCAGACACGAACTCGCTTTAACTGCTGACATCAATTGAGAAACGCTTGCAACTCAGCGTGCGATCAGTGGCGCCTTCATTTGCAGCTCAACACCACGCACCGTGCCTATAAAAGCTGATAATGTGATAATTAAAAGAGCTGACAGGCAAGAACTGTCAGCGAGACACCCTGCTATACCAACCTCTGCTATTTGTTATACCTCTCAAATTACAATGCTTCCACCTTTGAAGTATGACACTTAAAATATCAATTGAAATAATGAACTAGGTAAGGTCTGCTTAAGTCTAACAGTTTTAAATGAAAACCGGCCTTAAAACATCAGAACAAGATTAGATTCAGGCCTGAAAGGAGGATTTCTAGCAGACAAAAGATCACTGCCATGTCTCTCTCTTTCCCTCTCAACCACACCATGATTTATTACCTGAAAAGACAAGAGAACTAATTAGTGGAGTAATTAATTAATATAAATTTGCATATTTGCATTTGCAATTAGTGCAGTCAACTGATTAGTCTGAGATGGGGAGTTTGACTCATCAGATGCTTGTGTGTGTGTGTGCTGGACCAGAACGATCAGCAGACCAGCTGAGGCATTTTAGGGGGAAGGCAGTGATGAGGGGACTGTTTTTTTTTTTTGATTCTCTTTTTTTGGGGGGGGGGGGTGTGCTCATGTACAGTATGTATTCGTCCACATGCACGCTTACACACACTTGCCTGTATTTGTGTGAACACGTTTGGTGCTCTGTCTCACACACATTAGGGTTAAGTGTATGCACAGTCACCAGTGTGTGAGATGATGCTATCGTTGTCACCTGCAATCTTTACCTTTGCCGTTCATTTTTCATGCTCTGAGCTCACACCGTCAGGCGTTGTAAACATGCTGTAGCACTCTGCTGCCGGGCCCTTACTGCTGATCAATGTCTTATAATGTCCAATACAGAGAGATTGATATTTCACTTTAATTGATTCTCCTTGCAGCAAGGTCATTCACAGGGATACATTTGTGTGCGCTTGTGTGTGTGTTTCACATAACTGAGGAGTGCATGTACCCATATCGAGTGCCAGCTGTGCCCCAGTATGGATTTGGCAGCGTGCCACTGGGCCTTTTCCACGGGGTGTACTTAATGTCTACAGTCCTGAGGTACCAACATTGTGCACGCCCCCCTGGTATCACACCATCCTCTGCATGTGAGGTGCCTGCTGGAATTTTTAATATAGTGCTGCAACGATTAGTCGATTAGACGATCGGTTAGAAAATTTGTATGCAACTATTTCGATAATCGATTAATCATTTGTATCAGCTTTTTGCGCATAAATGCCGAAAGTTCTCTAGTTGTAGCTTTTCCAATGTGAAGAAGCGGATTTCCTCTCTTTTAAATGGAATGTTTTGACATTTAATGACGTCAACAGAAGTTTGGGAAAATGTGACGGGCATTTTTCACTATATTCTGACATTTTATAGACGAAACGATTGATCGAGAAATTTGTCTGCAGATTAATCAATAATAAATTGAATCATTAGTTTGAGGTCCCACAAATCCAACAGCTGTATAATAATTATTGCTAAATCAACCATTTAAAAAAAAAAACTTTTCTTCTGACCTCAATAAACCACAGTCCTTCAAATTAAATAACAAAATATGTTGTTTGTAACCGCCTCCAGAACGACACATAGAAATGTTTTCTGATCTGACAATCTTCTTTGTGCCTTTCAAAAGGTAACAAATCATTGTTGAAAATGAACCCAGCTTTATGATGTGACAACCCTATGTTTAAAGTTTGGTTGAGGTTAAGCACCACTAAGACTTAGTTAGGGTTTGGGAAATATCATGGTTTGGGTTAAAACAAGTAGCCTACTTAGTTAAGGTTAGAACATTTTTTTT
Organism: Perca fluviatilis; assembly: GCF_010015445.1. NCBI lineage: Eukaryota > Metazoa > Chordata > Actinopteri > Perciformes > Percidae > Perca > Perca fluviatilis. The sequence continues at coordinate 19,767,650 of NC_053122.1, forward strand.
AGACAGCTGCAGCCCAGAGAGGTTTAACTCCCTGTTTGACCTCTTATGAACAAACTAATTTACTAATTTGGAATTTGGTGAGAGGTTGGTGCAGCATAGTGTCGCATTGCCAGACCCTCCTCCAAAGCGCGCTGGAAGAGAGTCTGGCTACTCCACATAGCATTCGGGGATGGGAGGAAAAACGTGCTCTAGTTTATTGGCATTTCTTTAAACCAATCACAATCATCTTGGGCGGTGCTAAGCACAGGAGAAAAGCTGCAGTGCCGCTACAGAATAGGCTCTGAAGGAACTTGTTTTGGTTGAACATGTGTACGTTTAAAAGTTGTTTTAGTCGTGCAACAGAAAACTCAGATTTGACAGATAGTCTAGCTAGCTGTCTGGATTTACCCTGCAGAGATCTGAGAAAAGGTTAACCATAGTCGTTAACTCATTGACCGGAGTTTAAAATGCCAACACGAAGGAAGCCTAAGGCAATGGATATCTAGCCTAAATGAGTGACATCCGACGGATTTTCTGGTGGCATCCAGGGGCGTCGGACTGGGGGGGGGGAAAGGGGACTGAGGGAATAGATGCTACAATGACCTCAAACTGAAAGAAATGTGTCAATTAAAAAAATCATGTTTTTGAGAAATTCTCATAAAGGTTTCCAGATGATTAAATAGTGTTAGGTGTGTTTTTTGAGCTGTTTAAGAGGAACCAAATCAGAACATTAGAGTTAACAGACAGACGATCTATATATAGTACAGCTGTATAATTTAAATAGTGTTGGTCACACCGTTTTTTTTCTTATTTGCAGCTTCCGGTCAGAAATGCATTTATAATTGGTTTCATTAAATGTAATTAAATTATCATGCTTTGAGCTTTAGGGCAGGTCTTTGTACAAGACCTTCACAGGTTTTATACTGTGTGTGTGTGTTTAACTGCGTATGTCTTACACTTCTACATTCCTAGATTTGTATGTATGTGCAAATTCTTGAATAAATACAATTCAGGACCATGGTTTAGGACCAAAATACAAACAGAGTCAAAACTGAACAAAGCAGCATTCCGTTTTTATAGCAGTAGCTAATTCCACAAAAAAACTTGAGGTTTGCTCCATCTCTCATGTTTTTTTTTTTAATTAAGGGTTTTAACTTCCCTGTTTCCCATTGCCTTTCACTAAATTGAATAAATCTGGGATTGTTTAAAACTGACATTTCTATTCTCCTGTTTAATCCATCTATCTATCTATCTATCTATCTATCTATCTATCTATCTATCTATCTATCTATCTATCTATCTATCTATCTATCTATCTATCTATCTATCTCACCTGTTGAGGATGCCTGCAAACTCGCACGTTCCTCGTTATTTTCCACATAAAAAGACATTAATTCATCTTTCTTACAAGGGGAGATGCAGATATTATATTGTTATCCCTCTCCGGTCTGTGTTTTTGACGGTAAACGCGGGCCTCCCGGTGCCCATTACCGGAGCTGCCAGATGATCGGTAGGAATGGAGGTCCCATGGGACACTGAACACGTGGTCTCGGCTGCCACAAGACGTCAGCGGCAGATGGCATGGGTACCCGCTGTTGGCATGAGTGTCATTCCTCAAAGAGAGAGGGAGGGGGAAGAGAGAGAGAGAGAGAGAGAGAGAGAGGAGGAGAAAGGAGGAAGAGCACAACACAGCAAGGCAGAGAAAAGAGTGTGCACGGTTTAAGCTTTTTCCTTTAATTTGTGGTTTGCAAGAGAAGAAGCTGCAGCGCAGATTCAGAAGAGCTATTTGGGAACATGCAAGGTGCACGCTGATCAGAGGTTAGTATTATTAGTATTATATGACTTATTAATGTTTTGACTTTGAGAGTTTGCGATTATTGATTTTAAATGTTTGTTTTTGTTATGTTTTGTGCTGCGCTTTGGCTAAAAAAAACACAATAGGCTTTTATCACGTGTAGCCTATTATCAGCAAATATCAAGTTATAAAAGGCTTGAAACAATTAAGGTTATTTTTCCACAAGTCCAAAGACAATGAAGTTGAGTGTCTTTGAAAAGGTAGCCAGCTGTGACATTGGCCTTGGTTGCCAATTTGTTCCTCTTCCTCTTTGGGGGGCCCAATCACAAGGTAATTAACTGACAACCTTCAAAAGACTTCAGTGTTGTATTCTGTCCTCATAGTTTGGCTTTGATTTTCCAGGAAATATGTTGACACTGCCATTTGAGGAACCTCATATGATGTGTGAGCCGCGGTTTGGTGCCAATTATCCCCGTGAAAACTTACCTGAGAGCCTGGAGAAGGAGCGACAACACGATCCAGACAGGTCCAATTCAGACATGAGGGAGGCCGAGGACGACATCTCCGACAGAGATGAGGACGAAAGGGAGGGCGATCACGATGACAACGGGCTTCCTAAAAAGCGCGGCCCGCGAAAAAAGAGGCCCGGTAAGGAGATGGACCGGTCCAAAGTACGGCGCCATGAAGCCAACGCCCGAGAGCGCACCCGGATGCACAGCTTGAACGACGCGTTGGAGAGCCTGCGCAAAGTTGTGCCGTGCTACTCAAAAACACAAAAACTGTCCAAGATTGAGACCCTTAGACTGGCTAAAAATTACATCTGGGCCCTGTCAGAGACTCTGAGCGCTGGGAAGAGACCGGACCTCCTCGCTTTCGTACAGACTTTGTGCAAAGGATTATCTCAGCCAACAACCAACTTGGTGGCCGGTTGTTTGCAGCTGAACGCGAGAAATTTCCTTACAGACCACAACGGGGAGGTCATGTTCTCTGGCAGATCGCCCTACGATGCCATGTACTCGTACCCCGGCACAGACATGAACACGCCCCCAGGTCACAGCGGGAGCAACCTGGACAGCAGCGCCAAGCCGTTCAGACACTACAGCTACAGCGGCGCGTATGAGCCCTACTACGAGAACCCGTCCCCAGAGGGCGGGAGTCCGCATTTCGACGGCCAGCTGAGCCCCCCGATGAACTTCAACGGGATTTTCTCTCTAAAACACGACGATCCGCCAGACTACGGCAAAAGCAGCCACTATGGCATGCGCTACTGCAGTGCGCCAGGGCGCACGGCTCTTGCGCACAATTCCATGTACCGGGTCTCCCCAGAGGGCCGTTTCCCCTACGATCTGCACGTCCGCAGCCAGTCCTTCCAAGCACAAGGGGAAGTTAATGGCTCTTTCCACAATTAATCAATCAGCTGGACAAAGTTCAAGTTTCAGAAGCAATGCAATTTCCCCCGCAGATGTCGAGAGTGGAACGAAATGTACTCCAGACACGCTGATGCAAAGCAAAAATGCCAATTTCAGCATTATCTGTTGAATGTTCAGTCTTGTTTTTCTTTGAAACATGGTAAAAGTCTGCAAATGAGATATGAGGATTTCACTTGATCTCAAGTCTTGTGTCGATATAAGGCAGAAAAAAGACACAAGAACGCTTTTGCTTTGAAATGATTTCAATCTGAAGGCAGATTCTCTGATTCATTTAAAGAAAACTAAGATTGAATGGCTTACTGCCACATATTTGTTTCCATTGGAAAACCACAAATGTAGAGTAGGCCTAATTCGATAAAGATGCAGGGTTCGAGTAAATGACATATATGATATGATATTTGTTTGTTAATGGCTGTACTGCAGATGTCGGTCGTGATATGGGTTATTTAAAGCTGATATTAATATGATTGAATTTTCTGCTTATTTAATTAGATCACAGTAGTCAGTAAAATGATTTACCTGTCGAAATAAAATCAGCTAAATGAAACAACCGGGGAAGAAGAATCTAAAGCATTTCACCTCATCAGGGAAGTTTGCTGAGCTATGATTGGAGTTCAGAGATTCAGTCTGTTAGCAATAAAGGTCAATTGAGCTATGCAAGGCAGCCAAATGCAATCTTTGCTTATAAAAAAACGTGTCTATTTCCTCCCACAAGGCGTTTCTCATAATCTAATATCTAATTAAAATGATGACAATTACACAAAATTGGTTAAAGAAAAAAGCCAGTTTGGAATTGTGCACGTGTTTAGGAGCCTGATGATGATGATGTCATACAGGAAGTTTTGGGGAAACTAAATGCATTTGTAGTTGGAGTAAATAGTGTGGTAACGAGGTGAATATAAATTATTATTGTATTTATTTATTTAAGCTTATTTATTATAATTCCGTCAATTTTAATGTGGATAATATATCATTAAGAAATATTGTAAAAATCAATGGTGTTACCTTTTTATGTGAATTCCCATACATTAACAGTTTGTTTATGTTGCATTGTTGTATATTTCACTGCAGCTGAAAGGAAAATCATTTTGTGTGAGGTGAACACAATGTTTCAAAATTATATAAATGCGAACATGCCTTAAAAAAGAGATGATGACCATCAATATGCAACGAAATGACAGTTTTGGATAGTTTGATGTGAACTTTTTACACTTCCTTGTTCCTGCTGAAGAGCAGCTGTAATGCACTTCATGTATTTCTGCACAATGTTGGTGACTGTACTCATAAATTCTGTTGCTTTTGTAACTTTAACCGAATGATGAATGATTATTGGATGGTGTTCTTCATTTTTATCTCTATCTCTCTCTAAAAACACACACACAAAAAAAAAAAAAAAAAAAAAACAACACACATAAACACACACACACACACACACACACACACACACACACACACACACACACACACACACTGGAAACTCGTTATGGATCGAAATATTCGTGAAGTAATGTGTTAATGTTTTGTGATGTGTTCGTCCCAATAAAATGAAGAGGCTGTGAGAGGCTTTTGAAGCTTTTCAGCTTTCTGTGAAAATGATCGACAGCAGGAAGGCAGGAACGGCGAATAAAAAAAAAACTGTTTGATTAATAAATTGAAATAAAAACGCTCCAAGCGTAATTTTATTTAGCCTATTTTTTTTCTCATCTTGCATACCCTCATGAGTTTTTGATGACACAGTAAGGCCTTTTGTATAATAGCAACATAGATGCGTATATCATTTTTATTTTTACAATATGTTAAGTTTCAAACCGTAAGAATGCTTTGAATCAATTATTTTCTATAACGATACAAATGTTTTAACTTCCCTTAAATTGGAGGGTTTTAATTAAACAGTTAAAGTTAAAATATAAATCTGTGAAGTTACGCAAATCTAACGCAAAAAGAGTTTTGAAATTCTTTATATGAGAGGCTTATTTAAATTCCAGTCGATCAGATTACTGATTTGTGACAAATATGCCCACAACGTGTTGGATGTCAGCCAGTTGTACGCACCTATATTTTATTAATTTTACTCGCGGTTTTACAAACCGTTATTATACAGGACTATAATTTCATATAATCAGTGGAAGAAAGGATCAAGCCGACGTTAATGAAATTATGTGGATAAAGTAATTAGTTTCTGTTTATATCGGTGTTTATAATCACCGGCTGAATGAACTGGTTTATACTTTCACTGATTTCATTGTGTTTCTCTTTCACTTTTAAAAACATGAATTTCTTCTACATGTATCATCATTAAAACCTGGTGAAAACCACTAAATGATCTTTGATCCAGAGTCCCGATCATTGAAAACGTTGAGGCCTAAGTGCGCAAAGCTCACCTTGTTCACTGCGGCGACACATGGGAAAAACGCTGTTAAACATTTGGCTTAGGTACCAAACTTGTATCCAAGTCTAATTTATCCCTAATTAATTAATTAATTCTAAAACAACACAGCAGCAGCAAAGCTCATTTTTATGTGAAGCAATGCTTAAAGAAACAGGCTTAAGCTGTTACTGAAATTCTGACAGTTGATATAACCACTTGTATGAAAATGAAATTAAAGTTAACAGCAGCAAAAAACCTCTAAGGACATAAAAAACAAATCTTATAGAACCTGTCATTAATTAAATGATTAAATGACTGTCTTTTTTGTATTTGGATAACTGTGACTTTCAAGGAGATGATATATGTGTGATCTAGGGAAACCAGATAACTGAGTTTGAGAAGAGGCATGCATATTTGACTGTATTTACTTTAGAGAGAGGAGAGATACAAACAAATGACGCCTATGACACTATTTACCATTGACACACATATTGGTTTTTTTTTCAGTTGCTGTCAAGCCACTTATGAAGAAGAAGAAACTTGTGTACTAAGCATGCATGCATTAAGAGCAGTGAACCTATTTCAGCATGTGTTCTATTCTGTCGAAGTTGAACTAATGAGACAGCACATCATTGCAAATCATCATGATATCCTTGTTCTCTTTACTTTTTTGTAGAGTGAAATTGAAGGGCCATAGCCTACTGGTATCTAATGTTAAATCACATAATCACATTTGCTTTTATAGGTGAACACAACATTAATATAAAAGCTTTGCAAACATTTGAACTAATTTAATTGTGGAGAGTTAAAAGAGCAACAACAAAATGAAAATCAGGAAACACAAAGTAACCCTAATGAATGAATGAATCAGATTTAGAGATCACAAACTAGAATACCACGTACATTTCACCACATATCATTTTCCTGTTCTGTGGATGCAACTGCAGAAAATTTCAAATTGTGTTAGAATGTATCCTGTTGATTTAGAAATACCGTCTTCATTCCCTCGCTCATCCTTCTTTCCCTCTGTATCACCATAAAACTGGAAGACCGGGCTACTGAAGGTCCCTATAGGGCCCTAAAATCACCTCTTTAGCCTTCCCCGTGTCAGTAGTGTGTGTTTGTGTGTGTTTGTGTGTGTCAGTGTGCATGTGAATATATGTATGCAGGTGTGTGTTTGTCGGAGGGGATTCAAATCCCTCTTGGGGCCTCGCAGAGAGGCTGAAGAAGGTGAGGAGGAGTTGAGGGAGGGGGCGGGTGGGGGTGGATGGGGGGTGTTTCACGCCCACAGGGTCCACGAGGCGCCGTACAGCAGTTTAGCACAGGGTCAAACGTGTACACGTACCCCTACACTCATGCAGCTCATTAAGCTGCAAAGAGAGAGTGAGGGAGAGAGGGGGAGAAGGAAGTATAGTGAGAGAGAGGGAGCATATGGCCCGGCTCTGTGTGGGAGGTTAAGGACAGGACTGGGGGATATATTGTATAGAGGTGAATTCGCAATCTGAGATGTGGTGTCATAATTAGTGCAAAAGAAACATTGTGTTTCTATAGGAATGCATTGCAGAAAGACAACAATAAGTTGAGAAAAGTTGAGAAAAGTTTTGTGCAATCACCTTTAACAGAAAAATAAACACAAATGCTTCTTTATATGTATTTCTTTTGTAATATATTATGGTAATTTATTGTAATCAGGAGCCTTTTTCCTGCAATGTCTGAAAATCTGAGCACCAGTCAAAAACAAAATGAAAATAATGTTCCCCGCCACGTCGGCAAGCATCCTCAAATTTTGTGCCATTCCCAAGCCCCAGATGGTGTGGGATGGGAAACGTTCCCCCATTAAATTCCTAATAATCATTTCTCCTGTGGAATCGGGGGTGGTGGCAGTGGGGATGGAGGAGGGTGGGGTGTGAGTGTGTGTGGCTGGGAAGTGAGGATTGGGTTGGTGGGTGAGGGGAGTAGAGGGATTTGGTGTTTTAATTAGACAGATTTAAGGAGCTGAACCCCCCTCTCAAAGTGTGTGTGTGTGTGTGTGTGTGTGTGTGTGTGTGTGTGTGTGTGTGTGTGTGTGTGTGTGTATGCGTGTGTGAGCACGTGCGCGTTTGTGTGTGTGTGTGTGTGTGTGTGTGTGTGGAAAGTAGTACTCAGATACATGTATTCTTATATTTTTGTGTGTGTGGGTGCATGTGTGAAAAGATTACACATATGAGTAAAGTGTGTGTGTGTGTGTGTGTGTGTGTGTGTGTGTGTGTGTGTGTGTGTGTGTGTGTGTGTGTGTGTGTGTGTGTGTGTGTGTGTGTGTGTGTGTGTGTTGCAGGTCATGGCAGGGCTGATGCTGCAGCAGAGGAGGCCTGACACCCCAGTTCTATGGGCCAGGAGCTCATTAACGTGTCAGATTGGTGGATCAGTCTCTCTGGCAGCCGGCCCGGCCTCTCACAGGAAGTACTTTCTCTCTATCTGTGAACTTGGCACCGAGAGGTTAGAGAGGGTGGGAGGGAGGAAGATGAGGGGAATATATTGGCCTGAAGTAGAGAGAAGAGACAGGGGCATTAATTATAATATTTGGTCAGATTAGATAAATATTGGGTGAAGGATTGTGGTTTAAGAGCTGCTTTTCAGTGAAATTAATGAGTTATGAATAGGAGTGCTGATTTCCGTGGAGTGAGAGAGTCAGACCAGCTCGTGCAGTTGCACTATTTTGGAGGTGGAGATATGCTAAGTATGTGACAGGAGCATCTGTCACTGCATCACCTTTGTGCTTTGTGGTCTTTGTCTAGGGGTACTCTGACTGGGTGTATGCATGCATGTGTCTGAGAAAGTGTGTGTGTCTACAATATGAGAGAGTAGGCTATAGGGTGGGTTTTGGAGCAAGTGGGAAGCATACAGGAGTGTGATCCTTTGACACCCCAGCAACACCCTATTTCAGGGCACACTGAGGGTGCTGCTGGGTGAAGTGTTATCGATTCCCTCGACTGTGAACATGAGCGTGTTGTAATCATGACTATATAACAGATAGATAGATGGATAGATAGACAAAGGCAAGGCAGCTTTATTTATATAGCATATTTCAATAACAAGGCAGTTCAAAGTGCTTAACATTAAACATTAAAAACATTCATACAGAATACAAGAATAAAAGTTACAGTGCAGTGTGAAGAAATAAACAATTATTTGATTTAAAAAAGGCAGCATCAAAAAGAAAGATCTGCATCCGTAATTTAAAAGAAATGAGAGCTGCAGCGGACCTGCAGTTTTCCTGGAGTTTGTTCCAGTTATGTGGTGCATAAAAACTGAACGCATGCTTCTCCATGTTTAGTTCTGACTCTGCGGACAGAAAGCAGACCTGTCCCAGATGCCCTGAGAGGTCTGGATGGTACATAATGTAGCAGCAGATCAGACATATATTTTTGCCCTAAACCTTTCAGTGCTTTATAAGTAGGGTTGGGTATCGTTTTTGTTTTTTGTCGATACCGGTGCTAAAACGATACTTTTAAAATGGTGCCGGTGCCTATACAGTGCCTGAAACGGTGCCTGAACCGAAATATATATAATATATTTATAATGTATACAATATAAAGTATAAAAAAGGAGCACCAAATGGCAGTTTGCGACATTAAAGAACGGCTTATTGCTATGGCCATATGACAAAAATTAAATGATTATTTAGTTATTATAATGATTAATAATGTAATAACAATAACTTATAACAATGACTTATTTCAGCATTTTAACCATTGTGTTTAATCCAGCTACTAGCTAACGGTAACGTAGCGTCCCGTGCAGTCAGGCACCGAAATTTTCGTTCTTATTTGGTCTCGTTACTACCGTTTAGTTTCGGTACCCATTTATAAGCACCAAAAACAAATATCTCAGTTTTGTCTTTGTTTAACTGAAGAAGGTTCTGGCACATCTAATTGTTGATTTGTGCAATGCACTTACTCACTGTTTGTATTGGACGATAGTCCCGTGCTGATAAGGTTATGTAAATTTGTGTCCTCTGCATAATTATGGTAACGAATGTTGTTGTATAATCTGAGCCAGTGGAAGTATGTAGATGTTAAAAAGAAGAGGCCCCAGAATGGAGCCTTGGAGAACTCTGCATGTCATATTTGTCCGCTCAGATGTGTAATTACCTATAGACACAAATTAGTCCCTGTTCTTTAAGTAGGATTCAAACCAGTTTAATACAGTGCCAGAAAGTACAACACATAGATAGATAGATAGATAGATAGATAGATAGATAGATAGATAGATAGACTTTTCCTTATATTTCCTTATATTTCCTTATATTTCCTTATATTTCCTTATATTTCCTTACATACATTAAAGGATTGAGCAATAAAAGATACATTTTATAGATAAGTTGATGCAAGATAGATGGAGCTAAGCTAGAGAGACAAACAGTGTAATTTTTATGTCAAGTTCTTACTGTTATTTCACAAGTTGTAAGAACATAACTTGGTTTATAGTCATAAACTGTAAGATGGTGAACGTAGCAGAAGTGGCGTCACCCATTGGTTTGTGGACAGCCGTTTTGAAGCCTTGAGTTTGGCAATTTGGCTGTCGCCATCTTGGTTTTTTGAAACCGGACGTGGCGATTTTTGGTGAGAGGGTGGAGCTGGGATAGGAGGACACGGCCAAGCCAGTGTTGCTCATGGTTACAATGACGTTGCGCTAAGCGAAACGCTAAAGAGGGAAAACTCTAGATTTTCTCACCTTGAAGCGAGTCATCCAGTGAAGATTTACCAGCAGGAAAACGCGGACTTCCAGGTATTGGCGCCATTCATCTGCATATATGGCAGTACACAGAAAATTTGCAAACTTTCCCTTAAGTTACCATTTAACTAGTGGTAGCTATGCATTGCTTACCCTCTGTCCTGATTGACAGCTCGGTGTGTAACCACTCCCTAAACATCAGCTTTATATTCTTTTTTAAATAAATGGGACCATAATTTACTAAATGAACATCATGCTGTATTGAAGAAGGCCATAAATGCGTTAAGAAAATGTTTACTGAGGCAATAAATCAAGTGAGAAGTAGGGTCGTTATCCAATAGACTCCAATTGAAACGTAGACTTCTATTCTTTTTGCAACCAGTGGAGTCACCCTTTGCTGGAAATTAGATAGAATGCAGATTTATCACATTGATACTTCATGACCATGACTCATTTTATAAGAATTGCTTATAAACAACAACAAGGTCCCCCCAGCTTGTAAAATATGGATACATACAAAGCTTGTTCATAAGAGGTTAAACTAGTTGTACCTCTCTGGGGTCTAACTGTGCCCAAACATGAGTAACGTCACTTTGTAGGATACCATAGCCTACTTTTTTGTCTTTAAATTGCTTTATAAATATTTTCATATTCATATTTATCAAATCTACAAGTCCAAGTCTGTGGCAAAGAGGAGGATTACAACTTCAATACTTTTCTGCATATTGGGTGTTGGAGATGGATGGACAGACAGACAGACAGACAGAGACATTTCTGAAGCTCCACTGACACTAATATTATACCACCATCACCCATATTCCCATTTGGAAATGAGAAATCACCAACATTAAACATGTAAGAACAAGTAGGAACTTTCTTGGCTCATCGAGACTAATTATATAGCGCTTTGTGAGGAGTCATTAGGTACATAATTAACTATCTATTAGTATGGAGAAAGAATCCATTCATAATATCTATACTAATAGGACTTACTGCTCTTTCTTAACTCATAACGTATTGTTTCATAATCACTCCTCCTTATGATTAATAAGAATCTTGATCGACCATCAAATATCACTCGATTCAGATGAGGCAACCACTGCAGTGTTACCTTTCACTATATGCAATGAATGCAAAGTTTAATAAAAAATCTCATTTGAAGTAGTTCTCTTCCCTGAGCAGGATTTGTTTGTCAAATAAAATTTGGTACGCAAGCATCAGCTGGCAAAGAACATCAACAAACAACAACGTGCATCAGCAAAATCCAATTAAAGTTTTTTTTTTTTTTTTTTTTTTTTTACAGAAGAACGTACTTCTATGCAGTTTACATTGTAAGACATGCAGATGCACATTATTGTGGAGGTTACAACTGTAACAAATGCCCCAACTTGGCAGAAGAGTCATCTTATCGGTGTATGATCCCTCTGAATATCTTTGCGTTTCTTTTTAGTATTCTAGTCCATTCTGCGCCATCACCAATCTGTCCCATACTGCCTTTCAAGCATTTCCTGTGGGACTCATGCTGTGTTTGCAAGGCCTCTCTCTCTCTCTCTCTCTCTCTCTCTCTCTCTCTCTCTCTCTCTCTCTATCTCTCTCTTTCTCTCCCCCTCACACACACACACACACACACACACACATGCACATACTGTGGTGACTGCATAGGGAAGTGAGCTGTCTGCGGAGGGTTGGATTCTTGGTGCCGGTCCAAAAATGTGTCACTCGGGACACGCATGGCCTGCTGGAGGCAGGAATTCTGTCGCTAATGGGCCCCGCAGCCGTCGGCACCACCTGGGGATATGGGAGACGGGATGGATGGATGGGGGAGGATTGAGGACGGAGGGAGGGAGAGGGGGAGAGAAAATGGAGTGTATGCAGCACAATGTGTTCGTAACAAACAGGAGGATGTTGTGTGTGTATGTATGATGTGGAAATTGATCTATCTATCTATCTATCTATCTATCTATCTATCTATCTATCTATCTATCTATCTATCTATCTATCTATCTATCCATCTATCTATCTATCTATCTATCTATCTAAACTATCTATCTATCTATCTGTCTATCTATCTATCTATCTATCATTATAAATTTATCAGTGAAATGAAACACTTTATTGTTCACCAAGCTGTGAAAGCAGCTTGAATGGTTTTTTTAATCTGCAGCAATAAAAAAGGACAGTTCCCATATTCTATCAGATATAAACCAAATTGTTTGCATTCAATATGTTCTTTGAACTTGTGGAATTAATGTATTTAGAAGGAAAAGTCAAAATGTGTTCCTGCTATGAAAGACAGCTTATAAAAAATGTGAAGGCATAAACAGGCAGGGCAGGTGTTGACGATGCAAATGAAACGGATGACAGATGGTAAGCCTCGCGATTGCTCACTGTGCAGATAATGGATGGAGGTAATCAAATTCCTCTGAGGCTTTGGGACTTTCTTCAGAACTTTCTCATCAATTGCACCATCAAACAGTACCATCGTCAAATACACCCCCCCCCACACACACACACACACACACACACACATCAAAAGAAGGGATACAAAGAAGTTACAAGACTTGGCCAAATTCTGCAGCTAATGTCGAAAATACACTTTTCTGTTCATGTTTGTGGAACTGACAGACAGAAGATCCACCTCGTAGGCACGATCCTCAACCTGTCGTGGCAAACGCAGGTGTCGTTTTATCTTCATACATGTTTCTAGTAAAACAGGGCTGTCTGTGTTTGTGTGTGTGTGGCTCAGTAGGGGATCAGTTAAAATGTACTACAGCTATTACAGAAAAGCAACAATCAGATCAGTGGGCCAACAAAGCAAGTCTGCAGGGGAGAGGCTGTTTCCATCCATGTAAACCCTCCTTTCATGTTCTGTCATCGAAGCTTTCATATTTATTCACTCGAGCTGTGAGCGTTGTTGTTACTTCAAAAAGGAGGTTCATGAAAACGAGCATCTGATGTGTATTTTTCATATTTGTCACTGGAGGGAAACAGGCTGTAGTTCTGTGAATTTACCCATCAGTGTGGTGACAGCCATTTGATTTTCATAGGGCCCAGTTTGAAGGTCAGTTTAATGGTCCATTTGTGTTTTGTATTCGTCTTGCTTCAGTGGAAGCTTCAAAACAAACAGGGTCAGACAACGCAATAAATGAGATATTTTTATATGAGTAAAACATGTCATTAAAAAATGTAATAAGTCTTCCAATAAGTGTGGAAACTATTTTATCGCAGAACTTATCCAAATAATCTATCAAAGCATTGCTGGAGAAATTAATTTGCAAACTTGGCTTCACTGTTATCAGTATGGAAGACAAACACTGTTGCGTCAGACAAGACTTGAAAATGCCAATTCTGTATCGGAAAAGCATTTTTCTGTCACAACACTCAAGAAGAGCGGCATATTACTGCAACAATTCTCTTTCACACTTCCAGCTATGATAACAGCTTCAAGTGTCAAACATATGTCTGCAGAAAAAGCGTAGGAGAAAGTATCACAGAGGCAAAGGGAAGAAAGTATGCTGAATATGACAAGTTTTTATGTGTCAGGTTATGCTGTTTTTATTTTTAATTTTTAAATGCCTGTATTTTTCTTCTTGAAAAGATGTGATAATTACTCCTGCAAAATCTCAGGGCAGTGCACCATATTGGTTATGTTAAAGATGCAAAAGCATTTGCTATGCCTTCTTTTTTATATGCTCGTATGATAATGTTACTGGTGCAGCAGTTTTATGACAGGCTGGTAAGTAACCTTCTGGGAAGTGTTTCTTTCTAACGCTGTTGAGTGTCACCTAAATTGGAGGAAAACTCTATGATGAAAATGAGAAACAAAATCTTTTTCTAGTTTTCCTGTTGTTCCCTGCCCAACCAGATCAAGGGCACATACAGTCAAATGAGTGTAATTAACTTTTTCCAAACTCATTTGGATAATCTCTCCCTCAGTTACCTTAGCTTGTGTGAAATTCCCAATTAACTATATCACGGCAAAATCACAAAACAACACCACGTGAAATTTCTTAATGAATTCCTTTGTCTGTCACTGGCACAGATGAGGCATGAGAAAGGCACATGTATGGCGAGCGTATTAGTTAGGCGAGCCCATGTGATGGTGCCCGTTCACGGCTGACGGAGCGTTGGTGTCCTCGGGCATAGTTGCCAAGCTGCCAGTCTGTGCCGTCACACCTTGCTGCCTTTAAAGATTGCCCTGCAGAGACGGGGAGGGGGTACGGAGGGCCTCACGTTTTTAACAACGCACAGTCTGGCAACCCAGGAGGGTTTACGACTCAGGATCTGTGCCAAGAACTGCCCACCAGAGAGAAGGGGGATGAGGGGAGAGAGGGGGGGAGGAGGATGCAAGGAGATATGGGTGTAAAGCACACACTCGCAAGGTATGTGTCCATGAATATGTGCATATATGAATGCTTCCTCTATATCAGTGTGTGCGTGTAAGAAGAGGCAGCTGGGTCCAATAATGGGGTTTATATTCAACAAAACAGTATCTCAAATCAATTCATCAAGCTTTCTCTGTGACATGTTAGGGGACAGAGAAAAGTGTGTGAAGATACAATGTAGCCCTAGCATCACACACACACACACACACACACACACACACACACACACACACACACACACTTTGCCTTTTCTCAGTAATCCACACAAATGGCAGTGGATGGCAGAATGTAAATGAGCTGGTTATTACACAGCAACGTTCATCAAGCTGAGCTGGAAAGACTTCAATGGCCCTGATGAATATGCATGCAAATTTGTTAATTAAGTTAATTATTCTGCTGAAAATTCATTTGTCTTCCCAAGGACATTTCTGCGATGATTTTAACATGTTTCCACCATTAGTCATGCACGGTGCTATTGAAAATCACTTCTGTTCACCTTTTGGAAAGTTGCGGCCAAAAAGGGGGATAGAACACCTACAAATGAGGAGGAGGAGGGACGAAGCAGGTAGAGGACACCATATCAGGGGCGTGGAGTGTGTGCGGAGGTAGACAGCAGCTGGTGCAGCCTGAGGATAAGGATGGGTAAGCCAAAACGCATGGTCTGTTAGGATATTAGCTCAGTGGGTAGAGCATTGAAGAGTCAGTGCCAGGTCTGGAAGTCCAGTTCTCATCGGGACCATCCAAGCTTAAAAATGTTTTCATTCATAGTACTTGGACTAAAACGTTCTGTTATGTGATGATACATGATGTGAAGTTTGGTTGTGGACAGAAATATAACATCTGATGTGAAGGTTACACTCTTTGCCATACAGTTTATGAGCTAAATGAATGAAGGAATAAATGTCCTGGGAATACAGCTGCTTCACTATATTAATGGCTTTATCTTTAATTGTGGACCACATAAATTTAAGATATATATCACAAAGTCATGTTATATATGTTACGTTCTTGTCACGTGGTTTAACTAAATCAAGATACAATGTTATCAGGTTAACCTCTTACAGTAATTTTCATCCACCTAATTTCATTCTTAAACTGCATTTAGAGGATTAATATGTTAATCTTAATCCATAATTTGAAATAAAGGTATCAAGAGTCAAAACAGTGGTGATCATATGATAGCAGTTATATGTGCTGGGCATGAAGCCTGCAAGAATGCCTTGGGGCATCACATTCATGGGTGTAGGTGTCAGTGTTTTAGGATTACTGTTGTTATTTTCCATAACATTTCCACTCTTTCCACACTTGCTGTTAAAGTTATTACAAGTTATTGTGGTTAAACCATGAGTGATGTTGTGTCTTGTAGTCAAACTAAATTATA
This sequence comes from Perca fluviatilis, assembly GCF_010015445.1. Taxonomy (NCBI): domain Eukaryota; kingdom Metazoa; phylum Chordata; class Actinopteri; order Perciformes; family Percidae; genus Perca; species Perca fluviatilis. Next base: position 19,783,701 of record NC_053122.1, read on the forward strand.
TTGCTTATGAATATTTTTTTTTTATCCATTTATTTTACTGTAAGAGTCAGAAAGTTCAGGTTTAGTCTTTTTCAACATAATATCTCAAACTAAAACAGGGTTGTTTCTTTTTGTAAGTGTACCTATTTTATTTATTTTTATTTTATCATGTACAGGTAGGTAACTCTTTATTTTGAAAATGAAATGGTCGTAATCAAGCAATTTATATAATTTCAGCCTTCGTAATGTTTTCTCAGTAACCTTTCAAACATTCAAACATCTTATTCCTTGACAAATGTGGACAGAAACATAACATCTGGAGTATTGGTAAAATATAATAACATTTTATAAAATATCATGGGAATACAGCTATTTCCTCTCATTGGATGCCCTGTATACTTTCTGGCCACATTTCAGACATATTCCTATTAGTCTAGACGGGATGTACCCAAAAAGTGAAAGTGACGAGCATTTATAGGTACAAGTCGGGAACCGGCCTACTTTACATATTTCAAGGGTGCTGAATCCAAAAAAACTGGTACCCAAGCGAAAAGTTTTTTACCTTCTAATTTGCATATCAAAATGACCGCCAAATTCCCTATCTTGCTCAGTCGTTGGACCATTTCCCCCTAGTTTTTTTGTAAGTAGGCAAACAAAGTTTCTAGATCTATAGTCTAGGGCAGGGGTCAGCAACCTTTTTGATATGAAGTGCCCTTTTCAAAATTTCTTGTTTATTAGCGTGCCATGTCAACATTAACTTTAATTATGACATCACATCAAAATGTAATATCCAGGGAATCTGTAATTTTATTCCATAGCAACATTTGATAATATGTATTTCTTATAATCAGGACCTTGTAATTATTATTATTGTATATTATTATTATGATTATGGAAACATGATTTTAGTATGCAGCGTCCTGATTGGTGGAAAATGGGCTATCAAAAATATCACTGTCAAAGAACCTGAAGAAAAGTTGACGTGGAAAAGCCCAGCTTTAATGATTAATGGACTGATAAGCAGGTCCTGTATGCCTCATTTTCAATGAAATGATGCTGTGGCAAAAATAATAATAACACAACCAGCATCAATATCAAGAATGAAGTACACATAACGATTGCGTCATTCAGGTGCATATTAAGTAGCCACATGTATTTCTTTTGGTATTAATAATGCGTCCATATTTACCGCTCCAGCGGAGAGGATGGTTTCTTCAGCCACCTTAAGTTTATAAGAATTTGTCCAAATTTCAAGATTCCCTGCAAACTAAGATAAACAGACTACAAACCGACAGCTTTTGTTTTAGCTTGTTTTGTAAAAGATTGCTATTTGCAGAGTAGAGCTTTGTTTGTGTAAAAGAGCGCGGCGGACAAGAGTGTACTGAGCAGACAGAGCAGATTGAAATATCGCTTTCTACATGTTTATGCTGGTCTACACAGGTGAGTGCATTGATAAGTATTGGCTTTTAACTCACGAAGGTTTTAATGTAGCCTACTTACAGTAACAAGACTAGCGTTAGTTCATCTGCCCCAGCGGCCATTGGTAAATTGTTCCCAGTCAGAGATATGAGTTAATCAAACTACCGTAAATAACAGGTTGCGCTACTGTTGTAATTTGGCATGCGGATGACAGAGTGTTTCAGCATTTCAATAACTCTCTTGCACACATATTGCCAGTGCCATTGGTTAAGGTCCCGCGTGCCCATGGTGGCACGCGTGCCTAAGGTTGCCGACGCCTAGTCTATGGTCAGAGCAAGGAGGCTCAGTGCCTTTTTTATGTATATATATATATATATATGCAAAATACCAACTTTTAAGGTGAAATTAAGCATTACATAAATATTCAATCAATATCACTCTTAAATGTTCCCAGTGTATATATGATATGTGATGTATTCCATATTACATAATAACTAAGAACAACACCATTGCAAGTTGTCTGAGATTTCAATTTTTTATGCAAACAAAGCATTTATGCTCTTAATTCAAACATCAAAAAACCCAAGTGAATAGGGAAAAAAACACCATGAAACTTCCCTTGAATAGATCTACAGATCACATCTTGTTTCTGTATATTTTCTTTCATGTTTGTAGCTTAATTGCTTTGCTTTTTTCTGTTAGATTTTTAGTTCTGTAGTTCACTCCCTCTGTAAATTGCTTTTGGTAAATTGTTTTTATACCTTTCTAGTTTGCTTGTGTGCCATTTGTCTTTGGAATTTCATTTTGATTAGTATTTCTTTCTGCAGGCCTTTTCCAAGTTCTTTGGTTACCCCTTGCCTTGGTATACTTGAGGACTACAACTCCACATTTAAACAAGGACATTGGTCATCACTCTGACATGCACACATTGCAGTGCATAACAGCCCTGATTTTCAGCATTTGCACTGGCGTGTTGTGCATTGTTTTTTACAGGCACACAGAATCATTTTCATCATCATTGGAATTGAACAAATCTTCAGGGCACAACTGGGAAAAAACTAGCTAGCTGTTTTGTCCCTCCAAAACTGTTTTTTTCCCAGTTGCTAGCCATCTCAATATCATTGAAATACACAATTTTGACCCACTATGGTTGAAAAAGTATCATTTTGGATAAATAGGGTAACAAGTTCAATCAATAACTAAGGAATATTGACATTGTTTGTCTAAAAACATCAAAAAACAGGAAACTTACCAAAGCGTGTGAAACTGTTACGATCCTCTTTGCTGTTACATTCACCTCAGGCAAAGGGTCCTCAGAGATGGGACTGACCATGCTATGTCCTGATCTAAATATTCAACTTGGGAAGTTTCATGGTGGTCTCTTTTTGACTATTTTTCCCTATTCACCTGGGTTTTTCCCATCTTAGAATTTAGAGAACAAATGCTTAATTTGCATAAAAGCATGAAATCTCAGACAACTTGCAATGGATTTTTTTTTTGTTATCATGTAATATGGTGTACATCATATGTCACATCAACAGGGGAAATTTCAGAGTAACATTTATTGAATATTTATGTCCACCTTAAAAATGACACATATAATGCTTAATTCCACCTTAAAAGTTGGTATTTTGCATATATATATATATATACACATAAAAAAGGCAGTGAGCCTCCACTATATCCTTGCTCTGAGCCTTGACTATCGATCTAGAAACTTAATTTCCTCATCTTGATTGCCTACTTACAAAAAAACTAGGGGGGAAATGGTCCAATGACTGAATTTGGTCTCTATTTGCATGTGTTTTCTTAAGTTGCTGTGCAGTGGCCTCTCAGGGCCACCATACTTCAATCCACAAACCTTTTCCAATCATTGTCCACAAAGTAGCAAAAACAGGTACATCAAATACTTGTAAATGAGCAACATTAAAAGTGAAAGTTTCAAAGTGAAATATGCTGTAAAAAAGAATTAAAAAAATGAAAAGTGAAGATACGAAACAAGCCAGATGGAAAACATTTAGCAAGAAACATCAGGACGCACTGTTTGATACATCAAATGGCCAGTCCTACAAGAGGCAGCTAAGCCTTTGCACTAGGCCTAGTCTGAATATCCAGATGTTTGATTTGTTAATTAAGTCTCCATGGTAGTTAATCACTGTGTTTTTCTATCAGACAACAGCAGGTAAGTAGAGGAGGATGACCCTAAAATATAGAGATACTATGGTGTGGGATATGCAGACACATGCTGCATTAAATTGCTCTTTGTGGTGAACATTTGTGTTTGAAACACACAGCCCAAAAAGTTGCTGACTCAAAAATAGAAAAATCCAAACACACATAGAATTATATTTAAAGCAGTGCAGCTCTTCAGCTCTTTTGTGGTGACTAATAAACTTTTTGTCAATCTATAACAGAGTACATCTCTGTCATAAGTATTTGAGGCAGTAGATTGTAATCAATAATGTGGCCCAGTAAAAAGAAAACAAACAGCATTATGCCAATACCCATGTCCCCTCTAGTGGAGAAATGTAGCACTGCAGTGACAAAAGGAAGGTCAAGATGCAGCATGAGATTTTTTTTTAATCTATCATCTTTCAAATGCACATTTTTTAAGAATGTACTCCAAAACATATGACCCTCCTGAGTTCATGATTGAGCAAAGCAAAGTTGTGTTTGTCCGGGTTTGTGTTAAACAATGAATGGAATCCTTTTTAAAACACGTTGTTCCCATGACAAATTTAATCAGGATGAGGTGCATTAGCGTTAATGTCATACATGCCAGTGTATGTAGTGCGAGGATTAAGTCATCTATATTTGTTCACTAAAACAGTTGTTTGTGATGATAATGCTGACACACTTAATCGATTTGTACGCATTTCCCTGACAGTCCAGATTAACAGGCACTAAGACTTTATTAGAAATATGCGCAAAATACACACACATTTAGACATTTGCAAGGCTTCAATTAAATTCACATATGGTTGGAGTAATTATCGTTATAGATTAACTGGAATTAAAGAGGCACAATATCAATGTGAAAAAGGAGGGTGAATTGCCCTAGAGAAAAGAAGAGCAGGGATTGAATGTTAGGGCCAGGGAGGGCTAGTAGCAGAGACTACATAAGAAAACAACAACAGCTGTTAAGCTTGTGGCTAAAAACAGGATGGCACAACAACATCATTTGCTAAGAAAATGATCCGGGAAAAGAGATTGTACTGACTCGAAGAAATGAAATGGGATGCTTTTGATTTTCTTTTCTATTTAAGCTCCATGGGGTGTGTTTTCTTCTGTATTGTTCTAGTTTTTTTCTCTGTGGTTTTGATGTTGTTCATTTTTAATAAAGTTCCTACATATTGTTTTATTTGCACATTAAAAAACTGAAATCTTAAAAACTAATTCATGAGTCCTCCAACAACATACTCTACAAAGTAAGGTAAGATGGGATCCCAATGAGGTTTGATCACTTCCTTCTCAGAAATGCTGATAACTACAAAAGGTGTTTGCGAACACTCATAAATTGTTGTAAAATGAGGCACCAGATTGTGCAATAGCTGTTCCCTATACTACATCAAGGTGCATAGGTTTGAATCTTCTCTATTCAGAGGTTACTGCAATAGTGTCCAACTTATCGCTGCTAGACACAAACACACAATAACCCTCTCTCAGTTTCTGCCAGAGAATGTGTGAGCACACTCGTGACTGCTCTGCCCTTGACTTGTATCCATTCATCCAAGCGTGCTGGATGGTTTAGTTAATTAAGCTTAATCTACCCCCGGAGACAGATATGAGTGCTGTTACAGTGGCCCACTGAGCTGTCCCTATACACTCTTCTCTGGACCCCCCTGGTGGAGCCATCAGGGCCACGCTACTCAACCATGTTAAGGGTACACTGACAGGGCTCTGGAGAAACACATGACATATAATAGAGTTAAAAGATATGGACAAAAGAAGAGGAAAAAAAGTATTTGTGAAATATTTTAATTACCGAAATAATAATAATACAGCAACCAAAAGCACATGGACTGTTGGGTTAGACACACTTGACTGGCTACGGTTTATCACAAATATGCAGCAGTCTGTTATATTTTATTGATCCTGCTGCTGAGAGCTACTTTGCTTATTCTGTGTAACATAGACAAGGTCACTCCAGAGGGAAATACTTCCCTAACATATTGGCCAGGCTGGTGTGTTAAAAAAGGGGGAATAAATTAACAAGATTCTGAATGGTTGTATTTGTGGTTACACTAGGTGCACAAGGTACATTAGCTGGTGAATTGGTGCTTGCACATATGAAGACAGAGACTAAACAGGTGTTGACAGAAATATAACAAATGATATGCAGTAACACTGTTTGACTCTTTTTAAGCAAAAACAATGTACTGAATATATTTATTTCCCCTTTTAAGACCTACTCTTTATTTTTTGGCCAAAAAAGCACGCACATTTAAGGTACATTTTGTTAATGCAATACAGCCAGACAGTTTCACTCTCTCTTGGACTTGGAGAAAAGTACTTTCACAGCCAAATTAGATTCCAGCTTACTTTAATTCAAATGTATTACAGTAACAGCACAGCAAAGTTCATTCATAAAGGCTGAGAAAGTGCAGCAGTGAAAACCATTCCCACACATTATTATTATTATTTTACACACTGACACAGGCATTAGAATTTCTTTATATACCCTCACATGTTTAAGGAAATAGTCAAAACATCAGTAGAATTCAATAAATATAATTACATTACATAAAAGCATTTACACGTTTTATTTCAAAAGTCTACTTGGAGTGTAGTTCCAACATAACAGCAGAGTTGTGTGCTGTAAAAGCTACATTCTGATAAACAGAAGTGCTCTGGCCAGTTCCTCTCTCACTGTTCTTCCTCCTTGCCTTCTCGCAGCGTAAAAAATCCAAAAGATACCTTCGCAACTTTTGTGAGAGCATATAGACCAGAGGGTTCATACAGCAGTGAGAATAAGCAAGTATACGACAAATTCCATACGCAATGTCAAAGTGTTCCTCCTCATTAAAGCATTCGGGTTCATACAAAGAGCAGATGAAAAGCAATATATTGTAAGGTCCCCAGCAGATGAAGAAGGCTGCAACAATACATAACACCACCACTACAGTCCTGTGCCTTTTTCTGTTTGTTGCCTGCAAAACTGTCTTGAGGATGGCAGAATAGCAGAAAACAACAATTGCAAATGGGAGGAAAAAGAGCAGTGACACTTGGAGATAATATCCCAGCTTTACATCAAAGACATCAGAGTGATCCTCACATGTTGAACCTTGCAAGCGGTTTTCCGCCTTTACTTTGATAGCATCACTCACGGATGCAGCAATGCTGATGGCCCAGGCAGCTGCACAGGCAACCATTGCACACCTCTGCCTCCTTACAGGCTTGCTTGGCCAGTTGTGCAGCACCACTATTATGAAACGATCCACAGTCATGGCAGTCAGTAGAATGATGCTACTGTAAAAACCTAGAAAGTATAACAGAGTCATAAATTTGCAGGCAAAGTCACCAAAGATCCAGTGATGCAGGTGGTAGACGGCCCAGAATGGAAGTGTAACAGTGAAGATCAAATCAGAGCAGGCCAGGTTCAAGATAAATAGATTTGTGACATTTTTCAGGTTCTCGTAGACGACGAGAACACATAACAGGAGACTGTTTCCCATGACACTGAAGATGAAGATCAAAATGAAGAAGGCACCAGTGATGGTGTTAATGGTAAACGTCTCATCATTAAGATACCCCACATCACTGCTGTTGTTTACACCTCCGCCGCTCCCTGTGGAGTTGTTTGCCATTGTAGGTTTTCTAGAAAACATGAGCACAAAACTAAACTTGGCAAAATGTAACTAAGACTGAGCAGATGTGTACAATCTTTTAGCTATTTGTGATTTAACAAAAGTAATTATTTGCAAAATATTTCAATATAGAGAACAACAAAATACTAAGTAGGGTACCCTTAAATATGGAGAGCAATTACAGTAAATATAAAGCAACTTACCTTGAACGACGGCTGTCACGTCTTGTTGTAAATTGCACTGTGAACGAAGTTGGTGCAAACTCATGTTTCCTCTTTCACATTAGTCGAAGATGGTGCAATAGTAGCTTAACCCATTTTCAGTTTGAGCATTACATTTACATGAAATGGGGGAATGGGTGACTTAGATATGGCAGTGAAGGTTATTCAAAACATAGACACTCCAGAACTTAATATTTTAACTTCATTTTATTATAAATCAAGAACACATTAATAGTGATGATAATATAACGTCGAAATAAAATTCCAAAATTCCAGCGCTGTGGAGGTAGGTCTGGCGATGCGAGACTACCACAGGATCGACAGATTCATTCTTTATTTGCATTTGAACAGGTATACCTAATAAAGCTGCTGCTGAGTTTATGTCAGCTATTAAGAACTAATTGTAGCTTGACAATTATGCAGGGTATTGAGTATATAATCCACACAGCCATACATTACATTACATGTCATTTAGCTGACACTTTTATCCAAAGCGACTTACATATATATGTCAGAGGTCGCACGCCTCTGGAGCAACTAGGGGTTAAATGTCTAGCACAGGGACACATTGGTTGATGTATCACAGTGGGATTTGAACCCAGGTCTTCCACACCAACAGCATATGTCATATCCACTTCGCCATCACAGCAGACTTTTCAACTAAGTGCTAAAGTCAGCATGCTAATACAGGCAGATCTATCCTGCATACCTGACTTTTCCTAAAATAGTCTGTGTTTTCATTTAAAATTGTTTTTAGGCTATATACATTACACAAAAGGCAAAGAAAATACAATCACTTTTACCTATTTTGGCCATTTTCGCGGTTTTGTTTTTAATCTTTTGCGTGGTTGAAGATGCATCTTGGTTGCTTAGTAATAATCATAGTCTCTGTCAGAGAAACGTAACTAGCGGTCTCGAGTAACAAGTTTGGGCATTAAGTGCATTAAGGTGGTAGCCTAAGTGGGCAGAAGAGAGATAGAGAAAGAGGAAGCAGACGTGTTCTAGATCATGCAACCGGAGCAGAGTTAGTGGTTATTCATTTTATAACGTCGGCCCTGGAGGTAACGAGTCTCCCCTGGTTTTCTGATCACGGTCGGAAACGAAGCGATCAGGAAAGGTTAACCCATTGAACATTTTAACAGCTTATTAATGTGCGCTTGTTGCCCCGTGTGCGCTGATGCGCTCATCTGTTGACATTTCCCGAATGCCTTCCTACAGTTGCTTATTAAAAAAGGGCTTTCCACACAAACAAACGTAGCCTACATGTGTCATTAGTATGAGGAAAAAAATGAGATTTTAACTGTGTCGGGCTCGGACAAAAATTTCTTAATGCCTGTGGGGCTCGGGTCGGGTTCGGTCACGGCTCTGTCGGACGCGGGCCGGCTCGGACAGAAAAATTCGTCCCGATCCGGACTGGGCATCACCGATGGGCCAAAGGCAAAGCCAGAGTCGGTAACGCAGCGGCGCACGGTCCGAGCTGCGCTGCGCACCGCAGCAGACACCAAAACGGAGGCAGTGCCAGTTAGGTTAGGTTATAAATGTTCAAATAATATAGCCTACTTTTAATTGTTATTTGGCTGGAATTATGTTGAATGAATTTCCCCATGGGACATGAATGTATGATATAATCACGGTTTAGCCTACTATGCCATGATATGATATCAAGGGCGTTGTAATGAATCAACAGCCACGTGCAATTTAGCTAGCAAGTGAAGGTGAAACAAAAAATGTGCAAGCACTATAGACTAATACAGGCTTAAATGAACTGACAATATAAGTTAGGCTATACGACTTACAGTTCTCAAGGATGCACACATGCCAATCTCAACCGGGTCCTCCTCCGGACAGCCTGTCTCTTTTTTCTTTCTCCCATTTATCTGAGTGTTGTGAAGCGCGTGTCCGCGCTATTCTGCGACTCTCTGACAATCACTGCTGATAGATGGCTTTTTTCTGATACCGTGGCGGGAGAAATCTAACCGTGGCGGACCGCCACTTGCAAATCAACATAGAGGAAACACTGTAATATGCTCACATTGACAATGCTAACACGCTAATGTTTCGCCATGCTTACCATCTTAGATTAGCGTGTTCAGATGTACCTTGTGTTTTAGTGCCAATTAGCAAGTGACAACAAAACCCAGTAAAAGTAGGTAATGTATATTTAGATTGTGTTACTACAAGGCTACCAGTAGGGGTAACCATATTGAAATAATATGTGAACACTCCCAAGTTGGAATATTTGGGAGATTTTTTTTCTGTTTCTTCCATGAATGTAGCATAAGCCCTGATGGTAACAACCCATTCTCACTGGGTTGGATGGTAGGATTCGTTGGGAAAGGTGTTCATTAAAGGCAGTTAAAAGCAGAAATATTTAATATACAATTACATAAAAATGTGATTAAAATCCTTATCTAGGGCTATAGAATGGAACACACCCAGCATAGTCTACTGTTCCTGTTTTTATTTGCCTGAAAAGGCAATGGGATTTTGAATTAGGTTTTCTTTATTCTGGTACAGAACCTGGAGGTTCTGGTTTCACTTCTGGTCTCTACAGTTTATCAACTACATTGAGAACTCTTCACCACTTGTTAGCGATGTGATTGTGAGTCGGCTTTGCCTATTGCGGATGCTGCTATTGCTGTGGCCCCAGCCCTTCAGCATTTTCTTCAAGTGGTTTTTGAATTTAACCCCCACAAACACATAAAATACAGGGTTGAGGCAGCAGTGTGAAAAGGCAAAAAGTTGGCTAATGTAAAAGGCGTAATCCAGTCGTTCTGATGTTTTACACATTTCAGCCACAGTCTCTGAGTCAGCAGGTGGTTGGGGCCATAAATACAATGACTTTTGAAATAGCACTATATTGTAAGGCGCCCAGCCCACGAAGAAAACAACCATGAGAGTGAAAATGAGTTTTAAAGTTTTGTTCTTTCTTCTTTGGGCAGTTGGACGCAGCAACCTGCACATGATCTGAGAATAGCAAAACATGAACACCACTGAACTCACTATGAAGAGAATATTTTGCTGGTAGATTCCCCATAAGCTCCAGTAAGAATTTGCATTTACACAGTGATTCTGCTCAACTTTGGTGAAGATGAAGGCTGGACTGGCGACCAATATACTCACTGCCCAAATGATCACACATGCTACAACACTGTAGGAGCCTGTGGTGGACACAATGTTAGATAGAGGATTCATGACAGCTACATAACGATGAGCAGTCATCAGGATAAGGAGGATACCGCTGCTGTAGTAGCCAATGTAGAAGACAAAGTTGACTATTTTGCATGCATGTTCCCTTAAAGTCCATCCATACATGTGAGAGTAGGCCCAAAAGGGCAGACCTGTGGTGAAGAAGAGATCCGATACAGCCAGGTTCAGGATGAAAGCGTTGGTGAGGGATTTGAGATTCTCATACTTGGCCAGAATCACAATGACCAGGATGTTGCCCAACAGACTGAGGATGATCACAATGGAGAAGAAAACTGGAGTGAAGACCGCTCCAAACTGGTTGACACCTTTTGTGTTGCACATTTCCTCTTGATAATTGTAATCGTAGTAATCGTAGTAATCATCTGTGGTTGTGTTGAACGTTGAGCCATTTGTTGCCATATTCCTTCAGCAAGAAAAGAAAGTCTAAATTTAAAAAAAGTTTTGTTAGAGGGGTAAATCAAATTACACAGAATTCATGATACATAGTGAAAGTGATTATTACATTGTAAAAATGTTTTTCATACGGTAGATTTCTGTCAAAACTTCATCAGGTAATATATCAATATAATATATCATTCTCTTGATAGATAACTATATTTTGTCTGGAACATGTGGTTATCTTATATCCATCTTAGATGGTCACTTTACCCAAATTACTAAAAGAATATTTTCTTACTTACTTCCTGGTATTTAGCCATGTAGATAGTTTGGGTTGTATTTGCTTGGACTTCAAGATATCCATCTCAAAGGTTTTTTACAACTTTCAAAATAAATACTATATATACAGTATTTACAGGCACTGCATACCATATTAACATTCCTGACTAAATAAACAACAGTCAAAGTTACAGTTTAGAAAATAACATTCATATTTACATTCCTGACTGAATAAACAACAGTCAACGTTACAGTTTAGAAAATAACATTCATATTTCATCACGAGATTAGCACTGATTTGTTAAGATTGGTGTGTGGAAGCATTGTCAGTGTTGGCAACATGTTTTCAGTACTCCACAGAGTTCACTGTAAACAGTTTTGGATCTATTTTCTTTGCAATGAGTAATAAGGTTGTAAAGTGCCTCTAAAGTTAGCCAAAAATTGCTATTTCCCTCTGCTTTAAAGTAAACTAAGAAAATACAACATTCTTGCTTCAATTTCTACCTACACTGACTGGATGAAATAGAAAAAAGACACATATTTCAGTAAAACAAGGTTGTTTTTCTCTTAACAACACACAAAACACTGTAAAGATTTTTACTTCAGTATTGCTTAGCCTAACAAATAATAAATGAGAAATGTGGAAACATATACTGTACCTACACAAAGGATATGCACACACCAGAGACCTTCATGTGAATATCACTGGAACTGGGAATTGTTCCTTAAGTATTGACCACAAAGGTGAACAGAAATCAAGCATCATTTTCAGAGGACATGACGTCTGGGGGTAACTTGGTTTCAATCACACATGACAAGGGGGGTTGGGTTGGGAACCGGAGGGTCGCAGGTTCCAGTCCCAGTATGGACCAAAAGTACATAGTGTGGATTGGTAGCTGGAGAGATCCCAGTTCACCTCCTGGGCACTGCCAGGTCCATACCCCCCCAACCGCTCAGGGCGCTGACATCTCTCCATTTGTGCATGAACTGGGGCCTGTTGCACAAAAGTAGAATAAAGAAATCCAGGATAAGTGAAAAAGCGCAGCTTGACTGAGTGTGATCCGCTCATCGCGGCTTAATCGGTTGCACGTTTGCCGAGCCAGGATAAGTAGGTGAAGCATTGTCAAGCCAGCTAGATAGCTGGGATAAGTGCACGTTCACGGCTTTCTTAAATAGACCACGGTATCGATCACAGATTTACTGATGCAAAAATGGAGATGACGCGTGGGGCATATGTTTCACGCGCTGAGCAGCAGCTTCTAATAGAAATTTACGAGGAGGTGAAACATATAATATGCAAAAAGGGAAATACGGCTGTTATCAAACGGGAAAAAAGCCCGACAGACAATAGCGGACCGACTGAATACGTATGGATTTTTTAAAAATCTACTCAGTCACTCCACGTTTTAATTGCTTTAATATGCTTGTTTTATGTGTTGGTTTTATTGTTGTATCTGTTTATATGCGCTAAATGTGCTGGTTTAGTGTAAAGTGTCTTTGGGTAGCCTGTAAAGCACTATATAAATAAAATGTATTATTATTAGTCTACGCCTTAAAAGAGAATTCTTGTTCTTGGGAAATTTATAAGGACTAGGCTTAATTTCAAAGCTTATTCATAATGCGAGAATATGTTTTACAACCATATGCACAAATCTCCATAAGCTATGTCTAATTCTAAATATCTTTCTACAAGTAATGTTCACAGAACAAACATGACTGGACAAAAACTAGAAAAAGAAGTGACTTCAATACACGCTGTAAGCATATCTGTAAAACAATGTATTGTAATTGTAATGTTTTTTTTCCTCACTCACAAGATGACAAGTGACAGCCCCAAAATAAAATGATTAAGAAGCTTTGTGGCATTCCAACACATTCTCAATCCCATTTGGGGTTTAATTCAACCTGCTTTTGTGCAACCAAGTCAAAGCTAAATTCATCCAGGATAACCTGAATATCCCGGCTTAATCCCGTATCTTGGTTTTGTGAATTAAGCCTTGATTCGGTTTCACGAAAGCGGAGGCACATAAATCACCATGGAGATTTATTCTGTAGCCTACAGCTAGCCTGCTCCTGACCAGGCTAACAGCCAGGATTTATTTAACCCTGGAGCCTTTTCTGATCACCCAGCAGTGGTTTTACCCTATTGTTATTATCAGCCTGGATTAAAATACAACAGGTGCATATTGCTGTTTATTTAAGTACTGTTATTGTCATTGTTACTGTTATATTTCTGTATGAAGACTGCTGTTCATATTGTTGTTTGAAGTTTGATGAATATATTATGGCAGTTGTTGAGATAATTAGAAAAGGCTGATAAAATTTCAAATGTGTTTTAAATGAAGTCTGTTACTAAGGGCAATACATACAATGCTGTACATTTCTATAGTTGACCAATACACCTTGAATTATTTTTGTTGATTAATTTTTTTTTTTTTTTTAACAATAAGGATCATGTTTGTTCCACTTCCATGTACATTGTATTTGGCATTCTTAGCACACAATTTATGTTGTCCAGTAAACTGGGAATATAATTTGGGAGGATTGTACAATTTTAAGAACATATCCTAATTGTACAATCCTCCCAAATTATAGTCTTAGTTCACTGGACCAGTAACTATCTAGTGATGTAGGCTACTGTACATTCATGTAACAACAGGGAGAGGACACCTCAATGGTTTTTGACCTTATATATTGCTCGGAGGAAATAACTGATGAATATACTCTGTTCCATTCATGTTTACAGTGTGCATGGAATTTATCACTCAATTATCTTCATATCTTCTAGATTTTAGAGTCCAAGGCATATAATATGTAGAGAAGGAAACTCGGCCTCTATAAAAAAGAGAAAAAGCGTGGCAGATAGCGGACCGACTGAATGATAGTCTAAAAACATACATTTATGAACTACTGCTCTTAACTGAAACCATTCAATGAGTCACTGTCATTTGCAAAAACGAACAGTTGTACACTTTGCATTAAAAGCGAGCAGGGGAAGTTAATATGACTTAGAAAACTTATATTTTAGCCCTGAGTAACATTATCTTCTGCTTACATTTAAGGCAAAGAGTACAACTGTTAATTTGTGAAAATGATAAGTAGTCTAATCCTTGAATGGAATGATTATGACGGCTTCAATTCAGAGCCGTGGTCAGTTAATGTATATATTTAGGCTACAATTGCGCATTCAGTCGGTCCGTGATCGTCTGCTACGCTTTCTCTCGCTGTTTCATTACAGCGGCTGTGTTTATTTCTTTTCACAAATACTGTGTTTCACGTCGCCATACTTCTACAAGAAGCTGCTGCTCAGTCTGTATAAAGTATGTACAATGCGTATTCTCCATTTTGGCATCAGTAAATCTGTGATCGACCTCGCGGTCTTTTGAGGAAAGCCGTGGACGCGCATCTATCTGAATGACTTCAGCCTGGCTCAACCTGAGGCCTGTACTACGAAGCAGGATTTCGCGTTAACGAGATAACTTCAGGCTCAACCCAGGATTTTCTGTACTACGAAGGTGGATCAGTTGTTATCGGGTTCAATCACCGTGGTAACTCATGCTGAACACCTAACCTGGTCGGGAGCAGGTTAAGTTGGAGATCAGAGATCAACCGGTGTAAAAGCACCGCCTACTGACCAATCAATAGGTCGATTGATAACGGCGTCACCGTTCTTAAAAGAAGATCAGGTGAAGTTCGGTGCAAAGAGGAGAGAGAGAGAGAGAGAATGCGGCTCATAAAAGTTAAAACATTGAGAGACGAACAACCCCGTTAACAAGGGTTTATGAAATATAGCCTATATATTTTAATGGGAGGGAATTACATATCGGCTTCTTTGCAGCCGTGTGTACGTAATGCGCACATCGGTTTGAATTATGTTTTTATATTTTTATTTGCTCACACGATCGCTTCCCACTGCCAGGGTCGCAACTGAAATAATAGGCTAAAGCAACGACTGTTTATGGAAAGCACAAGTGTAATTATGGTCAGATCTTCCTGACTGATGAGGAAGTGATATTAATAAGCGTTGTGATTTAAACATCTACAGCGTCGGCTATTTATTTATTTTTTGCCAGCTTTCCTCCTGTTTTAGGAAGCAGCGACTGTATTGCGTTTTCCCTGTAAAACCGTGGGCCTGTTTCACAAAACCAAGATAAGGGATTAAGCCGGGATTTCCCAGTTATCCTGGATGAATTAAGCCTTGATTCGGTTTCACGAAAGCGGAGGCACATAAATCACCATGGAGATTTATTCTGTACAGCTAGCCTGCTCCTGACCAGGCTAACAGCCAGGATTTATTTAACCCTGGAGCCTTTTCTGATCACCCAGCAGTGGTTTTACCCTATTGTTATTATCAGCCTGGATTAAAATACAACAGGTGCATATTGTATTCGTAGTACAGGCCTCTAGTCGCTCCTCCTCAGCCTGGCTTGGCCTTCGTGAAACGCACCAAGCCAGGATGCACAGATTAGACTAGGTCAAGCCTCGCTTTATCGGTTATCCTGGATTTATATATTCTGCTTTTGTGTTCAGATAATAACATGTTTGTGTGTGTGTGTGTGTGTGTGTGTGTGTGTGTGTGTGTGTGTGTGTGTGTGTGTGTGTGTGTATTTCAGAGGCCTGTACTACGAAGCAAGATCAACATGGCCTGGATTTCTTTCAGTAATCCGGCTTCACCTAACCTAACAACCGCGGTCCCGCATAACCTGTACTACGACGCTGGTTATCAACTAGTTCAGTCAACTCAGGGTTTCCCAATCCAGCGGCGCGCGCGTTCACATAAAAGAAGCGAGGTTTGCGCACCACGACCAATCGCAAACATCTATCAGAGCAGCATATTTTAAACAAGAAGAGCAAACTATAATTCTACATAAATATGAAGAACACAGACACGGTTTTACAGGCATAACGCAATACAGTCGCTGCTTCCTAAAACAGGAAGGAAAACTGGCAAAAAAAAAAAAATAGCCGACGCTGTAGATGTTTAAATCACAACGGTTATTAATATCACTTCCTCATCAGTCAGGACCAAGATCTGACCATAATTACACTTGT
Organism: Perca fluviatilis; assembly: GCF_010015445.1. NCBI lineage: Eukaryota > Metazoa > Chordata > Actinopteri > Perciformes > Percidae > Perca > Perca fluviatilis. The sequence continues at coordinate 19,800,046 of NC_053122.1, forward strand.
GCTTTCCATAAAGTGTCGTTGCTTTAGCCTATAATTTCAGTTGCAACCCTGTTAATTCCCTCCCATTAATATATATATATATATATTTCTCATACAAATACCAATCAGGGAATGTTAACAGGTTGTCGATCTCTAAATGTTTTAACTTTTATGAGCGCGCCTCTCTCTCTCTCTCTCTCTCTCTCTCTCTCTCTCTCTCTCTCTCTCTCTCTCTCTCTCTCTGCACCGAGCTCCGCCTGGTCTTCTAAGAACGGTGACGCCGTTATCAATCGAGTATTGATTGGTCAGTAGGCGGTGCTTTAACACCGGTTGATCTCTGATCTCCAACTTAACCTCCTCCCGACCAGGGGCCTGTTTCACAAAACCAGGATAAGGGATTAAGCCGGGATTTCCCAGTTATCCTGGCTCAATTTAGCCTTGACTCGGTTTCACAAAAGCGGAGGCACATAAATCACCATGGAGATTTATTCTGTGCAGCTAGCCTGCTCCTGACCAGGCTAACAGCCAGGATTTATTTAATCCTGGAACCTTTTCTGTTCACCCAGCACTGGTTTTACCCTATTGTTATTATCAGCCTGGATTAAAATACAGCATATTGCTGTTCAGTTATTAGTTAAAATTGTGACCATTATTTTTTATAATTATTCATGTGACAGTCATTGTTACTGTTATATTGCTGTATGAAGACTGATGTTCATATTGTTGTTAGAAGTTTGATGAATATATTATGGCAGTTTTTGAGATGATTAGAAAAGGCTGATACAATTTCAAATGTGTTTCAAATGAAGTCTGTTACTAAGGGCAATATATACAATGCTGTACATTTCTATAGTTGACCAATGCACCTTGAATTATTTTAGTTGAGAATTTATTTTTTTATTATTCTTTAACAATAAGGATCGTGTTTATTCCTCTTTCATGTGCATTGTATTTGGAATTCTTAGCACACAATTTGTGTTGTCCAGTAAACTGGGACTATAATTTGGGAGGATTGAACAATTTTAAGAACATATTCTTATTGTACAATCCTCCCAAATTATAGTCTTAGTTCACTGGACCAGTAACTATCTAGTGATGTAGGCTACTGTACATTCATATAACAACAGGTAGAGGACAACTCAATGGTTTTTGAACTTTTTTGCTGGGGGGAAATAACTGATGAATATACTCTGTTCCATTCATGTTTACAGTGTGCATGGAATTTATCACTCAATTATCTTTATAGTTTCTAGATTTTAGTCCAATTTCTTAAGTGTCTTTATTTTCTATGTCCATACAGTATATGAGGGAGCAAGGCATATAATATGTAGAGAAAGAAACTCGTCCTCTATAAAAAATAAAAAAACGCGAGAAAAGCGTGGCAGATAATAGCGGACCGACTGAATGCTAGTCTAAAAATATCCATTTATGAACTACTGCTCTTAACTGAAACCATTCAATGAGTCACTGTCATTTGCAAAACGAACAGTTGTATGCTACACTTTGCATTAAAAGCGAGCAGTGGAAGTTAATATGACTTAGGAAATTTATATTTTAGCCCATGAGAGAGAGAGAGAGAGAGAGAAAAAAAGAGAGAGAAAAGAACAGAGTGAAAGAGATATTTACGCATCATGTTTTAGCGTTGTAGAAAATAGATCTTGATGGTAAATTTCAAGGCAAAGAGTACAACTGTTAATTTGTGAAAATGATATAGCCTAATCCTTGAATGGTATGATTATGACGGTTTCAATTCAGAGCAGTGGTTAGTTATGTTTAGGCTGCTTACGCATTCAGTCGGTCCGTGATCGTCTGCTGCGCTTTTTCTCGCTGTTTCATTACAGCGGCCGTGTTTCTTTTCTTTTTATACAAATCATGTGTTTCACGTCATCATACTTCCACAAGAAGCTGCTGCTCACTCTGTATAAAGTATGTACAATACGTATTCTCCATTTTGGCATCAGTAAATCTGTGATCGACCTTGCGGTCTTTTGAGGAAAGCCGTGGACGCGCATCTATCTGAATTACTTCAGCCCGGCTCGACCAATCGCTCCTCCTCAGCCTGGCTTGGCCTTCGTGAAACGCACCAAGCCAGGATGCACAGATTAGACTAGGTCAAGCCTCGCTTTATCAGTTATCCTGGATTTAGATATTCTTCTTTTGTGAAACAGGCCCCAGGTTAGGTGTTCAGCATGAGTTACCACGGCGATTGAACCCGATAACAACTAATCCACCTTCGTAGTACAGAAAATCCTGGGTTGAACCTGAAGTTAGCTCGTTAACGCCAAATCCTGCTTCGTAGTACAGGCCTCAGGCCTGTGTGTAGTGATTTCTAACAAACAGAGTGTAAATTGTAATTTCCCCACTGGGGATCAATAAACAGTATAAATTAAAAAAATAAAATAAATTAAGACATGTTCCCTTTACCCATTAATACTTGTTTTGGTGGCCATTACACTTCAGCAGTGCAGAGTGGTATAGTGTTTTTGATTTATTTTTGGTTTAACAGCACTAATGACAGTTTTTTTCTAATTTAGATATAAATTTATTATTTTATTTATTTTAATATTCAACTGGTTCAGTTTTAAGGATTTATTTAATTGAAATATAAAATATAGTTAATAAAAACATATAACAATATAAATGACAATGGAGATATAATAAACATATGTTTAGATTATACTTAAGAGAAACTTTAAATAAATATTTAGTTAAACTTTATATTGTTTTGTATATAATGCATTTTGATGCCATTGGTCAAAAAGTCCTGTAGGCCTACTCATCTTAGTTTTGGATTTAAAAAAAGGATATCAGATTCGTCAACATAATTTTTGTATTCTTAAATTAGATTTAATTAAATACTACATTTATAAAGCACAACACACGCTTCAGCTTTGTGATTATTTACCATTTGTCTCTCAACCAAACTAGGACGGATTTCAACAGAAGGCTATTTATCTGTCAGGCCTGTCAATCATCCATAGTGCCCGCCCCCAACGGGAAGCAAGTTTCTGCTGTATCGCCTACAAGCTGGACATTGGGCAATTTAGCTACACATCAAGTACGTTCGTTATTTTACCGTTTATTTGATATTGAAGTGTTTGGCTTTATTTACAACCAAACTCCAATTTTTTGTAGCAGAAACTTACAATTAAATATAACCAGGAAATGAAGAGCTAAGTGCAGGTGCATGTAGTAGGATAGCGCTCGCCAGCTTTGAGAAATGTATGTTTATGTCACGGTTTGTTGCATTTTAAAGCCGTTTCAAAGTGATTTAAGTCAACTTTGCTGGTTTGTATGGTCGAAGGAGGATAACAGTATATACGTCGTGTGTCAGTGGGGTCTGATAAGGACACTGTCGCTACAAACAGTGATGAGCTTTCACTCGTCGTGATGTAAATGTTGTACCTCCTCTGACTGTAGGCAAATTTGTTGCTAACTTTACTAAGCTAACGTTACTGTGGTTTCTTCATCTTAACAAATGCATGGACCCCTCTGGAATATTTAAATTGTTTAATTTGTTAAAGACGTTTTGGGTTGGGATGAATTCAACACTGTATTTATGAAAGAGACTTCACAGCATGGGGGAAACTAATAAGGGCAGTGCTATTTTCTTTCTTTTTTTTAATCCTACATGCAGAATTCTTGACTACACTTCCCTTTCCCCACAATGGCCTCCTCCTCATCAGTTGGAGATAATCAACTGCAGAGGATAATCCGAGATCTGCATGGTAATTGTACAGTTCACACTTAAAATAAACACCATCCCTTACAGTATATATTGCTCTATGTGTGCAATGCAGCAGTTTTTTTGTAATATTTGAAGTAGGGCATATGTCTGTCTCCAAACAAGAAATATCAAGGCAAACATTATAAGATTTGGCACACAGTATATTGTTCCCAGAATAATTGCATGATTAGATCAGTCAGGAAATGATTTGTGCCTGAAAATCTATAACTGATAGACATTTCGCAAAAATTGTTGTGTAAGCAAAAAACTTATTTCATTCTTAAAATGTTTTTCCCCTTTGTGTGAACCATAACTTGATATTTGTGTATGTGTTAACAAAGCTGTTACTGTCTTGTTTAGATGCTGTGTCAGAGTTGAGTAAAGAACACAATGAGTGTGGTGAACCCGTAACTGATGACAGCTCCTACCTGCACAAGTTCTTCTATAAACTAGAATACCTGCTGCAGGTATGGTCTCATATACCATACAAGTGTTGTTTGGAGTTTATCAAGATGATCTAGTTTGTGTTTGAAAGTGTACCAACACTGCTCATCTGACTTGCTAGACCAGTGGTTTCCAAATTGGGGATTGGTACCTCTAGAGGGCTAACAAGATACATCAATAAAGGGCTTATGAGATGATTCAAAAGTTAGAAAATAATAAGAAAATACATTGTTTTGTTCTGTGTATTTTCTGTCTTCTCTTAAATGTTTTTCTTCTTGTGAAACACCGTGAGTCTAACTTTTCAGGCCTCAACAAAAAATGAAACAACCTGAGAAGGAACATCACATTTTGGTTGAATTGTCCACATCTCAAACATATGCAACCTGCGGATACCAGGGATTGTGACTAGCATTGCTTTCCTACAAAGGGTCAGAAATTTAAAAGATTAAGAAGCAGTGCTTTAGACCAATGATTCCCAACCTTTGTTTGGTTGTGAACCCTTAAAACCCTTTTTCTTTCTCTAAAGTGGTTGTATATTTGTTAGAGACCATGGAAGCAGAAACTATGAGTACACAAGAAACACTTTTCACAAGAAAAAGTATACTACATACAGTAAATGTATGTAGCAGAACTACTTCCCCCTCCTTGTCCAATCAGTTATCTAGTGAACCATTAAATTCATCTGGTGACTGTTTGGAGGGGTCTTGACCCCCAGATTAGAGACCACAACTCTAGAAAGACTAAGGTGGAGATGAGAGAGTTTAGAGAAATTATATTAATGATTAATTTTTACATGCACGTAATATTCCGTTTTTTGCCCTTATTCTGAAAAAGACGATATTCTGACTAAGCTGTTTACATGGCTAATGAAAGTGAATATTCCACTAATATTCCCATTTTCATATAGCCGTGCAAAATATGATTTTTCCACCGGTGGCAGACTCGTGGGACTGTGCAAACACAGCGTGCTTCTTTCGTTCCTTCAACCAGCTTCTTGAAAAGGTCGGCGATGTGTGTGCATATCCAAAAACCTGTTAATATCCAAGTCTTTCATAATGTTTAAAAGTAGCTGTGTTTATCCCTTTTATCTGTTCTGCAGCCTTGCAAACTGTTGGCTGGCTGGTTTGTGTATAGCTATAGCTAACTATAGCAACGCACAGCTGACCGTAAGCCTGCTGTAAAAAACCCGATTGAGACGCATATTTCGAATGTGCTGTATACATGTCCAAAGAATACCTCTAAAACCCGAAATATCCCACGTCCTAATCAGAAAATGCTATATTTGGAAAAAGGCCGGAATATACAACCAGAATATGCCGTTTACATGAATTCGGAATTTTTTTTTTTCCGGAATGATAGTGGAATATTGCTGTGCATATAAAATTACTCAATGTAGTCTGGCTTACTGGATATACAGTGCTGGGATAAAGCCTGACATGTCAGGCATTCTGCTCCCCTTCTGCTATTTATATTGCAAGGGCACCATCGCTGCATCCGGGGCTTTGCAACACCCAAGATGATTGTTATTGGTTTAAAGAAATGCAAACAGGCCAGAGCGTTTCTTTTCCCCCCCCTATGCCAGAATGATAAGCGGTTTAGCTAGACCATACTCCAGCATTGACACAGCGCTGTGGAGGTGGTCTGCCTATGCAAGACTAATTACAATGTGAATCACACAGCAGTTTAAGACAGACCTGTTGTACAATCCACACTGCTGAGGACATATAAGGTAATTATGCAATAATAAGGTGATGCATGTTTCTTAGTTTGACCAGAAAGAGAAGACAACCTTTCTTGGTCAGAGGAAGGACTACTGGGATTACTTCTGCGACTGCCTGATTAAGATCAAGGGAGCTAATGATGGCATCCGTTTTGTTAAGTCCATCCCTGAGGTAATCCTACTCTGCAACACACACACCCTGTCACCCTCTGTGCCTTGGCCCTGCCATGTCGCACAAGGCATGCAGACACACAAATACACCATATAACCATGTAACTAATCTTCTAGTGAGTCAGATACAGTAAGACTCTGTGCTGCTAATTTACTTGCTGCCTTACACCTTGTTCCTCACCTTTTTATCCCAGGAATTCAGTGGTGAGCTTTATACTGAAACAGCTGTAGTTGAATTAGTCCGAGTTTGTACTATGTTTAATTTGTTGCTTGTACCTTCTGTGTGCCTTCTTGTATTTATATACAAACAAAATTATTTCTGTAGCTTTTGCCTTGTGGGGTATTAGCATATGAAGCCATGTTGTTCTCTCTAATAGGACTGCAACTAATAATTATTTTTATTATAAATAAATATGCTGGTTATTAATAGTATATAAAATATAAGAAAAGTCAACAGTCCGAAACCTAAAGATATTTGATTTACTATGGAACCAGCTAAGTTTTGTCTTTTTTTTTTTTTTTTTTTTTCTTGAAAACATTTGTTGACTATGATTTAATTATTTAAATAGTTGCCAACTTATTCTCTGCCAATTGTATAATCGTTTAATCGAGTACTGGTTTTAGCTGTACTCTAGTAAGTAAGTAACTGACAATCTGATGTTAAATAACAAAATGTGAATATGATGTGTCAAGACTGTAATAACCTTTCTTCACTGTCCTTTTTGTTATCACTGATTTCCTGGATACGATAGATCCATCACCTTTTTATTATTGTATGCTAAAATTGCATGAGAACATAGTACCAAAATATTATTTGGGAATTCAGTTTAGGGGTGCATGATATATCGACTCAATATCGTTATCGCGATGTCACGTTGCGCAATATTATATCGAAAGTGTCGCGATAAGTATGCAATGTTTTGTTTATATTGTGGAGCGCTGCATCCCGTCCGTTGGCTGTGTGGCTTAGTTGTGTTTGATTTAGAGCCCGCTTGAAATGCTATAATAATGATGATGATCATCATTTCATTGGCCAGTTACCGTGCCACTTGCATGTTAGTACACGTCAGCGCACGGGTCCACTACGTGACAAACCCAATGTAGCGTACCATGTGTGTGCATATTTAGACAGAGGGACAGTGTAAGTGAAGAAATAGAGACAACAAAATGGAACGAAAAGTTGTGTCCTGTTCTTTATTTATATATTTTATACTGTATAACCAGTAAAACATGACCTATAATGGTCATTATTTATTTATTCATGTTGTACCAGTCCAATATGACTGTCAGTTGAAATAAACCTTGTGTTGTAAGAAAACTTGTTTTATTTGTTAGGAATCTATTTTGATGCGTTTTCCCATAAAAATATCGTTAATTAATATCTACATCGCAATATTCATAATCGATATCGCAGTATCACATTTTGTCAATATCGTGCAACCCTAATTCAGTTCAATTAATTGAATGATTGTTTAGCTCAAGTGCAGTGCAATTGTTCCAGTCCAAAAAAAAACTTTTTATAAGTAAGCTGTATTCTACCATGAGAGAAGTAATTACTGACGGATTACTGAGTCCTGATTTCTAAGCATAGTTAAACCTCTCATTGTATGCTAATTGACACTAATTTCTTACTAAAAACATATCTGTGGTTTTAAGTTTCAGCGGTCAGTATTTTTTTTCTTTAAAAGTCACATACCAGCTTACTTGTTGAAAACTTTGGGTACTCTTAAAATATTACTTTGACTAGGAGAAAAAAAGAGACTAATCAATAATGAAAATAATCATTAGTTGCAACCTTTTTTCAAATTAGTATTTTAATGTCACATTCAAGTAGAGATTATTCAGAAGGTAGGGCGCCATTGTTTAATACGTTTGACCTAAGTGACACTAACTAGACTATAAACTTACTGACTGTGTGTATGAGTGTGAAAGTACACTAAAGTGTGTATTTTTGTGTCCTCAGTTGAAGACATCACTGGGGAAAGGAAGGGCCTTCATCCGTTACTCGCTTGTTCACCAGCGTCTTGCTGACACACTGCAGCAGTGTCTTATAAACCAGAAGGTCACAAGGTCAGTGGACACACACACACAGCAAAAGTATTCACCCCCCCTTGGCATTTTTGTGTTTTGTTGCTTCACAACCTGGAATCAACATGGATTGTTTGAGGATTTGCATCATTTAATTTACAGAACATGCCCACAACTTTGAAGATGTTTTTTTTTATTTTTTTTTGTGAAACATACAACAAATAGGACAAAATAACAGAAAAATTTAATGTGCATAATTATTCACCCCCCTAAAGTCAATATTTTGTAGAGCCACCTTTTGTGCAATTTGGATAAGTCTCTATGAGCTTGCCACATCTTACCACTGGGATTTTTGCCCATTCCTCCTTGCAAAACTGCTCCAGCTCAGATGGTTTGCGCTTGTGAACAGCAAAATCTGACCACAGATTTTCTATTGGATTGAGGTCGGGGCTTTGACTAGGCCATTCCAACACATTTTCAGGTTTCCCCTTAAACCACTCAAGTGTTGCTTTAGCAGTGTGTTTGGTCATTGTCCTGCTGGAAGGTGAACCTCCGTCCTAGTTTGTAAGTTTATTTGATTAGGACAATGCACATTAATCAACATTTCTGTAAATGCGCCAGTGTTAGACGGCTAATTTTCAACTGTAGTTACCTAGTATGCATATCTTTATGGTGGGAAGAAACCAGAGCACCCGGAGGAAACCCACGCAAACACGGGGAGAACATGCAAACTCCACACAGAAAGGCCCGGGATGCCCTGGATTCGAACCCAGAACTTTCTTGCTGTGAGGCAGAAGTGCTAACCACTGAGCCACCGTGCTTGCCGTCCTAGCCTCAAATCACACACAGAGTGGTACAGGTTTTGCTCAAGAATATCCCTGTATTTGGCACCATCCATCTTTCCCTCAACTCTGACCAGTTTCCCAGTCCCCACAGCATGATGCTGCCACCACCATGTTGGATGGTGTTCTTTGGGTGATGTGATGTGTTGGGTTTGCGCCAGACATAGCGTTTTCTTTGATGGCCGAAAAGTTAAATTTTAGTCTCATCAGACCAGAGCACCTTCCTCCATACATTTTGGGAGTCTCCCACATGCCTTTTCGCAAACTCAAAACGTGCCATTTGTTTTTTGCTGAAAGTAATGGCTTTCTTCTGGCCACTCTGCCGTGAAGCCCAACTCTGTGGAGCATACAGCTTATTGTCATTTCAAAAAAGGTGTGTATATGTAATGACAGATCATGTGACACGTAGATTGCACACAGGTGGACATCATTTCACTAATTATGTGACTTCTGAAGGTAATTGGTTGCACCAGAGCTTTTTATGGGCTTCATAACAAAGGGGGTGAATATATACGCACATGCCAATTGTCAGTTTTTCATTTCTAAAAAAAATTTTAAGTATATATTTTTGTCATTTCACTTCACCAACTTAGACTATTGTGTTCTGATCCATCACATAAAATCCAGATAAAAAAACATTGAACTAAAGGCTGTAATGTAACAAAGTAGGTAAAAAGCCAAGGGGGTGAATACTTTTGCAAGGCACTGTAAATGTTGTCACTTTTGTTCCCTTTAAGTTTCCAAGCAGCTCAGGTTTTACACCATTGCGGTGTGATGATGTCCAGTCTTAGGAAGTGTGATTCTCGCTTCCTGATTTATGTTTTACTTCTGTTTTCACAGAAAAACACAACAGCAACGTAGTTTAACCAGACACCAAAGATCCCGTCTCAATTCCTCAGCTGTGTGTGTGTGTGTGTGTGTGTGTGTGTGTGTGTGTGTGTGTGTGTGTGTTTGTGTGTGTGTGTGTGTGTGTGTGTGTGTGTGTGTGTGTGTGTGTGTGTGTGTGTGTGTGTGTGTGTGTGTGTGTGTGTGTGTGTGTGTGTGTGTGTGTGTGTGTGTGTTTTACTACAGATGAACATTAAATATATGGTGCGATACCGGTGAGCTGGTTCAGGCTGTCAACTCGAGCTTCACTGCTTGCATATACACGTGACATAACTCACTCTCCGTATCATTTACTTCAGACCCGTCGCCCTGACCTCTGTGGTTATGAAGTCCTTTGAGCGCCTTATGCTTTCACACCTCAAAGCCATCACCGACCCCCTCCTGGAACCCCTGCAGTTTGCCTACAGAGCCAACAGGTCTGTAGACGATGCAGTAAACCTGGCCCTCCACTACATCCTCCGGCACCTGGACTCTGCAGGAACCTACGCCAGGATCCTGTTTTTGGACTTCAGCTCTGCCTTCAACACCATCATCCCGGCTCTGCTCCAGGAGAAGCTCTCCCAGCTTGGTGTGCCTGACTCCACCTACAGGTGGATCACTGACTTCCTGTCTGACAGGAAGCAGCATGTCAAGCTGGGGAAACACGTCTCCAACTCACAGACCATCAGCACCGGATCCCCTCAGGGCTGTGTTCTTTCGCCTCTGCTCTTCTCCTTGTACACCAACAACTGCACCTCCAGTCACAAGTCCGTCAAGCTTCTGAAGTTCGCGGACGACACCTCCCTCATCGGACTCATCTCTGATGGAGACGAGTCCGCTTAGAGGTCGGAGGCTGACCACCTGGTGAAGTGGTGCAACCAAAACAATCTAGATCTCAACGCTCTAAAGACAGTGGAGATGGTTGTGGACTTCAGGAAGAACCCAGCCCCACCTGCCCCCATCACCCTCTGTGGCTCCACAATTGACACTGTGGAGTCTTTCCGCTTCCTGGGAACTACTATCTCCCAAGACCTCAAGTGGGAGCTGAACATCAGCTCCCTCGTCAAGAAAGCACAACAGAGGATGTACTTCCTGCGGCAGCTGAAGAAAATCAACCTGCCAAAGACAATGATGGTGCACTTCTACACAGCCATCATTGAGTCCATCCTCACATCCTCTATCACCATCTGGTACGCTGCTGCCACTGCCAAGGACAAGGGCAGACTGCAGCGTATCATTCGGTCTGCAGAGAAGGTGATTGGCTGCAATCTGCCCCGCTTCCAGGACCTTTAGCCAGGACTCTGAAGCGTGCTGGAAAGATTGTGGCCCACCTCCCACCCCGGACACAAACTCTTTGAGCCACTCCCCTCTGGCAGGAGGCTGAGGTCCATCAGGACCAAAACCTCACGTCACATGAACAGCTTTTTCCCCTCCGCCACTAGCCTTATTAACAAGGCCCGGAAACCACCCTGACTCTCCACCTGGCTCTTCATGCCACTGTTCTCTCTCTGCTGTAATGCTCTTTGCTCTTTAGTTATTTATTTTATTTAATTTTTTTATTTAATTTTTAATTTTTATTTCTATCTTTATTTTTAATTTAATACATACTGTGTACATATACTTATACTTATATTGTTTATACCTATACTTATATTGTTTAATATTCCATTTAGAGAATGTGTGATGTGCACCAACAACACCAAAACAAATTCCTTGTATGTGTTAAAAAACGTACTTGGCCATAAAACCCTTTCTGATTCTGATTATCAAACACCCTCCTAATATGGCGGACTTTTTAAAATGCAAAATGTCCCTATCTCTGCCTTGTCAATGCCGCTGCTGCCCTGCCCCCCACCTGTATTGCTGCCTGCTCTTTCAGCCCCACAGTACCAAATTCAATACTTTTTAGGCTCCGACTGAATTGAGTATCGGAAAATGCTTTGTCATTCAATATCTAAAGAGTAAATCTCAATGAGCCAATTAACATGCAGCATGCTTCTACCAAGATCTAATAATGTTTGTGATTGGCTGTCTAACATTACATGTCATAGAGGTATGCAGCAAAAACTCTCAGGAACCGGTATCGAAGTCAGGGTATTGGTACTGGTACCGGTATCAAACATTTTTGAATGATACCCAGCCCTACTCTCCAATATCTCATATAAACTTATCTGCAGGGAGTGATGAGGTCGGAGTCCTGCCGCCAAACACTATATTCTGCTGTTATAATAAACATTTCAAATGTGAGTTGTCTGACTGAACTATTTTGACATTATATTATATATATATATATCCGTGTTTGTTTGTCCTTGTTCTCAGAATTGTGTTTTATGTTTATTTTTTATTTTTATATTCTTCCCATTCAGTGACTGGTATTATGCCCGGAGTCCCTTCCTCAAGTCTCACCTCACTGCTGACATAATCAACCATCTTTATGAGCTCAACCAGATCCAATTTGATGTGGCAGCCAGAGGTTACGACCTTGATGCAGATTGGCCAAAATTTGCAAGGTAATGAATTCCTACAATTAATCTTTATACTTTTACTTCTTTAACTTCTTAATCACCAGTTTCCTTTTGTTATAGAAAAACACAAACTTGATTCTGCATGTCATAAATAAACAATAAAATCTTCTCATTTTTTGGTATCTTGGTTGGAAATAATTTTTATATTGATCAGAGACAGACGGACCTTAAGTAATTTTAAAAAACACCCAGTTGAGTAATGTAGAATTGTGGTGAAGTGACATTGGGTATTTCACAACTTGAAGTAACACTTAATTACTATCTGATCACTCTGCACGTTCACAGCTCTTTTTTGAGTGTGTAAATGTGTGTGTGAGAGTCGGTGTATGCCGACAATGTGTGAGCGTTGATCGCTGTTCCTCACGTCAGCACCTTTGCCAAAACTTTTCACATCCTTGTCATCCATTTGCAGTTACTCTACAGGCAGCGGACACATTTTTTTTTTTTTTTAAAAAGCCTAACTTGTGTTGTTGTGCATGACATTATTGTGATTATTGGTTAAATCTTACAATATAATGCAGTGCAGCAACATCTACAACAACACAAGCTATGTCCACTCACTCTGTTGCCCTGGGTCAAGGGTCCTCTAACCTTGTTAAATAATAGGGGACCCATAAAATAAAGTGTTACTATAGAGCCACCTAAATAGTTGTGTCCGTCAACTTAAGTTCCTCTTTTGTGTCAAGTTTGATGTCATGTTTGTCTTACTATTAAACAGGTGTTAATGACCTTAATATTTGGTATCTTACTATGTCAAAGGAGAACATTAGGCACTGCCTCACCAGCATCTCTGTGGAGGCCTCCCAGTCGCTGCTCCAGCATCAACAGCCTCATTAGCAGCTACTCACACTCGCAGGTACTCAAATACTTCTATACGTAATCTAGATAAACAATCCTGCACAAATATTTTAGAAAATGTGACTGTTTGAATTTAAAATCTCTGTTGTCCCATTCACTAACCAGGCGCAGGAGTTTCTTCCAATCTCAGACTTGAGTCAAAGTCTCCTTGGTGAACTAGGGGAACTGGGGGAACCCTCTCCTTGCAGCATCGCAGAGAACCTCCGCATTGAGCTCGACCAGTCGGAGCTCAGACAGCAAGAGCTTCTGATCCAGGTTCAGGAGTTCGGGAAAGAAGCTACTGAGCTCAAAGGTGTGGTTAAAGACCTTCAAGGCCAGCTGTTAGCAGTTCAGAAGTCCTCTAGCCACTCTGTATCTACTGCAGCCCAAAGTAACCAAGAAACAGAAAATCAGGAGAGAGTAAATCCCCTTCAAACCTGTAGGGAAGCAATAAACAGTGAACTTCACGACAGACTCACAGCTGCTGAGAACAAAAATATGGAGCTTCTTTCTAAGTTGGATGAGGCTCTCAAAGAAAAGGGACAACAAACCGCTAGCTATTGCAACTCGGCCTGGAAAATCCAGGAGCTCCTGGATAAACAAAAGACCACTGAGGAGGAAAGGTTGGAGGTGAAAAGAGAGGCTGAGGACAGGACCAGGCACTCTGAGCGTTTGTCCCAGGAACTTAAACTCCGGGAAGAAGAGTTGAGGAAGAGTGAGGAAAAGCTGGCTGAAGTAACAGCCCGAGCTCATGACGAACGTGAGGAGGCACTCAAACGGTTGGAGGAGCTCCAAAGTGCAGTCAGGCGAATTCAGGGGGTGCTGAGTTTGAAAGAGAAGGAGACGGGGAACTTGAGAGCCCAGCTTCAGGATTTACAATCATCACTGGAGTGCAGAGAAAGGCAGGCAGAGGACCTGAGGAAAAGACTGCATGAGGAGAGGGAGGAGGTAGAGCAGAGATGGAGCATGAGTAGTAGCCAGAATGAGGAACTGGAGACCCAGCTCTTGGATCAAAGAAGAGCCCTAAAAAACAGAGAGAAAGAGCTTGCCGTTAGTTCAGAGAGAATCAAACATTTAGAGGAGCAGTTGGAGAAGCTAAATGTTGAGAAAGAAAATCTGAGCTCGAGACTTGCTGATAATGAAGTTGTTTTCTCTGAGAACATTGAGGACTACAAAACCAAATGCAGCAATCTCATGGAAATAAATGCTAAGCTACTCCAATCAGTTACGAAGAGTGAAGGGAGCATTACAGAGCTGACTGAGAGCAGGGCAGCCTTGTTAGAGCAGCTAGCTTCTTTGAGGGCTTCTGAAAAACACTTAAAGGGCCGAGTTGAGGCTGCAAAGATGTGTGTGGAAGATCGAGAGAAGAAGCTCCTAGATGAAAACTTGCATTTGGAGGAGACGGCCCAGAAGACGCTTATCCAGAAGGAAGTATCTAATGCTCAATTAAAGAAGCTTGAGCATGAGAACAGGGAGCTTTTTGAGGTCCAGTCCTTGTTAAAGAAACAGTTAGCCACAACTCAACAAGAACTGGACTTATTCACTGCCAAAGCTGCAAAGTTGGACCAGAACCTCATTGTGTCCCAAAGAAGCCAAGCAGAGTTACTTGAAAAACTCCAAGAAACTGAGGCTAAACTGAAAGAACAGACTGTTGAATGTGGTCGTCTGCAAGTTAGAGCAGAAGAGCTGGAGAGGAGGACAGGGGAGTTGCACGATGAAAAAGGAGCTGCAGAGAGCAATGAAAAAGTGCAGAAGCTTCATGATGAGCATCAGACATCCTCAATGGAAACCAAAGGGGCCCCGTTCAGACTAGTTATCGCTGAAGCTCAACTGGAGCTCAATCTAAGGGAGGTGCAGCGGCTCCAGGAAGAGGTGGTGGAGCTCAGGGCTCAGCTTCTAGCAGGAACTGAGGAGAGGATGAAGGTTCAGGCACTGCAGGAGGTGACAGAGTCCTCTAGAGAGGACTATCTTAGGAAGAACAACTTAAGGCGCTACGCGGGCCAGGGAAAGGATGAAAGGAGGCAGCGGACGAGACAGGACGATCCCGAGAGGAGGCTCTTATGCGGGAGCGTGACGGAGAGGCTCAGGCTCGGGCAGGTCTGGCTGCGGAGGTGACTGCCTCCAGAGAGGAGCTCAATAAACTGAAGCGGGGTTATGAAGCCTTGTGTCTGGACAACAGCGAATCCAGGGAGGCTCTCCATAGAGCCAACACAGAAACGGCTGAACTCGGTGTGCATGTGTGTATGCTAACTGCTGAGAATGAAGAGGCTCGTCTGCGCTGGGAGGGCTTGTCAACGAGGCTGCAAGAGCTGGACGAGGAGGCAGCTCAGGAAGCAGAGAGGCTGAATACTTGCATGGAGCAGCTGAGTCAGGAGAATCAACGGCTCCTCGGTCAGCTCCATAATGACGAGGGTTTGTTGGCCACCAAGCAGGAGCTGCAGGGTAAGCTGTTCAAGGTCCAACAGGAGGCTGAAGCTGTGCAGGAGACGTGCCAGGAAGAGATCCAGGCACTCCGCTTCCAGCTTAGCAGCCAAGCCCTGAGCTACGACAGCCAGCTCCAGGTCAGCCACAAACAGCTCAGCTAAAGAAATGTAGCAAGCTTTAATGCAGTGGTTTTCAACCTTTTTTGAGCCACAGCACATTTTTTACATAAAAAAAATCCCGCGGCACACGACCAACCAAAAATGACACATTGTAGCCTAATAATCAGAATCTGCATTTTTCCTTTAAAAAAATGTATCCATCGCTTTTGCAGGCTTACATTGATGATCTCGGCCCTACTGCTTACATCCTGTCACTGCGGGATGCGCGCAAAAGGTGGCAACAGGGCTCCAGACTAACTTTTTTTCACTAGGAGCACAGTGGCCCCCAACTGAAAATTTTAGGGGCACAACCAAAAGGTGCTGTAGAAATAAAGTTGCCTTGCCTTACAACCTCTGCCTGTCAGTCAGTCACCAGGGCATAGAAACCACTGTTGTGCCTGTTCGGCTCCGAGGAAGTGTAACGCCAACAGCACCGCATCCGCTTTCTGCTCGCCATTACTATCATATTGCAGCAAACGCTGTCTGCTTGAAGTTATGAAAAACTGTAACCACACTTGAAACCACTTTATCTGCAATTCAGTGACTCACTGTGACTTCAACAAAACTGCAGAGCCCACGTAGTTTGCATCGTCTGCAGCTCTGCGTGTGTGCGAGTGTGTTTGTGTCTCTGTCAATTTTCAGAGAGGAAAGATAAGCTTGCGCTTATGTGCTCTCAAGTACCGAAATTTTAACGTTTAACGTGTAAAAAAAAGGGGCACATTTACTGGTCGCACATGTGTGACTGGATGTAAAATTCAGTCGCACACTCTCAAACTTTGGTCGCAAAATGCGACCATTTTGTCGCAGTCTGTAGCCCTGCTGTCAGTAATTCTATTGTCTTGAATCAACAAGGTCATTATTGCGCTATACTGTCACCTACTGATACAGAATAGTATTTAATTTCTCTGCCAGTCATCATATTGCAGGCACAGATGCGCAACAATGGCAAATTATTTGCAGCAACTCAATAAACAAATTTGTTGGACCAATTAAGTAAAATCGGATAATTTCTCACGGCACACTGGGCGATCTCTGTGTGCCGCGGCACAGTGGTTGAAAATCACTGTTTTAATGTATTAACATGCACTAAAGTAACCTGATAGCGTTTGGCTGTCTCCTGTAAGATAATTTCCTAAACGTGTACACAAGAAACCTGTTTTTTCATAACCAGGCTAGGGGATCAGAGAAACCGGATTTCTCCAGGAGAATGTGGATTTTTCTGCCATGTATACGGGTAACCCGGTTTCTAAATGGCATCTCGATGAAAGGAGAGATCATTACATGTAGAAATGCATTTTCATGTTTAAAATAATTCAAAGTCAGACTGAAACTAAAAGTAACAAAGCAGCCTTTTAGAAGGCAGAATAAGCAGTTTACAATGCTGAACATTTGTCTATAAAATTCAAGCTCATTTCTGCTGTGAGGAAAAGCTTTTGTGTTGTGCATGTACACACAGATTTACAATTCCCTGCTTACTACAGTGTAGCTAGCCTGTCCTCTCTGCATAAAATGATTTCTCAAGAGTACCCTGGTTACTAATGTGCACGTACACATACTGCTTGATTGTTTTATGTTGGGTAACATCAGCGGAGATACTGTAATACCTACATTTTTACCATATTTCATGAGTCATCAATTGATGAATTTGTGGTATGCATTATCATCCAGACTGTTACTCAAGAGTTACAGGAAGTGAAATTACAGCTGACTACGGAGCAGGAGAAAGTGGTCGACCTCGAGAACAAATACAAAAAGCTAGAGGTGAGAGGATATATTTATTCTAGATATGCTTAAAAGTTTGGTTCTTTATCATTAGCATGTTAATCTGGCCCCCGTCTAATCACTAAAGCAGCCCAGCAATGTTTTAAATTATGGCAGTGGAGGTAGTTTTAGGCAAGGAAATTAAGCTGTTAAACTAACTGTTAAACACTGCAATATGATAACAAAAAGCATATATGTGCAGATCTGTGTATTTGTGTGTCTAGGATTGATAAATAAAAATAAATTCCAGTTTTATATTTCTGCAAATGAAGTAATCATAACACTATGGTCACAAGCATAATTCCAGAAATAATGTCTTGCTTTTGCTTTACTGATTGCAGGCTGAGAATCAGAGATATTGCCAACAGATTGAGGAAAAAAACATCCAGATGGCCGATTCTGAAAATCTCATCCAGCAGAAAGAAGATGAGATAATCCATCTGAAAGAGAATCTATCAAGGTGAGATACTGTATTCATAATCACACATTCTGGACTGAATTAGAGCTCTGTGAAAAATGTTTTTAATCCTGTGTGTTTAGATCAGAATGTTTATTTTTCATTTAGCACGCCTTATCTAGGAATTTGATCTACTTGTTCTGAACTGTTTGTAAATCTCAAGCCTAAAAATGATAACTGCGTGAACACAATCAGAGTCCCAATGGTTTGGTTTGTTATGGGACATATCCTGAATCAGCCTGTCTATGTATGTATGGGTGTATGTGTGTATGCAGGTCTAAGGATGCTCTAGCAGTGGCTCAGCAGACCTGTCAAGAGATGAGTGAAAATCTACGGAGAGTCACACAGGACAAACAAAGCTTTGATCTTAGGACGGCCGCTGAACTCGATGATCTTTACCGCACCAAAATCAATTTGGAAGAAAGGCTTGTAGAACTCATCAGGTATAAACATACAGATTTACTCTGATCCACCATTGCTTAACATGCTTACAGTGTACCCTAGTGCATATACAAATGTGATTGATGGAGCTCTCTGCAGGGAGAAAGACGCACTGTGGCAGAAGACAGATGCCCTGGAGTTTGAGCAGAAACTGCGGGATGAGGAGACGGAGAGGGACGTCAACTACTGTCTGGGCTGTCACAGTCAGTTCAGCTGGTGGCTCCGCAAGTACAACTGCAGGTCAGATGGTCCTCTGTATATTAAACAAATATACTATATCTATATATCACCAGGTCAACCAATAAAGCTAATGTCAATGGTACTACTTTTAAACTAGTAGTGTAATGACAGTTTTTCTCGATTGCTAAAGTAATGTAGTTCTAAAAACATTAGGAGCAATTACCACATCAATTTATTCACAACACACGTACAGTATATGTAACATTTATACACAAAACTTGCTTAAAACATTTCACTCAAAAGTAAATAAATTCATCATCTGCCACCAAAATGAAAATTCTCTTTGTGATTGTTTCGGTCAAAATAGTGAAATGTCTCAGGAACTCACGCCCAATGACATTTCATTTCCACATTTCACTTCACATTTAGACTTACCAGCTGTAACCAAATAGTGAAGTCAGATAACAGCCAATTCAGTGGTAGTCATTAAACCACAATAACAGTACAAATGTCAGTTTCTGGCTCCATATCCAAAAAATGTGGTGCATTTGTAAAAGTCAGTCTCACTCCATGTAGTGTCAATGTATTTGAGTAAAGAAGGTACTGGAATTGCATCTGCACTCCAGAGTTTGAATCAAAGCGTACCAAGACCACCTCTTCAAGGAGGTCTCGCTACGCTTGTTTGGTCCGCTTATGGTCTGCATCCGAGTGTGATTGCTGCATTCGCACCTGCCCAAACGAATCTCACCAAGGGGGAAAACAAACTCTACTTCACTTCGGTGCAATTCAACCAAACTAAATGACACAGGTGTGAAAGCCCCCTTAGATACGTTGACTATTCCATTATCAAAGCTGAAAACTAAAGGTGAATTGTGCTTTTTCTGTTGGGACTTCTCAACTTTGGAGCAACTTTCTGCAAAATCTCAGAAATGGTTAAAAAAGTAATTGTAGCAGTCTGTGTTTTACATATTGTTTTATTTCATGTCTCTTTACAAAAATATTTGTAGGAATGATTTGAAACATGCTCTCAAAGCTAAAACAAATCTTTGCCTACTTACCTATTCATTCCTCTCTACAGTAAAATATTCTACATTTCAAAATGATGAGCAATTTTTTACTCTTTCTCACTTATGATATGTCTATTCCCAGACTGTGTGGGCGTCCCTTCTGCTACTACTGCTGCAGTAACACAGTGAGCACCCAGCAGGGTGGCCCCAGAGAGCGCTGCTGCAGGGACTGTTACAACCAGCACAGTGCAGTAGTTGAGCGCCACCCACAGGAGGAAGTGACTAACAGCACACCAGGGACACCTTTCAGTCGTTTGCTGCATGCTGGAAGAGCAATGACGAGTGTTTTAGGTAACAAACACACACACACACACACACACACACACACACACACACACACACACACACACACACACACACACAAACACTGAAGTAGTGTGTCAAATGCTGAGGTAAATGCACACTTGCTTTAGATTGGGGGGGGTGTTAGTAACAGCATACACCGTACAGTAAGAACAGAGTATAAAATGCAATAATGAACATGGAGCTGATGTTTATTTTCTAGGAGCAGTTGAAGGTGACAAGTTGGATGATGGTGTTTTTGACATCATTTCAGAGGAGGAAGTGAGTGGGGTCTATGACAGTGACTCCCTCTCTTTTGCCACTGCCTGCTCTCCTGGACACGGACAGCAGGGGGCAGCACAACTGTAAGTATCTTGCATGCGTTCACTCACGGGGAATTGAGACTGAGTATCAAAGACATTTTTCAAACAAAAGATTACAATCGATGATGTGATGAATCTAATCTGTTAACTTCATGCAGCATGGAGGGAAGACCTGGAACTGGTGTTCTCTCCTTACTTTCAGAGTGTCTTAAATGTCCGAACAATGTCTTTTTCGCCTGTCCTCAAAACAATGGCCCTTTAATGTTAACTCTAAGTTGACTGTCAGATGACTCTCATCGGACAACCACACATGGTATCATAGGCTTTACCAAAATCAATACATTAAGTACTAAATCTAAAATATAAAATGTTCGTTTCACATGTTCATTTGAGCCAGTAAACCAGGAATGAGATTTTAATACCAACCACAGAAACATATTTTCTATTTACAACATGTATGCACGCCATAACATTCAGGAAACTGGAAATGTTAACAGCAGTGAATAGAAATTCAAGACCATGATCTTAAAAAATGAATAAACATTAATTGAACTCTTTATATCCACGACGCTCCACTCCTGGGATTGTTCTGTTGCCGCTGGAAATTCCGCCGAATTTCACTCTTTTCAGCCAAATGTTCTTTGTGTTGTAATTTTACGATTTCTGAGGACTATGGTTAACTGCTCCATAGGGTTACATCCTGTCTCTGCAGATCTCTGCAGGGTAAATCCAGACAGCTAGCTAGACTATCTGTCCAATCTGAGTTTTCTGTTGCACAACTAAAACAACTTTTGAACTTACACATGTTCCACCAAAACAAGTTCCTTCCAGAGGCTATTTTGCAGCAGCACCGTGGCTCTGTCCGTTGCTTAGCGCCACAACGATTGTGATTGGTTTAAAGAAATGCCAATAAACCAGAGCACATTTTTCTCCCATCCCAGAATGCTTTGTGGACTAGCCTGACCCCTCCGCAGCACTGTGGAGGGTCTGGCAAGCAAGACTAATTGAACTCCTAATTCAGTTACATTCTCTTTTCAGCTTTAGAAGTTTTCTACATACATAATCTAAAAAATTAATCATGCACGTATTTGCACTTTGGCATTTCCTGTACAGCCGTACTATGTGTATAATTTTTTTTTTTTCAAGGCCATGTGTATGTGTTTTTATTGTATGTTTACTGTGTGAGCCACATCAAAGACTACTTTTGATTGCCTTGATACTGTAATGTTTTCTTGATTAACTTTTTTTTTTATTCTGTACAACTTTGAATAAGAGTGGATGTAATTAGATATTTTGGCACTTTTTGTAAGTGAAAATAATTCTCCACATATTGATAAAAATTATGTATAAATATAAAATATCTGTCGCTCTTTCTAGAAACAGCAGTGCCAGTGCAGGAGACCTAACATCAGAAGATACGGAGGACCTCAGTGCTGCAGTACAGGATGCAGAGATCTGTCTGTTAAAGTCTGGAGACCTCACGTGAGTTTCACATGCAGTGAAAGATAAACTTGAAAAATCCTCAGTGCAGCAGAGTTGTGTTTACGCGTGGATGCAGTCACAAGGTTAGACTTTAAACTTTCAGAGGAACTTCATAATGTTTTTTTCTAGTAAAAACTAATCCCAAAATGGGAAGTGAAACTTGAAGCTAATTCATGTGTGGCATGGACCGCTTTCCTAAATGTTACTTGGTATGTGTTGTGGGACTTTTGGATCACTTTTATTGTAATTTGGAACAGGTTTGTTTACGTAGTGAGTGTGGAGAAAGTTTAAGGCTTCTTTTGTTGCCTGTTTCTTTAAAGTGCCGTTGAGCAAAGCGTTAAATCCTATCCCCAAAAGTAAAATATATTGTGAATTTTTAGTCTGTAATTCTGTTTACAGGACTTTGGGAGTACTTTTGCATATGTGAACAAAGTTGATTAAGCCTTTTGTGGCTCCAGAGGGAGTTGCATAAAATTTGATGAATTAATAGCGTGGGTTGGGGCTGAAGACTACAAGTTTGAAAATGTCAAAAATCTTTGGGTGTGGAGTTCGAAAGAAGTGAGGTAACCAGACCTCTGTAGTTAATCATCAATCAATCATTTAATCAATCAATCAATCAATCAGATTGCACATGTCACCACCTTCCACAGTGTCAACCACAAAAAGCAAAACTAATTTTTGTAAAATAGACAATGCAGCACACATTTTTCAGAGCTGACGGAGAGGCGACCAGAGAGGTCCGCTACTTATTTCTGCTTGAGGCTAAGACACAAAGCTACATAAGCCACTACTAGCATAACACACCTGAATCTCCAACCAAACTGTCATTGGTCAAGATGCATTGTAGGTAATGTAGGCAAGGTTTGACAAGGAAGAAAAATAATGCATGTTATATAAAAAAAGACTGTGTGTCTGCTGCATCGATTTTGATCCTTTATTTTTCTCCAAGCACATAATACACAAATATACAAAAACTATATGACAATATTGTGAACTTTCTTGTATTCTGTTTTTATTCCCTCTGCTGTAGACTCTCCGTCCACTTCACAGTGAATGACATGTCAGGGTTTGGGGACAGCTCCCGAGAGCTCTTCATCAAGTCCAGCTGTTACAGCACCATCCCCATCACCATGAGTGCTCCTGGTCCTACTGTCTCCTGGACGTTCACTTCTGAACCCAAGAGCATCTACTTCAGTGTGGTCTACAGGGAGAGTACAGAGACTCCATTAGAGCAGGCCAAGGTGAGAAACCAGTATAAAGTGTGGATACACTTCACCAAAGTCAATTGGGCAGCACAATATATCGTTTTTTTATTTATTTATTTTTTTTTCGTCATTGCGATATCAACTGGCACAATATACATATCGCGAAAGACACTTGGAGATTTATTTGTGTTAGTTGAGCGAAAATATCAGTAGAAAACTGCACTTTGTTCTTTTTTTTAGTGGTGCATTTTATTTTCAATTCAATGTTCAATTTGTTCAATAAAAGAATGTTGTCTTTTAAATTCAACAAGCAATTTGTTGTATTTTAACAGAATACTGAAAGCAGCAGAAATGCAGAGCTGAGTGCACTTTAATATCTGTTCATTTATTGCAAGTGATATGGTTATTGCAATATTCAACGTTATCGCATATTTTCCTTATATCGTGTAGCCCTAAAAGTCAACCAAACAACTGCGAAATGCACTATTTGCGGGAGGATTTAAGTCCCTTGCTTAAATATTTATCTACCATCCATCATGTGGGAACTCGTGTCATGTTTGATAACTTGAGGATAATGAGTGCTCCGCCCTCAGCCTACTGCCGGTGTTACACCGTATTCTGTGACCCGTCACATTCTGTGACCTGTAGCAGTGCAACAACGTGTTCCTCTTCAGATGTATTTAGTTAATATTTACTGAATGATATTTGCTGTTGGTTTTATTTCTGCAGCTGGGTCACAGAGCAGTGACTAAATATGTGATGAAAGCCCAGTAGACTTATTGCGGTTTAAGTATGATACTGAGTACAATAAAAACAGTACAGTCACAACCAAACAAACTACCTAAAAAAGATTTGATAAGCGGATTCTCATCTGGCTTCAGATTCGATAAAATGCTATTGATTCCCATCCCCGCATTCTCTTGTCATTCTATCACCCTTTTTAGGGTGTCTGTACCCACTATATGCCAAAAAAAAATTCCCTGCTGTGGTTGTACATGTCAGACAGGATTTCAATCCTTTGCTCTCCACAGGTCTTGATCCCACTGACTCGCTGTAACTCTCACAAAGAGACAATCCAGGGGGAACTGAAAGTCAGAAACGCTGGAGAATACACACTAATCTTTGACAACTCTTTCTCCAGGTCAGTCACTGTGTGCTGTAATTCAATAATTCTTTGTTTCATGTGAGGGCTTTGTGTGTTTGCTAAAATTGCTAAAATGTTTGCATAGACCTCAAAACTAGACAGGAAGAAGCAAACTGAGTAAACATTTATCTGTTTTTCCTGTTAATTAGGTTCATCTCAAAGAAAGTGTTGTATCATCTGAGTCTAGACAAGCCTGTGGTCTACGATGGAACTGACCTCCTCTGAACATGACCGCAAGGATGAGAAATAGGTGTGAAACTGACTTTTGAAACATTAAGGGTCTTTAAGCTCATAATTTCAAGGCGACTGGTTTGGAGTCTACTGACATTTACCAACCTCAATGAAAGGTTACAGAATTTAAAAAAACATCTCTCTCAACTTGCAGGTTGATCATGAGGTGTTACAGCTAGAACACACGGCACGCTTAAGTGTCGCGTAACGTAGAAACGTACCTGATCGTGCGCCTGGCCATTCAGTGTGTGTGTGTGTGTGTGTGTGTGTGTGTGTGTGTGTGTGTGTGTGTGTGTGTGTGTGTGTGTGTGTGTGTGTGTGTGTGTGTGTGTGTGTGTGTGTGTGTGTGTGTGTGTGTGTGTGTGTGTGTGTGTGTGTGCGTGTGTGCGTGTGCGTGCGTGTGTCCGATAAATTGGCCGCCAAAATAAAAATACCTGCGCTACACTGCTATACGTGACGCTTGCATATACACACCGTGCAGTGTGTTCCTGCTGTAACACATCATATAAGTTCGGATCATGAGAGGCTGAAAACAATGAAGTAAAACAATGTTACACTATTGAATATGAGCATGCACTACCTTTTATAAAAGACTGACATAGTTTAAATGTAGCATTAAGGGTATCAAACTTCACTCTGAGATGACTGGAGGATTGTTGCATATTTGAATGTGAAGAACTTGGTATGTGTGCACATACAGGTTTCTCAGCACCTGCAGATGTAGCTCATGTAGTCAACTTTTGTTACTGCATCTTTGCAGAACTAAAGCTGTATTTATTTTCTTTGGCATGAGGTGCAATTGATTGATAAATCATGTTTGTTCCCATTATTTGCCTCGTCTCAAAGTAAGTACTACTACTATCTTTTGAAAATGGGATTAATGTGTTCTCTGCACAGAGACAAAAAAAAAAAAAAGTATATTCCCAGCTAGAAGTGGGAGATATGGATCGGTATGTATATGGTGTGATATCAATAGTCATCATGATTTATTAAATTTACCAGCGATCTGAAGTGAGAAAATGTTTAAAAGAACCAGACAGAAATGTCTGTTTTAGTTTTTGATCTAGGAAATTAAATGTGACAAATGATCACATTGATGCAAAAAAAAAAAAAACAGTATTGCCATGAATCATATCCTGATTATTGATTAGTAACATTACCCACAATGGCCTAATACACCCAGCGATATTAAAGGGAGGGCTACCACTCTACCAACGGTTTAGCTAAATCTTTGACACAATACCATCGTCGCACAGTATCTATCGTCATATTGTTCAACAATGGAAATATTACACAAATGGGACATGAGGAGACTTATGTTGAAAAAGATTACTTTAAAAAAATATCACTCTAATTTAACTCTTACCTTAACTGGATTTTTTTACATGCTTAAATGTACCATTAGCACATTAGTTACCATTGAATGTTACTAACTCTTTAAATTGGCGTGTTAAGCTCATGCTGTTATTGGTGGAGAAACTATTGGTGTCCAATGCATGTACTGTAATCGGTTTCAAAGTTCATGCTCATTTCACAGTCAGTACTGTATCTTTAAAATCATTGCCTTTTCAACTGTCATAAATTACAAGCAATGGACTTGTGTTTCAATCATGATAAAGCAGAACAGGAAGAAGTAGGATTTCTGTGGAAACATGCTTTAAATCAGAGTTTCTGATTGCAGTTAAAAATGTCTATGCATGCAAACACTAAGAACGTGCAGGTTTCTCTGACTAAACCCTCGAGGGTAATAAGAGGGAGCACCTTTCGAAATCTAAGTTTCAGTGCTTTGAATATTTAGTTTTTACTTCAACTTGAATTGTCACTCATGTTTTGTCAAATAGTGATGATTTGCATGAGATTTAGTGAA
This sequence comes from Perca fluviatilis, assembly GCF_010015445.1. Lineage (NCBI taxonomy): Eukaryota > Metazoa > Chordata > Actinopteri > Perciformes > Percidae > Perca > Perca fluviatilis. The sequence goes on from NC_053122.1 coordinate 19,826,205, forward strand.
GAGAGGAGTTGCAATGACATTTTCTCCCTACATCCATAAAGCCTTTAGATGATTTTGATGTTCTTCAATACAGTTGTTTACTGTTGCTGTGTGATGTTCTAAATACGTTGTGCAGTGTGTCAAACCAAAATATGAATCTCCGTACAGCCTTCAAATAACACAAGTCCAAGTTAGACTTGTCTTATATGGACTTTAATTTAAAGGCTTTAATGTTGAAATTGACTTTTATTTCTCTATTGTGTCTTCACTCCATTCACACCATTTGATTATACTGACTTAAATATACTGAAACATTGCTTTGCTATTCAACAAAGACTATTTTAAAACCTTTTGTAAATTATAACATGACACAAGATTAGGAAAAATGAAACATTTTTATACATATTCAAGTAAGAAGAGTGATATATTGCCAAATATATTGGAAACATTTGTCTATTTAATTGTTCTTGAATGGGAGTTTCTATTTAAAAGCATTGCAGAAGGGCTGCTGTAAAATGCACTTTTAAAAGGGCTTTTTGTTGGTCTGTATCCCTTGAGCCTTCGTGCCAGTTGATGAATGTTTTTTTGTTTTTTTCCATTTGTATCTAGAGAGTGTGTGATTGTAGAAGTTTACTGCTGGATTTGTCAAAGGGAAGCTTTCACTCTTTGTCTTAAATGATTGTTGACAAATGTTTTATTGAAATAGCATTTACATATTTTACAGCATTTTAAGATTTATAATAGAATGGATTTAAGATCGTTGATAAATAAATAAGGATTGTGTGATAACTCAGAGTATTTGCTGAATTTACTGTATCTGCAATATATTACAGTGTGTGATCCTTTTTGTCCTCACAAATTTTAATTTGTTTATGGCCAAATATCTGCAAAACTATTGACATTCCCATCAGCCTCTGCTGTACTTTTTGTTTGGTGCTAATAAGCACATTTTTGCCTGTTTAACATTAACATAAATATTGTGAGCATGTTACAGTAGCATGCTCATGTTAGTTAGCATGTGGCTGAAGGCACCGTTGTGACAAATGGCTACGTTTATGTTGTATCGGAGTTATCGCAATTATGAGTTTCGAAAGGCTCTGATATATCTGACTTAGGCCCTTAAAAACATAATGAGTAGGATTGGTCAGTTGCGGTTTGAAAACACAACATTCAAAGTTGGCCCCTCCTCCCCAGCTCAACAAGGGTTACGGTGCTCGTCAGCATGTGAAAGCCAATCCCAGATTCAGTCTGGTTTTAGAACGAGCTTAGCTATATATTTAGGGATTTTTTCCTGTGTCCGCCATTTTCTTAGCTTCCTCTTGGATGCGTGCCTGCGATCTGGAACCTTGTCGCTACATCTTTATAGAAGTTGTTGCCCAGAAACGTCCCAAACACAGTAAAATTAGAAAATGCAGGCAGAGGGCAGGGTCTCTGCAGATATAGACCCCACCATACACTTAGTCGTGAGTATTGATTGAGAGGGATTATTCTTATACATTGTTTTTTAGAAAAATCCTACTCATTGTGCCTTTTATAAGCTGTTGACATGGGGATCTTTCCCATCTCTATACGTACAAAAACATCTATATAATGTGTATAAGAACAGCTTTACAGAGCTGCTAGCCTGCTTATGCCCTATTTTAACGACCTAATTAAGCACACGGCGTGAAGCGCAGGTGCGTTTAGGGCGTGTCGAAATCCACTTTTGCTAGTTTGACGGCAGAAAAAAGGGTCCGTGCGCCAGGCGCATGGTTCAAAATGGTAGTACTTAGTGGTAGTACTTATACTTAGTTTATTAATTCATACGTGTGTTTTGATCGTAACATGCAATCAACCAATCAGAGTTTTATCTCCCATTCCCTTTAAAAGCCAGGTGCGTTTCTACCTAATGCATTGCTATTATGATGGCGGATTTGCACAGTGATATTTTTATTTGTAATCTTTTGCATGTTTGTGTGCTGCTGCGCTTCCCTGTGTGTGTGTGTGTGTGTGTGTGTGTGTGTGTGTGTGTGTGTGTGTGTGTGTGTGTGTGTGTGTGTGTGTGTGTGTGTGTGTGTGTGTGTGTGTGTGTGTGTGTGTGTGACAAGCATAGTGTGTGCGCGCTGTGCATAAGCCTATGCGCATTTTACTAATGCACTGTTAAAATAACAATGAAATGCTACTTTATTGACTTTAGACCAGGTTTTTGTTGGTCAATGGCACGATCACTTCCCGCTGCCTCAAGATAGCAATGCGCCAAGAATTCACCTGAACAAAACGCCAATTAAAGTTGCTGCCAATTTGTTTTTTGCACTGCATTGTGGGACAATGTTGTCCATCAGAAATCAGTTTTAGTATACATACTGACTTTTTTTATATACTTCTTTCTGCCACTTTTCCTGTGTGAACACACTACACACTCAAAACTTGCTTAGACTTAGTATGTAGTATTTGGGATCACATTGCGAATGTGTGTGCACACGCTTGCTTCCTTCCTCCTCGCCTGCTTGTGTTTTTCTGAGCAATCACTAGTGTATCGTGTGTGTGTGCACAAGGTATTGTTCTTGCAAGGTGTCTCTCTGAGAGATAGTGTTTTTGTCGCAAAGGCCTTTCTGTTTCTCAAGGTTAATGATCTCATTGTAAATCATGTCACATCCACCTCTCCTTCCTCCCTCCACGACTTTCCCATAACACCCACTCACACACTACATTGTAATATGATGAAAAACATGCCTTAACCTCTCCCCTATTCAGTTCTGGATATTGTGTATCTGACAGTTACACAGAAATGTACGGTACTTCTGAAACCTCTGAAAACTTCCTTTTTCCAATAACAAAAAAAGAGAAACACTTTTATCGGCGCCTTGCAGCTTGTCAATGTCTCCTGCTGTTCAAACAAAGGATGCAAGACATTTTGCAATGTTTTTCCACGGAGAATCAAAGACTGCAAAGTGTCAGTCACATTGCATTTGTCTGTGTTACATTGTAGATTTTATACCCTTTTATTAATATTAGTGTTTCAAGTAAGAGTTTGCGAACTTTTACAAACAATTACAGGTTCAAAGGGCTTGAAACGGGTTTAATGTCCTGTGTGGCTGACGCCGATGCTACGCACATGTAAATTAACCCAGTCAAGGAAAGGGTTAACAGAAACTTAGTTTTGGCCAATCGGAAGTGGTTGTGCCAGACTCCCGCCTTTGGCTGAGTCTCTATCTAATCTGTCGGAGGGAGAGCAGGAGTGCGGTTGTGAAGTTTAACGTTGGTAGTCCCCAGAGAAGAAGTTGGTAATTTCATGGCGCAGATTAGAACCCAAAGATGCAGTTCTGTATGACTCTTACATATAACCTAGTACTGTAGTCTTAAGCGTCTCCAAATCACAGCAGACAGCGCCTTCTCCAAAGTAACATTCCCAGTTTGAGAGCTCTCATCCTATTTAAGCTTTCCCTTCAGACACCGTAACCTAATCTGTACCTGCGTGACACTGCATTATCATAACTGAATAAAGATGGGTCAGAGTGAGTTGGCAGCCTCTCTGTGTGCAGAGGGCACAGCAGCACGGATATGAACTTGCCACTGTGTCCCTGCAGTGTATGCATGAATGTGTCTGTGTGGGTATACCCGCACAGGCATCCTGGTGTGTTTGTCAGTGTACCTCCATCTGTCTGCTCTTTGTGTGTGTGTGTGTGTGTGTGTGCGTGTGCGTGTGCGTGTGCGTGTGTGTGTTCTCAACTATTTCTCTCCTCAGGCTTTGCAGCCCCCCTGTAGTGGTAATGGCAGGTCGTGTTGGCCCCTCTTAGACGGTTTGCTCCTGTCAAAGATAGTTTCACCCTGACGGTTTCAGCTGCTGCTGCACCGGGACACGCCATCACAACAAGCTGCATAGTAGATCTAGTTTCCTCTACTGGACTCCCCTTCCTTTTATTTATTATTTTATCTATGCTTTACTCTCTCTTTTTCTTCAGAATACAGTTTCCTTTTTGCCTCATGCTTGTTCATGGTACTGGACATAAGTACATGCATTCAAACAAGCATGAAAGCTTTCTTTCTTTTCTCTTCTTTTAAAGTCTTTCATTCAACCAACTTAAAGCTCTGCTCAGCTCTGATTATGAGGGACAGGAGTGGAAGAGGTATTCAGATCCTGTACTGAGATAACTGATTATGTTTGGCCACAGAAACAAGATGTAAACACAACAGACATTGATCTTTAAGTCAATGTGGCAAACTTGTTAGCAAACAATTGCTTATTTACACATCCGGTAGTTACGGAGTCGTGCTTTTGGCCACCTGATTAATGTACAAGTAAGTCCAATATACACTCTCTTAACTCTATTTTTAACCTTAACCAACTCCTGAGGAATACATTGTCTCTTTAGCTGCTAAATGCTCAACTTTGTTCACCAGTTACTTGCTAACTGTGTCTGTTTGGTGCTGAGCAGGTTGTGTACAGTGACTTTTTAGAGCTTTTTCACTGAAAACGGCTGCCTGCTGCGGCCTGAAACAACTCTATGAAACTCAAAAAAGCTCCATAAAGCCTGACTCTCTGTAGGTTCATCACTACTAGCAACCCCTTTCATATTATTATTCATATTTTATTATTATCGAAATATTGATTATAGCAGCTTTAAGTACAACAATGTGAAACACTCGATTGCTATTAAAATTGGACTTAAGTAAATGTTAAGTAATATTAGCAATATACACTTAAAGTATCAAAAGTACTCGTTCAGCAGATATGTCTCCTGTGACTGATATATTATTATACATATTAGATTGTTAATACTGATGTATTTTACTTTTGGAGCTGGTCGAGGTGAAGCTAGCTTTACTTTAAAAAAGATTAGGTAGCTCAATCCAGTGACATCCAGCTTAATAGACACTGCCCCTCCAAAGGGTCACAAATGAAATCCAATCCTCTTTTTCAAATCTTTGCTTTTTTTTAATTTTTATATTGGATAATTTTACCTCTCTGGCCTTTGAACACTTATTTAAATGAAACCATCTAACAGGTTAAGATGACTGCTAACAACTCATTGACATCTGAAACAGGACAAGAAGCCCCAATTAGACACTTCTTTTTGTAAGTGGTCACAAGCCAAAAAGATTGGAAACTACCGGTTGATTCTTAAGCTACACATTATATATAATATTACACATTATATATAATAACCTTATGTTTTTTTTAATGTAAAAGCTTGCAAGAATGTAAAAGCTAACCTCCAGCTGTAAAATAAATATAGTGGAGTAAAACGTTCAGTATTTTTCCTCTAAAATGTAGTGGAGTAGAAGTACAAAGTAGCATAAAATGGAAATATTCAACTAAAGTACCAATAACTGAAAATTGTAGTGCAATACTTGAGTACTGTACGTCTGTTTAGTTACTTTACACCACTGATGCGAGATGTGAGTCAGTAATGGTGACCTCATCTCTGCATTTCTCCTGCAGTGGTCGCTGACGGAAGTATCATTACTGCAGTATTTTCAGAGCAATGTGACCAGCTACTACTACGTCTAAATTTGTATTTCTTTGCTGCATGTATCATATGAAGTAGTGATGTTTGTATCCCCCCCTGGCTCTTTATGATTCATCGTGTCTGGAGTTTTTGTTTCTGTAGTTAAAACCCTGCAGCCTCTCAGCCAGCCGTGTCGGAGTTGTTATGATGCATGTGGAAGAGTTACAGAAGGCTGGGGATACAGATCCAGCAGGGTGATCATTAACTGAAGCAGACTCATGATGATATACAGGAGAGAGGGATCTTTGTATATATGTATCTTTATATACAGTACTTGTATGAGTGACGTATGTGCAGCTGAGCCATATTTATTCCCCTTATCCAATAAAGCATTGATCCACCCACAAATCCCCACCATCTTAAATCACATATAGATGGAAAAGAGCAGGGGGGGGTATATGTTCATTACACACTTTTTTCTATCTAGATGTAGAAAGTGAAATGGTAGCTTGATGGCCACTGTTTCCATGGTAACTCTGTTAGAGCAACCTCCGCCCACAACATCTCAAAAGATCAGAGATGTTATTTTTAAAGTAACATAAGACAAAATGAATTCATGAATTCTCATACAAATGAAAAGCTGACATACAGTGTCACTCACTGTATGTCAGCTTTTCATTTGTATGAGAATTCATGAATTCATTTGTGCATACAGTACAGGGCAGATCTTTTGGGATGCAGTGCGGAGGCCACAGCATATGTGTCTTTGTGTGGGATCAGTGTCACTGCACAACAGGCAGAAAAGAAGCTGAAAAACGTTGGCATTCACCATCTGCAATGCCGTTATTCTAACTTTAACTTACTACCTAAATGTGAATATTTTAACTCCTTTGGCAAACTTGTCTCAACTTAAAAAGTCTGTTTAACAGACGCTACATAAAAAAATTCCTCCTGTTTTGATCACTTTTTCTTTGCAGCATTTCATGACATTGGCATAATATTAAACGTGATAACTGTATTTATTTATTTTTTTTAAGTTTGAACTTGTTAGAGCTGGATTTGTTTCTGTTTAGTGGCTGTCAAGATGAAAATGGGGAAGGTGGGAGAATATTTGGTCCATCCGTGCTTGATTTACAGTATTTGGGTGAATACATTTTTTTTTTCTGTATTTCACTAGACCAGTCCATCTCTTTTCATCATTATTTATTGAATGTGAAGCTAAATAAGCATATTGTGCTTCACATGTACAGGAGTGATCACAAGGTGTGGTGAGCAAAGTTATTACAACAAATACACCCAAGAAAATTCTTCTTGTGTGATGGTCATGGATATAAAAGTCAACTTATCATAAAGTGTTTGCATGTTTTAGTGCTGTTTGTGAACAATGGCAACAACATTTTTGACCAGTTGACAAAAATTCCTACAAGGTCCACTCAGTAGCTGGTGCTTTCGATTGTATCACACATTAACCAGTTTTGATGGCTTTGTAGAATTTTTATTTTCCATTTTCTGAACATTTTATGGACTTTATCATCCATGCTGGCTTCAGAAGTTCAGACTGAAAGTTAAAAAGTATTTGTTGGGGTGGTATTTTATGCCATTATTAATAGTTGATTGTAGAGAGATGTTTGTTTGTCTGCTATTAGTTTGTTCCTAAAAAGACTTGCTACTTGCTACAAGACTTGGAAGAAGTTTTCTGTTTGTCTACTCAGTGTTCATTGAAGATTTTGCCACAAATGCTACAAAATGTGCCACTGTCAGTTTTTCAGGCTATTCTCTCCTGATTGTTTTTCTCTTTCTCCTATACATGCCATATTTGATATTAATTATCGGTCCCTCACATGTTGGGATGTCTTGTTCCACATACGCTGAGGCATAGCAGCACTTGGCTGAGACAATAGAATATATAGACCAAGTGTCAACCTAAAGCTCTGGGTCAGCCGCTGAGCAGCGCCCCGGATAACTTATCACAGTTAAAAATCCCTCTCTGTGTCCCTGGCTGATTTTCTCCTCCTCTTGGTGATTGACTTCAGATTGGTGTACACAGCAATTCCAATGTAGCCCTGCAGGCTCCTCAGTGGACACACTTGCCAGCATGTGTTTCCATGGAGACGCAGTTTGTTCACGCGCCCCTGCAGCCTGTGTCATTGACTTCAATTAGTGCAGAAGGCCATCTTGCCTAAGCACATGCTTACACAGAGATCAAGGCTTAAAGGGCTGGAGAAAATTGTCTGAGGAGATCTGAGAGTGCGGAATACATAGGAGAGGACTTCAGGGCTACAGAGAGGCTTTATGGTGTAATGGCATTCATTCAAATACTGGGAGATTGTCAAAACACAAGTGAAATTTAAATTTAAACTTAGTACCCTTCATGACATCAATAAGACCGACTGCAAAGCTAACAATAAAAGCTGTCGAGGCAAATCAGGTTTCAAAAAGTGTAGATACTTGTAATGACAGCCGATAATCTGTCACACCCCTCATTCAGAATTTCAAGTCTCTGCTGACAAATGAAGGAACAAGGCCTCCTTTTAGGACAAAATTATACAAATTAGAACATTTTTAATTGTGCCCTGGGAGGAACATTTAGTTCAGTTGGTACAGCTGCTCGCATCCTTCATTTGTCACTAGATTTCATGCCATTTTAATTGTAATGTGTGTTTGATTGCCCGATCTCAAGATGTTTTTCCTGCACATCTTAGATCTGCTTTCATTAAAAGTGCTAAACATACAGTGTGTGTGTATATATTCTTATGATAAGCAAGAATGTTTTTTTACTGTTAGTTTTATTTTACTTTTGATTAGCCTAAGTGTGATCTTCCACATTGTATCAGATGGATCCGGTAGTGCTTAAATTAAATCACACCTAAAAGTAGTATAAATTCCTTTATCACTCTTTCTCTAAACTGAAGTTTTTCTATCCTAAAAGTGGACAGATCACCCAACCAGGAAACTAGAGACTATTCATCCCCACTTCTCGGAGTATGGACATTCATCAGTCAAAGAATTAAAACTCTGGGCTATACAAACAATTAAACTTGAATCAGAGTGGAGATCACGACCAAGTTCTACTCTATAAGTCTAATGGATTTTTTTTGTCAATGACAAACTTTATCTGTTTTTGTTTTTGACACATTTTGTTATTTTGCTTTGATTTCCTATTTCCTTTATACCCTTTATGGCCCACTATACTATATCTTGACATAATGTCTGTGTATATGTGTTGCTTCTTCAGATTATGTGCTCTAGTACAGGTGAGCTTGTATGTTTGCCCCCTATTTTCCCTCCACTTTTCGTATTTCAAGGGTACTTATCCATCAGTTGCCAAAGAAACAGCACTGAGTTAGAAAAGTGTTGTCTTTACCTATCAACATATTTTAACCACTTACAGTGTTTGCTTTTTTGTTTGTTGTTGTCACATCAGAAGCTCTGATGAATCTTTTCAATATTGCAAGCAACTAGAGGAAAAGTCATGGGATCCCCAAAGTCCTCAGTATACATAATCTGGGAACCATGTCTATGCAAACTTTTGTGCCAATATATCTAGTAAGTGTTTCACCTAATAAGTGCACAATTTAACCAGCTGCTGGAGCTAAATGCAATCTTAAGGGATCACCAAAGTCATTGGGTTTCATCCTCTGGAGACTACGAATGCCTCTAACAATGTCATGGCAATCCATCCAATGGAAATATTTCAGGCTGGACCAAAGTGGACTGACTGACCAACTGACTGGCATTGCTGCCCCTACAAACCCAATACTAGCCTGGACGTCGTTCTGCAGCTTTAGGACAACTGTTGTCATTATTGTAGCTTTTGAAAACATCCAGTGGGTCTGTTCCAGGCTTAATTTCCCAGTAGGTAACTTCAATTTCCATGTAGACGGAAAAAAAAAACATTAGTTGCAGAGTGGTGGGATGTGCCTTTAAAGTGATTCAACCTTGACTCTCCTAACTCATTACCAGCACACTCCCAGGCTGCATCTGTAATTACCACGAACAGGTGCATCACTCAGCCTCATCGCCATGGAGTTAGAGATTTAATTTAGAGATGCTGCCCAGGATATTAACCCTGCTAATTACAACAGTGCGCTCCATGTTGAACTATGGGGATGAAATGTGGTGGACCTCAGGTACATGTGGGGAGGACGTGGTGTTTACACAAAGATGGCCTCCAAAACTTCTGTGCAATTTGTGTGATTGCCAGAGAAGAGGATGCATGCATGTGAACAGAAGGTTTTGGAGTTTAAGCAGAAGATTTAATTACTTGTGGCAAATGATTTGTCACCACTTTGGTCTAGACTGAAATATCTTGACAACAATTGGATAGATTGCTTGGAAATTTAGTTCACACATTCATGATCCCCAGAGGATGTATCCTAATACAGGTGATCCCCTGACTTTTCCTCTAACGCAACCATGAGCATCACATTTATGGTTTTGAGGGGAAATGTATTGACAGCTTTCGGATGGATTGCTATGAAATTTAGTACACACATTCATGCCCCCCTCAGGACGCGGTAACTTTGGGGATCCTTAAGTTTTCATCTAGTGTTTTCATGTATGATGCAGGGTAAGGGTCAAATTAAGACTACTGAGAAGTCAGCGACGCTATATCCTTTGCTGAAGACAGCTACTGAGCTGGCCAATGACAAGCCGCCGCTGGTAACTGAGAAAAATTAGAAGTCTTAACGAAAGTAAAATTATGTATTTATCTGTAGATGAAAATGCAAACCTATCAAATTGTCAGTAATTCATAAAATCACATTTGTTGTTGTAGAGGTCTTTCCAGGGAAAGTTTTAAGCTCCAACCAACAGTTGTTTGTTAGGAATAAAACAAAGAAGAACTGGGTGATGATGAGCATAAAAAGCAATGTGACACATACAGTAGAGTATTATTTCTTTGGACTTGAACTGAAGGAGCTACAAACTCTATTTATTTATTTGAAAAAAAAAAATCACAAAAGCCACACAATGGCCACTAAGCACCAAAGATGCCAAAATCCAACAAAAAAGTAATTACAGTTTTTATGCTCCCCTGCTCCAAGGGTCCTTTTAAAGAATCTTTTGAAGTATTTTTATGTTTAACTTCACCTACATATATGCACATACATATATACTGTGTATATATATACTGTGTATATATATATATATATATATATATATATATCCTTTGACTCTATCTCTCTTTCAGAACCCTTCATTTCATGTGCATCTGCGTCACAATATTTTTTATTTCATTGGAAAACAGAATAGGGTGATAGTGCAGCTAGTCTGTCATCTTTTATTCATCCATTCATCCTCTTCTCCTCACTTCTCACTCCTCGCCTCCGCACCAGGGAGCTTAGCATCTGACAACGTTCACTGAAAACCACCAGCTGGATAGACAACAAGAGGAGAGGAAAAGCTAGGAAATAAGAAAAGTGTGTGTGCGCGTGCGTGCGTGCGTGCGTGCGTGCGTGCGTGCGTGCGTGCGTGCGTGCGTGCGTACGTACGTGCATGCAGGAGGGACAGGAGGGCAGCAGGGGCACATTGTGATGACAGCAGCCCGGCCCTCAGAGCACAGCAGATGGTTAAGACAGGAATGGCTGTGGCTCTAGATCAAAACCTCAACTCTCCAAAGTAACAATCTTTGAATAAAATTAACTTTGTTTTTCATTTTTGTAATAAATGCATCTCTGTGCAAAGAGGAAAATACAAAGAAGTTATATTTTCTTCTGGCTCTCCACTACTCTGTGTCACTGAAAGCCTGGCCTGCTGAAATGATGAAGGCCAGTCGTGTCGGATATTTCTGGCCTTTTTCTGTCCCTCACACTCACACCCGCGCGCACAAACACACAGAGCTTCAAGTTGCCATGGCAATCTGACGATAAGGAGTTATGATTGAATGGCTGAGGTAGAAATGTGCTTTGATTGCCACAGTGTGCTGCATAGACATTGATTTTGCCTTTCACCTCACAGACCTGCTGCAGTTATTATCATTTCTGGTGAGCTGAGCTGAAGTAATTTCAGGAAAATACAATTATGCAATGCATATTCATGGCACTGTGTACATTTAAATAGCTGTGTGAACTTGTTTTTGGGTGACAAAAATGTCTTATTCAGCATTGGATGCACTATGCTTACCAAGTTAGCTAGCTAGTGCTAGCATTTGCTGGTAACCCAGCGTTTAGCTTAGCAGTAGCTGCACCCTCTTGTACAAATATGGTCACTTCTGCTTCCAAAACAACAAGTTGGCGAAGGCCAAAATGCCAAACTCAAAGCATCCAAACGGTAGTCCACAAACCAAAGGGTGGCGTCCTGTTGTGTCACGGTGGCTACGTCCACTTCTTTTGTACATTCTGTAGTTGTAAATACTCTTTACAGCTTGAGTCTGTATCTGTCAGCCTCAACTGATAGCCCGTATTTATCAGCCTCTATCATCTGTCAATTGCTATAGGTGCTATAGGTAATATTTGTGTGCAGCGTGAATTTCCTTGTGCCATATTTGTGTATTGCCATAGAAGCCGAGGACTCATGGATGTGTTGTTGTGTGCGGTTTTGAGGTAGATAATTTGTCATAATTGTTTAAATCTACATACAGATGGAAATCAAGTTTCCTTTACATTTAAGCATACTCAGAAAAGTTATATACAAAGACCTGTTTTGTTTGATTGTTTAATAGACAAAGGAAAAGAAGGAGTTGCTCACACCTGCAAAATATTCAAATAAATTGTGGATGGTGATGAGACAGCTACAGAAAAATCATAGAAAACAAAAAGTAAGTATTCATTAATTAGAAATATGTTTAATTTGGTATTAATGCCGTTCATTTCCTGTTCGTACAAAATTGTAAAGTGTGATTATTTTATGTATACCAACTGCAGAAATGGTATACTATTACAATTAGACTTTAATACGCACTGTATACAAATTGTATGTAGTACGAAATCAAGAGACAGCTAAATTGTCTACAATGCAAAAGGTTTATTCAGGATAGTAATCAATAGTAACATGTTGAAGGAGCAAAACTAACTGACTAGAAGTTAAAGAATACAAGTGTTTGAATTGTTTTTTAAAAACCAATTCACATAATTGAAATCACTGTTCTTTATCTGTATTATTTCATGATGAAGGAGAAACCCTTTGAGATGTACTACATGGCTGTATTGTTTGTGATGCTATATCTCTGTCTATCTGCAGTCAGCAATGCCAGCATTCATTTAACAAGTCCTCATCAAAGTGCTGTATCTTCACACACACATGGAGAAGCTGCAGTGCTGCACAAAGCCCACTTACACAGTGTTTACCCCTAAATATTGGCCCATTTACTAAAATCAGGCCACAACAATACATATTTACATGGTGTTAAGTTACAGAACAGCAATGTGAAAAATTCTTTTGATGTTTGTCCATGTGTGGAAATAACAGAGGTGCACCATGATGTACCTATTTATTCACAAAACTAAACCACATTTAGGAAATTATACAAAACCTTTCCCCATCATTTGAAAGTAAAATACCTTTGGAGGGATGCTCCATTTACTCATTAACATTTGCAAGAAAATACATATTTTGACTGCAAATTAAACATGTTTTGTAAATTATATTTTATAGATTCAGGGGCTTAGCACAAAATTCTGGGCCCTGTAAAAAGGTATTCTCTATGGGCCCCTTCCCACATCCACGGCTATTCATTCTAGCATCACATGAGGCCCCTGGGTACTCAGTCCCCTCCCCCCCCCCCAGTCCAACACCCCTGCTTATAAGAACTCACTGCAAGGAGATATTGTGACCTAATGATATGTTCCCAAGTGCCCTGTCTGTTACTAAAATAGAAGCACCACATTGTGAGCACAGCATGGGTTCATTAGGTCCAAGTTTAAGATTTAATGAAGTACATGTATGCTGTGAAAATACATGTAAAGTAAACTGGGAACAACAGAGTTCACCAACACACCTCTGTTCAGATTAAACTCTTTTTTTTCTTCTTTTTTTTTTAAATGCAGTATCTGTTTCGTATTGACAGTTAGACATACCCACATACACTTCTGTACATAAATAGTAACAATACCAGACTCACTGCATGGTTTATGTGCTACATGTAAGTAAAGGAAATATTTTCTCTGATCATACATATATGCACAGATACAAGCGAAACGTGACAATAACTGTACCCAGGGAGCTAATAAAATATGCATTTACAATATATAATCAGGTGCCTAGAGATGTAACCCAAAGTCATCTCTGATATCACTTGGTGTAGATTAAATATTAGATGTCACATAACACATACATGGGTGAAGGATACATAAACATAACATAACATAAGGATACATAACCTTAATTTTTGTAGCCCATGCATGCCATAAGCCCCTTGAGGCAAATGTGTGATATTGGGCTGTAGAAGTAACAATGACTAGTACTGTAATGTAGGCTGTCCAAAATCACTCCCTTGTTCACTAATTTTTTACTTGTTTACCCTGAATTTAACATTTATATTTTTACAGGACTTATTTATATTTTCACTACCTTTGTGACTTTATTTCACTGTCTACCTAACTTCCTGTCAAGGATTTAGATTAACATGATTAAGCAGATACTGTAAGTCCAGGACTCTTTGAATCCTCTGTGGACATACTGTATAGTATTTGAAAATGCTGTTTCCCTCTAGAAATATTATTACTGTATGTGCTCTTCAAAGAAACACACACATTACAGTATTGATACCTTACAGAGTCAGCATTTTCTTTCTGCTCTTGACCTCTCTTTTACATGCTGTATAAACCAGAACCCTGTTGTTGTTGTTTTTTTAAACTTGTTCTCTGTCTCAACTCACCAGACTCGGTGCCCGTCGCAGGCTGTTAACATTTCATGCTTGTTCGCATCATAAGCTTTGGAGTTGCACGGCATGCATGTCTTCTCTTCAACAATCCAAAACAAACGTGTGTGTGTGTGTGTGTGTGTGTGTGTGTTTGTGTGTTTGTGTGTGCGTGCGTGCGTGCGTGCGTGCGTGCGTGCGTGCGTGTGTGTGTGTGTGTGTGGGTGTGTGTGTTTGTGTGTGTGTGTGTGTGTGTGTGTATTTGCGTGTATGTAAGGAACTTCTCATGTGTGCTGTGTAATAGTCTAATGGCTTTTGTTTGTGAAATAGGCTGATAAATTATGTAACTGTTTGTTGTAGCTATGTGCCAAATAAACAACTTTTTCCAGCAGCAACTACAGAGAAAATTTTAAATTCAGTAAATGTTTGGATGTGTGTGCATTTATATTTGCCAGTATGCACCAGTGCCTGCAAATATTGTGATTAATACAGAAATGATTGGTAAGCTTGGTAATACTTAGTTTTTAGCATAGACTCTATACAAAAATCCAGTCCATAATAGCTGCTTCTCCTGTGCTGTCCACGTTACATGAATTTAACGTTTAGCCCAGTTAGTGTAAATTACAAGATTGAGTAGCTTGATTAAAGTAACGCCCCAATCACTGTGAATTAAACAGAAAAAAATGCAATAATTTGATGAAAGTGTTCACAAGGTTCACAGCAACTTGATTTCCCCAACACCAGTTTATTTGGTGTATTTCCAAAGGGATGTATGATAGAAACCAGAAAACATGTCATTAGTGACATAACATATAAAACACAAGAGACATACAGTACAGGCCAAAAGTTTGGACACACCTTCTCATTCAATGCGTTTCCTTTATTTTCATGACTATTTACGTTGTAGATTCTCACTGAAGGCATCAAAACTATGAATGAACACATATGGAATTATGTACTTAACAAAAAAGTGTGAAATAACTGAAAACATTTTCACTTTGCTGTCACTAACTGTTGCACTCTGATGTGCATAATTATCAAAATGTGTTTTACATGCCACAGTATCTTTAGATTGAAGTTCTGTAGTTTAGGTTAACTGGATTATACTTGCTCTAATGTTTAACTTTAATTCAACTAATATAACCCAGTTATGTGTAGGCAGTAATGGTTTGCCTTGGCTAATTAGACTATTTACAACACCTTTGGTCTAACTCTTTTTTATGGTTTCATGTTCTTCTGATTTGATTGAATGTTTTGTCCTACAACTAAACTGCTGTCTTCAACCTTTAACAGTTTAGTTAAGAAGCTGTGTGTCCCTGTATGCCATTTGTGGAGTAGGTTATCTGTTCAACCCTTTCTGCATACCTTTTGTTTTGAGCAGTTCAGCGAGAAGTCGTCACAAACACAGAAAATAAAACCATTTTCTGATTTCATCAAGCTCACTGGTGACGTTATCACTTATTAGCACTAATACTGGGGCCTTTGTTTGAAGTAAATCAGCTTGGTAACCTTTTTGTTTTTTCTCCTAATATCTATCACTGCAGTGAAAACCACAGAAGTGATCTATGGCTCGTTTTTATTTTTTGCCACAGTCTGGAGGGCAGCTGACTTGACATCAGTACCTTAATTCCCTTGTGTGCTTTCTACAGAAAACACACTTGCAGTAATAGGCTGTGCAACCTCAAGCTAATTTATTTTCCTTGCACCTTAATAGTCATTTCATACCATCACACACAGTATCTTACGCATGTGGGGAAAAAATTTGACATTTTTTACCTCTGAAAACTCCCAGGCATCAGAGATTTATTGCCAGTGATTAGAATAAAACTGCAAAGTATTTGTCATGTTTGTCTACATCACACTCCTTTATGTTTGTTTTCCTGCACATTTGAATGGAGCGAAATTTCTCAGTTTTAGTTCCCAACGTGTTAATGTGAATTCTTTTCTTCCTAAAACCTAATTTCCTCTGGATGTTGGATGTGTCAATGCGAGACAACAACTTCTGCTTCGTGCTTACAGAGTATTTAAACATTTCTCGTTTCCTGTCAGACCTAAAAAGAAGAAACTGACATCTCAATTCTCCACAGAAAGCACTCTAGACTCTTTTGGTCTCCATGACAACAGGGATGTTTTATTCCTTGATTTCTCTGATGTGTGGGAGCCAGATCCTGTGCTATTTAAAACTGCTGTTATTCTCAAAGATTTGTGAATTTATCTAAGACAGACATGCAAGCGACAAGCATTGTGGATGCAAGACTAAATACATTATTTAAAATGATAACTCAATTTATACTTTGGGTAACACTTGCAATACAGTTAACAAAAATGAGAAGTTGCTGAGGAACGACTTGATAATCAATGAGTCATTAATGACTTACTTAATCATTAGTAATGCTAATTACTAAGACTAGACAGTAGTTTGTCACAGTTTACCTTGCACGGCAGCTTAATTCATCACATATCACAAAAATCCATCTTGTCAGGCTCCAATCTAATGTGTTTGTGTCTGAACTAACCACTTAATTATGGTGTTTGTGGCGCGAGGTTTGGTTATTATGGAACCCACTGCAGTTCTAGGCAAGACCCGCCCTTCAATAGCATCTGCGCGCTACGATTAGCCAGGCATCCATGCTCGCTCAGGTCCTATCCCCTGACCAATTGGCTATCCTAAACTTAACTACTCAAGGTCAATGCCTAACCTCAACCAATCGGGTTGCTTCGAAGGGCAGGCCTTGCCTAGAACTGCAGTGGGTTCCATAATTGCGCGCAAGGGACTGACTTCTGAGAACAAGAATCTAAACAAACAATAGCGTCCATAGCGATGTGTAGCCTTTGATACTGACTGTATTGTGTTAAAATTACCTTTTCTCTGTTTTACAGCAGCACATCTGTTCTCTTTCATGCTAGCGTGGTTACAGCGTATAAGACTCTGCTACTATCGGTCAACATCACACAACACATTCTGGAATTTCTCATACTCAGCAAAAGAAAGCAAAAAAACTAGTATTTTTTATGTTGTCAGGTGTTCTCTTGTAACTCAACTGAATATTCCTTGTATCACTTATTATTATTATTATTATTATTATTATTATTATTCAGGGACTACTCATTAACAATTCATTGACTATCAGGTTGTTCCTTAGTAACTACTCACATTTGTTTTGTACTGTAAAGTGTTACCATACTTTGTAAAATCCTTTTTAACAAAGTGCATCACAAACACACAATAAAGCAGTACACCATTTGACTCTAAACAGCCAGTTACAGAATTTTTCATGTTGAAAAATAATGTATTTGACCTCTTCTCTTAGTAGACCCTCTGCATTTGGGGGCATTGTGTCATTCCTGCATAAATAAAACCAAATACACATGGACATGCACTACAAATGTCATCACTTTAGCACAGTGTGCATGTTGAATGCGTTTTGAGAGAAACCCATAATGGTGTCACATTGAAAGTCACATTTTGTCAGCTACACCCACAAAGTAACCAGCAGTGTTTGCTTTAAATAAATCAAACAAACAATCTTTCAACATTCCTACCTGCTGCCACCAACATAATTATGGTTACTGAGTAGATGCAGTTTAATAATGCGGTGCCTTTTACCCTGCACATCACTCAATATCCAACCTTTCTCTCATTAGATTTCCAAAGATGCTCATGCCATAACCCACCCAGAAAACTGACTTCTGCTTTGCTTATTGACGAAATTGGCTGATCTTTAATGTGCTTTTTGGTACATACTAATCTCACTCACTACATCAGTTGGCCACAGACGAGTTTTGCAGGCTGCCATCTTTTAAAATGTGAATATAAAAATTGCAGTTTCTATTATTGGTAGCTCTAAAAATAGAGGGTTTGTGCACAATGTCCTGTGTCAAGCAAGTGATGATTCCAGTGACTAATCACTTTTAGTATCAGCATAGCTTGCTTAGAACTTCAATGCTTCCAATAAAAGTACCAGCTCCCAGGTACTTTTCACAACCGGTTCCAGGTGAGTCGAGCTGTGCCGTGCCGTAGGGTCTATATGCAGTGGAAATGAGGCATTAAGCACAGCAGTATTTTTTTTTTTTTAAGAATATTTTTTGGGGCTTTTCCCTTTATTAGATAGTGACAGTGGATAGACAGGAAAGTGGCAGAGAGATGGAGGAGGACACGCAGCAAAGGGCAAAAGGTCAGATTCGAACCCGCGCCGCTGCACAGGACTCAGCCTACGTGGGGCGCACACTCTTACTGGGTGAGCTAGAGGCCACCCCCCACAGCAGTATTTTTTAAACCAAATACTCAAAAAGTATTAAAATGTTTTGCATATCAGAACCTTAGGAAAAGGACAGCGGCCGACACTAACACACACGCCTGTTAACTAGATAATAAAGCCATAAAGTAGGCTATCTTTCAACTCAGGACAGCGCCACTTCTCACAAATACAGATAGGATTGGAGATGAAAAGTTAAACTGACACGTAACCGCAATCAGTTTCATGGGAAATTAAGAATCAAAGAGACACTGTGATTGGTGGATAGGATATGGAGCAGGGGAATGACAGCAACACCAATCACACTATGACAGACGCTCCACTTAGCACCAACTGCAATGTTTAATTTTAAATGAATGTAGCCTACTGGCAGTCTGGCACACAAGGGTGCTCAGTATTTTCCGTGGGTGCTCGAGCTCCCACGGTATCGGCGCCTATGCTCACGTCAGTGTGCTAAAATGCTCACAATGAAAATGCTAGCATTCTGATGTTTAGCAGATAACGTTTACCACCTTAGTTAAGCGTGTTAGCATGCATTTGCTAATTAGCACTAAACACAAAGTGCAGCTGAGGCGGATGGGAATGTCATTAGTTTTGCAGGTATTTGGTCATAAACCAGACTATTGGGTAAATTACATTTTTGAGCTAATGATGGCATAAGATGAAAAGTTAAGAGATCATCAAAGTAGTTACATTTCATCCGGCAGTCCATTTAAGATATTTTACACCAAACTACAAATGTTAGCCTCATGGTAACATTAAAAGAAACAAAGACAGTGGGTCACCAGATGCATCCATTTTGGGATCACCTACTAGTAGCATTAAGTTATAATTCTGTGATGAAGTCTCAGGAGATTCATCAGATCTCAGTCAACAGAAAAAGACCAAACGGTTATTGTAGCGTATTGAAAGCTCCAGCTGCTTGAACAAATCCCTGAGGTCATGCAGCTGGCTTCCACTCGCCTTATAATTAGTTGTCTAAAGCCAAATGACAGTGATTACTACAAGTATGTCGCACATGGCAACTTACCGAGCAACTGTATAGTGATCACTGTGGAAGATCTTTGTTCATACATACTTCTGTTTGACTGAAGTCTGAAGATATTATGACAAAATGTTTAGAATTGCCAGTGGTAATTAAAGTGATGGTTCGGAGTAATTTCACCCTAGGGTCCTTTGCACCATGACCTCCGAAAACAACACTTTCACGAAGCTTAAATTGGGTCTAACATTAAGAAATCGTTAGCGTAGGCGTTAGTCGCTGATAGCAAGGCTAACGGATTCGAAGGTATCTTACCCATAATTATCACCGAAATGATAACAAAGGTTCAATACTAGTATATATAGGTTATGCACTCATAAAGACGATGGATTGTAAAGTTTGTACGTACACCAGAAGTTTATGTAAATTAACACTTGCCTGCTGGCTTCTGCCTTCGTTGCTGTTGTTGTTGCTGTAAGAGCGAGTGCTGGGACATCTACAAATTACAAAACCGAAAAGAGATGCAACAAAAATATTTTTTAATTTAACTTATTTTTAAAGTTAAGTGCTGTAATATAACTAGCAGGAGACAAGTAATAATTGAGGTAAGTTTGGAGACATTACCTTATTTAATCATTAAATTAATAAATATTTTTGTTGCATCTCTTTTCGGTGTTGTAATTTGTAGATGTCCCTAAGCACTCTTACTGCCTGGTAGTAACAGCAGCAGCAGCAGCAGAGAGCAGAAGCCAGCAGGCAAGTGTTATTTACATAAACTTCTGGTGTACTTACAAATTTTACAATCCATCGTTTTATGAGTGCATAACCTATTTGTACTACTGTAGACGTTTGGTATCATTTCGGGCATTATTAGTGGGGTAATGTTAAGAGACACTTCGGATCCATTAGCCTCTGCGCTAAGCTATTCAGCTGATAACGCTACGCTACGCTAACGCTCCCAATGTTCGACCCAGGTGAAAAAAGCTTCTGGGGGGGTGTTTGGCTCGAGATCATGGTGCAAAGGACCCTAGGGTGAAATTACTCCGAACCATCACTTTAAGTTAATCAAATGATGAATTACCACACCTTGCAGCAGGAATATGGTTCAGATTTACTCACAGCGAATGTCATCTAGGTAAATGTGCATTTACTGTAGCAAAATTATTTAGTGACTTGAGGTGGGACTTCCCCGTAATTGTCCCTCCCTCAACTTTAATGTGTGCAGGAGATGCACAATGTGCCAAACAAACCATTACGTTTAGACACAACCTGTGAAAAGCCATTTGGAAGAGTTTATAATGCTATTGCCTGCCCTCATTAGCGAGGCAATAACTAAGAAATAAAAGTCATAGTGGTGAAAGCAAAGACATCAATGCCACCCTGTTTAAGAATAAACAGAGCCATGCTGAATATAAAATTAGAGCTATGTAATGGGTTTGATATCCAGTTTTAATGTCTGCTGAATATTGTTCTGATTCTTGATGTTACAACCATTTGCATATCAGTGTCCTGCTTTTGCGTTTGTCTCTTTTTGTTTGCTGAAAATAGGATTTATTATATTTTTTCTCTTTAACACTCTCAAGTGTTCTTCAACCTAAAACCTACACATAAACCACAACAGAGAAAACAATGATATAAAACAAACAAGTGTGTCTTATGTGCTGAACTTGTGTGTGTTCCCACATCAGTATTTCGTGGACTATCAGTGAAAGAATCAACCATAACCCCACTGATCTCTTTGATGGTCCACGAAATGTTTATAATAACAACAGTGTAGAGAAGCAGAACCTAGAGCCAATTAGTGCCTCATGTTGTAGTTTATGTATTTTGGCTTGTAAAAGCTACAGATCTATGTTTTTAATCAACTTGAAAAAACAAAGAGCTTTTCTAACGAAAGATTAATGTGGTGAAATTTAAAAGCTGATGGTGAGTGGTTTCAAAATGAATGTTAAAGAGCCATGTAAGGTACTGACCCTCTTTCATGCACTTTAACAGCCCAAATAGGCTAACTTTTGTTTGAGATTTACCAGTGTAGTCTATTGGGACCCTCGCAGGTGGTCACAGGTTGAGATTATTAGCAGGATAGGGAAAAAAAACGTTTCTGCTACACCAAGTGATGATTTGTTTAGACTTTTCTCTAATCCTCTGCTTTTTTGTTGTTAATCACTGGATAATTTTAAGCATTTTCACGTTAAAAAAATATTCAAACAAAACAGGAAAACTGGTCACAACTGTAACACCAAACATCCATTGTACTTCACTAGGCCTACCTGTAAATTATATATTTGTACAGTTAAACACATTGTTTTTTAACATGTAAATATCATTACTGTCAATATGAATACAAGCACAGTGTATATACTGCCAAATCCAACTACTTCATGTATATATAACAACCTGTTACATTAATAATCTCAAATTTATTCCAGCACCCTTTGCACTCTGCACCATTGTACTATTGTTTTGTCTACAAAAGGCATTGTGTTGTTGTGTGTTATGTACATAGATACTTTTTGACACATATCTACTGTATATCTGTACATAATAGTCAAATGTTCATGTTTACCTTGTTCAGGTTTGTTGTCCTTATTTTTTGCTGTTATGTCTATTTCTTTGAAAGTACATTCAGAGTAACAAAAAAACGGAGTCAAGTTCCTTGTTTGTATATACACTTACTAGGCCAAATGTTGATTCTGATTCTGATTCCTAACTGGTAGACATATGCAACCAGTTTTAAGAGGTCACAAGCTAAAACGGTTGGGAACTAGACTAAAGTCTAAGAAAATAAGTAGTCCTGTGTAGTACTGTGCATAATGTCTCAATAAGTGACAATTTGTATATCTTCGTTTAGTAGTTACACAAATTATAACTGACAAGTAAACATTGGTTCTCCTTTATCTGTCTTTATGCACCACTGTTGCTTAGACTGCCAACAGTGAAAATGCTCAAACATGGAAACTAACAATAAATACAGTAAACACTCTTCTCATACACATTCAAATCTCCCCTGAGTTTTCTGAAGCGTGATTTGTCATTCTTCTCTCCCACACTGGTGAAAAGACCTTGTGACGACATGTGTCATCCATTACAGAACATTTTGTTGAGCTGCTCTTCTCTTTTCTCTGACAACCTGCAATTATATCAGCATGCTCTGATAAGTCACACTGCCAGCTGCACATTAAAAGCAGTCAAAAGCTTTTGAACAGACTTGTCAGGAACAAAGTGGAGGTTCAGGCCCTATCCTGTCATACTGATACTGATGGCTTCAGAAGAAAACCTCTGAAAGACCCTTTAAACATCATTAAAGTCTCTATGTGTTACATATTAACCCCAATACTGTATAACATTCTCAAATTAATGTAAAGAATTTACAGTAATCTGGTTAGCATGACCAGTCACCAGTGTATTTGCAAATGGAAGAAATATACTGTACTATTTTGCCCGATGTTTTGTTTCAAAGAAAGTGACTAAATGAGATTATATTCAAAGCAACTCATCTCACATGGTAGTGATATTCAGTTGGTTGGTGCTCGTGTCTCACAAAATCAAGGACACATTTCCCACAAACCATGCTGCATCCCTTCAACTGACTGGCATTTCTCCACATGCATTTGTTTTTAAGAGCAAAAAATGGGTGAGAACTCGTAACTGAGACTTGAGAATTTTCCATCCGCATTTTTGCTCATCTCACCATCTGCCATTGCGAGAAAACATTAGCTCCTTCTGTGCTGGAAGATCAGCAGCCCTCCTCTGCTTCTTCCGCCTTATTTGTTTGTGCCATAAAGCAATCCAGCAGACCTCCTGTGAAATTTTAACCGAGTATAGCACAAAATGTAGAGGAAAGGCCGGTTGACTCTGCCAATCGTCTTGGCGGTGAACTCTTTGTTTGTGGTAATTATGTTAATTCATCAAAATTAATGTTGGTAGGGATTTGTTAATGTTAAAATGTTAAACACAAGACCTTAAATATTTAAAAACACCAATGATGCTGAACGCAGAATGTCTTGTAAAACAGGTCAAAACCAAATACAAGCAGAATGATGGAGGGTAGTGAGGGCAAACTTGACCAAAATTGACAAGAGATCACTACCTCGCCATGCAAATATCTTCACTCACAGTTGCAAGAAGTCCAATCGCTATATTTTAGGCCAATATCATAATTTATCATCACAACTGGGGGAAACTAGTGTGAGAAAAATGTTGCTGTCTCAGCCAAAAAAGCCTATGTACTGTAAACTGCAGAGGCTAATGCCAGTATGGCAATTCATTTTACTTGAAAACATGCCCTTTTCTTTAAACAACAAAGCGAACTTTACACATAGTAGCAGGAGCAATTTATATCTTCTAGATGTATATTCGAAATCCTGCATTGTCTGCATTTTTAAACCTACTAGCTAGCAGTCCCTCACCTTCACTGCCTTTGACGATGAATTGCTACATTTATTTGCATGCAACTGTTGATCAGCAGAATAGCGTGAAACAGGTGCATTTTATTACCTGCATGTTCACGCACGTACAAAAACAGTAACCCACTCGTTTGAGCACTCGCACTGCTCCATAGCACTACTAGTGGTCAAAAACATCACAGGCTACCTTTGAAATAAAAAAGCCTTTGCCTTTGCAGGTCTTAATCAGGGTTCAAAACTGGAGAAAACACCACCTCAACATTTCAAAGAAGAACTAAAAGAAAGAAGTAACGATTCATTATTAAGAATTTTGAATAGGTAAATCCATCTACCTTCTGTATTTTAAAGCCTGTTGCAACAATATTTTTATGTACACACAGATTTTGCATGTTAATTTGATAACCATTGTTAACTTTTTGTCAATTTTTCTGCTACTTTTGTTTTCTAGCAATCCTGGTTTGTGGGGAAAATCTTCTGACTGATACACATCATCATCATCATCATCAAGCACCTGTGGTTTCAGTCATCCAATAAGGACACTCTCCCTGTTGAATGAATCAATAAAAAAGGTCATAAAATTAAATAAAAAGGTAAAAACTGTTTTGGATTTGAATGGTCCTATGTAACGCAACTTTTTTTGGTATCTTCTACAGACAAAGTCCTCTGTCCCCCTCCTCGGCCTTTTCTCATACGCATAGCCGATTGATTAATTCCCTACAAGTGGGGCACTCAGTGGGAGACAGATATGTGGGAGGAGAATGAAGAGAGGATGGGGGTTAGCGTGAGGTCTTGCCTGGTTCCCCACAGCGTCCTCTTTGAGATGAGGTGGGTAGGTGGGCTTAGCACTCAACCACTTGATGCTTCCCATCCGACATTCTGTCGAAGACGAGTTGCCATGGCAATCCAACAGTATGATTGGTGTGTAATGGCAAAAAAGAGACGGACAGAGAGAAGGAGATATGTCCTGTGGAGAGCCTCATTGAGTGGAGGGGCAATGGAGCATAAACACCTTCAAGAAGCTGATTTGTATCAATAAAGCAACAAACAAAAAACTAACTTTTCTCATTTGTTTGTGGGAAACTTCTCAAATCTATTGACTAAGTATATATAGAACTGCATAGAACATTACAAAATTTCACACTGGGAGCTGACAAATCAAGGGAATAGCAGGCTGGGGGGAAACCAACTGATCATTACTTACGGTAATTTAAGGGCTTCTTAATAAAACAGTAGTACAGCTGGACATGCCCGTGTATTATTTGTTTGACAGAGGTTTACCATTTCATTCTTTGGACTATAAGTGTATTAGGGAACCTTTTCACAAGATGATATACCTGAAACTTACAAGTGATCCCCTATAGTGGTGGTTTTAGACCATTTCAGATGGAGGGGCCAGGCTGGGGCCACATGCAATTTTAGGGTTTACCAAATAGATTAAGCACAAGTGTACAACATACCACCAACCCTACATTGGTTTGGTTTTACAAAAGACTAACGATACCGCAGAGGGTGGGGGGTGGGAGAGGCTTGTTGTTCTTGTTCAGTTGTATTTGTCTGTTCTTTTGTATGTTCAAAAAAATATAAAAATAATAAAAAGTTGATCTTAAAAAAAAAAAGACTAACAATACACATATAACAATAAACACAAGAATACTCATTCAGTGTTAACCTACATTTTATTTATCACTGCACATGAATAGTGTCCCCTGTTTGGGGATAAAGATGGGGTTCAAAATGTATGAAAATATTTGCCACAGTTAGGGAGGCCAGAGGGGGGGTCGAGATTTAATATTACAAGGGCAATGGCCACCCTTGGACCCCCCTAGAACCACAACTGATGCCTTAAAATGTGTTATTTTATAGAGGCAAAGAAAAGGCATAATTATTTGAACTTGGTAAGTAACTGCACATCTCATTATGACATTTAATAACTGATTTCTTAATGCTGAAAATTAATCACCAGAGAATTTACAGCACTAAAATGTTTTACTGTGAAAACCCTCTATCTGAATTTATGAGATTTTAATTTCATTAAACAATTGCAAACACTTTTTTCTTCTTCGTCTCTTTCTTGGATCAACAGAACATAACCTGATGGTTCAGATCAACTCCATTCAGGCTCGATTGCTTATCTGTGGTGGCTTTTATGTTCATGTTCAAGTTAAAATTTTTAATTTTGACTTTTGGTCTGAATTTCACAGATCCAATTTAGGCGACTTGATTATTTTATTTTATTGAATTTTTTTAATTTATTATCTCGGCAAAAGCATGATTTTAACAAATGCTTTCCAAAGACACAGAAAGATTGACAACTCAATTATTCTTTATCCTTTATCATAACGTTTTAAATCTTTTCTAGCAAGGACATTTGTCTTGGCAAAGGGAATCCACTGTAATGACCCTGTGTTTTGTTTTATTTGCATTTTATTTTATATGTTTTTCTGTCATGTGTTGTTTTACTTCCTGCCTTGTGTGTTTTCCCGCCTTTTATGATTGTCTGCCCCACCCTGATGTGTTTCACCTGTCCCTCGTTACCACCCACCTTTCGTTGTGTATAGTGTTCTCTTGTTTCAGTGTCGAATTGTCTGCGTTTGTTCCTGGCTCTCAGTGTATTTTCTAGTGTGAAGTGTTTCTAGTGACCTTGTTTTTTGTTTTCAGCCTTAGGTTTATTAAACCTCGTATTTTGCTCTGCCAACCTACCCGACTGCTTTTGGGTCCTCCTTTTGAACTCTCAAACCGTGACATCCACAAAGGGGGAGTACTGTCAAGGTTACAGTGTGAACAGAACACAAAAAACATGTTATCCAGTTATTAGTCCATATACAATAAAAAAAGATATATCAATAACAATCCTCCTCTACCCAACAACCCACTATTCTAAGCCAACTTCATTCATTTGAATATGTGAAATCACCTATAGTTATCTATAGTATTCTGTTCTCAGGGTCGAGAGGCCATTTCATTTAATGCTGGTTTGACCCTTGACCCTGACAGACATTTCAATTATGGTACTCACCATAAATGTCACCGGAGGTGCTTCTCATGTCGCTTAAATTTCCTCATCGACTCCTCCACTTGCCTCACTTCCTCGCGTCTTAGTCCTTTCCACTGAGGAGAAATGGGAGAAATCGTCGGAGGAGAGAGACAATGAGGAAATGTGAAATGTGGGATGAGACGTCCTTTCCTCAGAAACGTCACATTAATTCGTCAGCTGTATGGGTGAAGTAAGCAACTCCTTCAGCTGCACGGCTTCCGGGAAGGCTGCTCTCGTGTATCTTCGCCTATAGCTCCTCAATGATCCCTTGTCGATGCTCACTCCTCGGTCCTCGGGGCAGAAATAAGAGCTTTCAGACGGCCTTCACCGAGGAGGGACAGAACAACTTCCGGTTCAGCCGAGGACCGAGGAGTTGAGGAGCTATCAAATAAGGGACATGCAGCCAGGGTCCTTGAGTTAATGCCTAAAAAGCTTTAATCGATTATTTTGTGTTGTGACCACAAAGAAGACACTCTCTGTGAAGCTATTGAGGAAAACAATCCAAATCCCCAAAAACAGAGAGATTTAAATGTTTTGTTTTTCTTTCTCTGTTCGGCTCACACACAGTTGTAATTATCAGAGCAGTGTTGACGATAGCTGCCTCGTCTAAAATTCAATTGCAAAGCCAAAACACTTAAAGCCACTGAAAGATGAAGCTGAGTGTTTCCCATGGAAACAAGCCTCATATCTTTGTCTTACCTGCTATTATGCTATACAAAAATAGCCCACAGATTGCTGTCTGCAATAGCAGAGAATTTTTGAATTTCTCTCAATGGGAGCATTTCCATGGATGTCCTTGAGGCCAGTAATAGTGTTAAAATGTTCCGGGAACAGCAGGAGATATGCGTCATACCCTTCATCCAATCAGGCGTTTTCTTGGATGAAAAAAAAAACATTTAATACATTTTGATAGGGCCAGTGTCTTCTAGTCAATTATTGTGGTCCGTCCTGTTTTCTGTTTTGTTCTCTGAGAATGTCCACATCATGACAGGGTTTAATACTTTTTTTGCCTCATTGATTTATGGCCAACCCATCAGAAGGCCCTAACTGGGTGATCAATCAACCCTTTACTCAAAACACTATCCTGCATATAGCTGCCACTGGAAATTGTGCCTGGATCCAGGGGCGGGTTTAGAAACTGAATAGGGGGGCCAGACTGGGGCACAATTTTAAAGATGGAGGGTACGTTTGGAAAATGAATAAAATGTGTTGAAAACTCACATTTAAAGCCCTGGCTTAATAATTAGCTGTAAATTATCAGCTGATCCATTGTTTATTCAGTGTAATAAATGTGACAAAATGAATAACTTTAAACATTCTAATGGGAAGTAATATCAATAAATAGCTGTGGTTGTAACTCCAAAAAGTCTACAGCCATGGACAGATTATGAAACAATGGGCCTCTGGACACAAAAACGTAAAAGGCCCCCCACCCCTCCTATACTGTTTGTGGTTGTTTTGTATCTATTTGTGTTCATTTTGCATTGTTGTGGTTGTTTCGCATCTGTTTGAAATGAAATGTTACATAGACTCTGGTCTCATATATCAATTCTGTTGAGATTTAATTAAAGCAGCTTTTAGTATTCAGACTGTTATTTATTCGCAAATAAAATGTTGTAATGGACTTTTACTTTGAGCCCATTGGTGCCCTGAGGCGATTGTTTAGTCGCTGTCCGTGGTGCTGAAAGTAAACAGGATTACCAGAAGCCAAACAGGCCACTTAAAATCAATTTCATAGGAAGATCGTTGCATTTTGGACTAAAATGCCACAATGCGGCTTGTCTTACCAGCATTTTTGGATTACTCGGAAACACATGCGGGAATTTAGATGTTAAACTTTTGACTGAATGTGAGTCACTTACATCATGGGGCCGACTCACAGTGGCCTCACAAATTGCACCCAGCAGGGAACCGGACATTGTGCCTTCTGGAACGTCTGAGAGGCGCAGGAACAAATGTCAGTTTTATGAATAGTTCCTTTTCTAGAACAAAGTCCCACGCATGTCATGCGAAAACATGTACGATGCTTTTTTTCCCTTTCAGTTCAACAACCCAGTTTTCAGACTCGTTTTAAAAACATCTCTCCTCCTCCAGCTGCATTTGTAGACTAAACTGTTACGTCTCACTTTGTTGTCTCTGTGTCTGACGAGGTGCGAATCCCGAAGGAATTGACTTCCTCCTCCTCTTCTTCCACCTCCTCCTCCACATCTTCTTGGTGCAGCAGCAGCCAACGCGGTGAGTGCGTCCTGCAGCAGCAGCAGCAACGACAACAGCAGCAGCAGCAGCAGCAGCAGCAACGCACCTGTCGTTTTCTGGACGAGCTGATAACCGTTTTAGGAGTAAAACGCATTCTCCGGGGATCCGTGAATACCGATGGCTTCATGTGTAGATATTGTCTCTGAAAATTACGCATCGGTAAGTTCCTTTGACTTGTTTTCCACGCCGAGTGCTGCGCGCTTATAATCACATCTTTGGCTTTCGCTGCGGCTGATCAATTAAGAAGGCTTTCACTGAACCCTAGGCTATATGTTAAAAAGAAAAAGAAATATATCCTATATTCCTTTTTAAATGACAAAATGCAAGCTGGAGATTAATTCCGAGTGAGAGTGTTCAGTATAAATGCTTTTCTTGCTTTTCCATGTGCAAAGCGAAGGTCACCCACATGCACTGATGAATTAAACGTTTACCAATGCGGGAATAAAGGATAAAAAGACCTTGCAAAATTAGCTTATTTATTCTGTACCATCAAGGGGACAATCATTTGTCACTGATTGATTGTAATTAAGACTGTTGCATTTTTCTCTCACAAAACGTTTGATATGTTGCAAGGTGTAATTTAAATGATTATTTAGCTGTAGAGATAAACTGATATTCCTGTAATACATCCTACTGTATATATGGCTTGTATGATAATGGCACAGACAAACATTAACTGAACATATTCACAAAGCTGCCAAGAACTAATAATTTCCATGGGCTGCGTGATTGCACACTGACAAACATGCAATCCCCTTTTACAGGCATTAACAGAGTTACATTTGGGTTAATTGGAGGCGTTCTCCTGTCTTACTGGGATCGTTTTCAGCTGAAAATGAATTATTAATACATCACGATGTTCAGAGGAGCTCAACACACATGAGGAGGTAGCTGATGTGTTGAGACAGATCTTACAAAAGAATCCCTTTTCAACAGAGATAAATCATTAAGGATAGCTTTTTCTCTCTTGTTTGTCTCTGTCAGCATCTGTAGACACACAGAGCTTGTGCATACACACACTTACACAACCAAGTGATCCCTGTGCCGATTATGCGGTTGCCCAATCTTCCCATCAAGTTTAAGAGTCTGTTTTGGGGTGTTCCTTGTCAGTGTGTGGTAAGGTTCAGTGTCTTTCAGTTCAGTTGGTTAAGCCATTATTTATGATTGGAAATCCACATATTATATCCATGTGTCTCGTATTAAGTACTACTGGATAAAATAAACAATACAATCATTCAGTCATTCTGTAAAAACACACACATTTAGTGCTTTGTTTCCTTTATTTTCATAGGTAGGGACTGAACACCATTTGGATATTTCTCTAAATCCCCTTCACTTTAAAGCTTCACAGATTCTTACACATGTACCCTGTGCTGAGCAAAGCAAAGACTCTCTTGCTTTCTTGCCCTCAGGATAGTTTTGATGTTTAGCCCCTTCTTTTTTTCCTGTACCAGTGTTTCCTCAATACCAAAGCCATATGGATTAGTTCTAAATACCAAGGACTGTTTGTTTGTTTTTACTTCAATTGGAGCCTTCAGCACCATGGCTGCTGTGACATTTTGGGTTAAAGAGATGGAGAGAAATTGAGCTAATGGTCTGACAGGTTCCTCTCCGTCTTTCTGTCTGTCTTCCTAATGTCTGTTTCTGTGTGTTTTTCTGTTTAAACATGCATTCCAACAGTCGGATTTTAGCCCTACTTGACACGTCCTCTATATCTCGGGGTTTTTCCTCTGAGCACGGTCTGTCCTCTTACTTGATAAAGCATCCGAGAGATGCTTTAGAGGTAATTGGATTCGGTACTGGGGAAGGGACACAGAGAGGAATGTCTTTGTGTGTGCATGCTGTGTGTGTGTGTGTTTTGTGTTTTACAGTGAATCATCGTGTTTTCAGGAAGCTGTGTGGATGAGTAAGACATAAAAAGAGGGGTGTTGGAGGAGGGGTTAAAAGTCTGACCCGAGGCATATCAATTTTATTATCTCAAAGGAAATTTATGCGATCCTTCCAAATTTCTTGCCTTTGGAAATCAACTTGTACTTCATAAATCCATGCTTTTGTTCAAGATTCTGCTTTAATTTAGTGTGAGTGATGACATAGCTTTTGTGGTTGTATATAACCTCAGTGAAAAACAACAAATTACCGTACTCCTCTGTGATTTGATAGAGGGGGTTTTATGAGTGTAGGACTCTGTTGGGATAAGATATGAAGTGATGCTTACCCACTGAAGAGGTGTGTTTGCTTATGTGTGTGAGTTGAAGACAATGCATTGAAAACATTTGGCTTCAACTTAAAATTATTTTCATTATCATTCAATCTTCTGATTATTTCCTTGATTAATTGATTGATTGTTTTGTCTAGAAAACGTCAGAAAATAGTTTAAAATGCTCATCACTATTTTCAATTTCACAAGTTATGTCATCAAATTGCCTATTTTGCCCGACTAACACCCCCAAACCTAAATATACTCATTTTACTCTCACATAAGACAATGAAAAGCAGCAAATCATATTAAAATAGTTTATTAAACTGACTGTGGCTTCAATATCACCAGTTTTACCAGTTGAAGATTTGGAAAAACGGTTACTTGAAAGTATAAAAAAGTGTACCATATTTCAACTACATATTAGTAGTTTTTTCAGCCTGCAGTAAAGCAGCAATCTACTCTTTTCCATATAACTAGTTTAGTTTGATCCTTAGAAGCCAATTAACTCTATGTCAAAGGTTTAATATGACAAAATATAAAGCTACAGGTTAATGTATCATCTTGTCCTACAGACGATTGAGAGCTATAGAGTTGCAAAGTGTGAAGAACCATTTTGGGTGTCCTTGGGTGTCCAAAATGTTATACATCATAGTATTAAACTAGCCTATAACACAAATATCTGCATAAGGCTTTTTTTTAGTATGTGATTAGTGATGCAGTGTAACACGTTGCTCCCTTGTTACGTTGTTGTTTGTTGTCTTACAGAGCCTTTTTTCCTCTGTGTTGTTTTTCAGAGCCCTTGTAGCTGAAGTGTGGTAGCGCTGAGGGGAGCAATCTCAGTGCATCCCTGTGAACACACACACACGTGGAGCCTTTTGGATGCAACCACTTCACAAGAGACAATGAGAGGCTACCTGCTGACTGCAATCTTTCTGCTGCCCTTGGTGAGTAGTTTGTGTGCATGCATCCATGTACTGTGCACATATGTAGGTGTGTGGGGGTGTTCAGGAGCATAAAGGAATGTGTAACCATATCCATGTATAAGGGAGTGAGTTTGTTCATGTCTCCATCATCAGCCCACTCTTTTTTAGTACGTACGTACACTCTTGCGGGTGTGTGTTAGTGACAGGCGATGGAGGCGTGGAAATCACCATATCAGCACATCAGCATACGTTACAGGTTCTGGATCAGCTCTGTGCTAAGACGACTGGCTGCCTATCAGAACAATAACAGATGGCCCGACTGACCGTAGAGCTCACTTTTATTAGCGGTCTCATTAAAATAAAAAAGCAGAATGGAAAGGTTGTGCAACATGTATGCACACTGTGGTAGCACATCAGCAGTTTCCCTAGTTAAAATAAATGTAACATTATGTGACTGGTATCCTTAATCTATGAATTTGATGATGATGTCTTTATCCTTTTTAATAATAGTTCCAGTCTAAGGATGGTTACTAGGGAAACTAAAATTGAATCCACAATGCGACCTTGCAGTCCCAAACATCTTTTCTAACCTTTAGTAAACATGTGTGACGGGTTCCTCCAGCTGACATCTTTGCACAGTGCACTCTCAAACTGACCTTCAGTGGCTGATGTGGCACATACAATATGTCTGTTGTGATGTACTTATTGTGTGTCAAATGGGTCTGGACGGTGTGCCAGTGGTCTGCAACGGCCAATTGAAGTTTTATTATCTGTGCTGTGCTGTGCAGTGCCGTGGGAGCTACTGAGTTATCTGGCCCTTGAAAATTGCCTTGGGCAGGGAAACGGGGCTGTGCAGCTTCCAAATGGTCGGTTTATCTGGACAGACATCTGTTCAAGGGAGAGGAGTGACTGGGAAAGGAGAATGAGAAGCACACTAAAATAAAAAACGGTCTGTCTTTTGTCGTACGCAATGTGATGGTTATAGTAGTCCTCATTTAAGTTGGATTGGCGTTCACCAGCTCTTGGTAAATCCAAGTTTGTGTGTAAAATTCTTCCCAATTTCTACTAGATTCAAACTAGTGATTTACTAAAGCTTATTTGCTTTCTGGTGGAGAATTAGATTAGAAGATTGATACCACTCTCATATCTCTGTTGCCTTAAATATGAAGCTACAGCCGGGAGAATGTCAGCAGCAGCTTGAGCTGCTTACTCTTCAGAAATGTGTGTGAGCTTGCTTGCGTGCGTGCGTGCGTGCGTGCGTGCGTGCGTGCGAGCGTGCGTGCGTGCGGTGCGTGCATGGTAGATGGAGGTGGAAATGCATCCATGTCTGTGTTTTCTGTTTGTAATTATATTAAGATCAAAACAAAATACATAACTAAAACAGCACACATAATCTGCTACCCAGGATTCTTTACAAATAAATGAATGCATAACACATTTAACAACTTCATCTTATAGGCCTGTCTGCACTCCTGCCAAACAGATAATAGTCATCTGCATCTAATTTTTTCTTATTTGTGTATTTGACAAGTGTTTCAGTGTCTGGAAATGGAATCGAAACTAGATAAAAGATGGCTGTGATAATGTTTCAAATAATTCATGCAGCGTGTGTTAAAATTCTGCCCACATGCAGCGTGATAAAGGTAGTGAATCCTGGGACATCTTCACAGTCGGGTGATGCCCTATCTTATCTAGGCAGCAAGGACAGGAGTGAATTCATATTGGAGGGCAGAGAGAGAGAGAGAGAGTGATGAGTCAGCCATGGCTCAGAGGGCTGGGACATATTACACCTATCGGTTCACTGTGAGAGTGAAGGAGGGGGTTGCATGAAAGCTTAGGGTGCAAAACAGAGATTGGCTTTAATAGAGCGAGAGGAAGAGTTATAGAGTAGTTGATAGACATGCAGTAACTACTGCAGGTACTACCTCTGGGTAAAAAGTTTCCCTCACTACACCTAAGTTACGCCACTGTATTTCCAAGTGCAGGAATTTAATTTTATCACTCAAAAGTGGATGTGAATTAGCGAATCTCTGGAGAACAACAATTTGGAGCCTCGATTTACAACTCCCTCATCCACCAGCTTGTTAAATCAGGAGTCAAACAACACAAAAGATACAATTATTATTTATTTATTTAAAATTTTCAGCAAAGGGTCTGCCAATATAATGAAAAACACAGACCCATGATCACTCTGCTATCCACTACGAATATAAATACAATTACTTGACATTATACCCACATATAGACATCTGTCTATTAATGCAGGGACACAATAAGTTTTTTCCATGCTTTAATGGAGTTTGTTTGCCTAATTGTGGCAGCACATTGACATTTGGCCTTATAAAGTCGCCAATTTACTCATCCAGCAGATACATTAGCACTTATTTCTAGTCATATTTCTGTCCACTTGATGAATATAATACCAAAACAATAAGCTGAAAAACACAAAAACTCCTGAGGGGAACTGCAGAGTCAGGTAATAGTGTGTGACCCCTTTCACATTACACATACCCATTGTATCAATTATTAGATTGAAAATATTGAATAGTGCAGCTTTAAAGCACCTCTAACATCTCACTCTTATCTCTCCTCTATTATTAAATACTTAATACTCCAGTGTGTACTAAAAATACTAAAGCCTCCAGTGCCATTTTTTGCTCTTCTTTCAATGAAGGAATACTTTCTAATTCGGATAAAACTTGCGCCATAGCTACGGTCATCTCATCCGTGGAAGCCGCGACGTTGTTTAGACTGAACAGTCGCTTCTCGTTGCGTCACACCTAAACCCGCCTCAAAACCAGACTGATCTGCGAGTGTAAAACTGGAGCTCGCGAGATCAGGACGGTCTCACAAGGCTAGAGAGAAGTTCGCCTACACGGCTTTTACATCCAATGCTGGAAAGAGCACCACTAAATGTTGTTTATAAAAAAGTCAGTAAATAAACTTTGTAATCTTTGTAATCGTGACAGTGGTGTCATTTTTGTTTAATTTAGACCCTCTTTTATTAGTATATCAGCTCTTTAAAGGTCCCATGGCATTAAAATTTCACTTGAGGTTTTTTAACATTAACATGCGTTCCGCCAGCCTGCCTATGGTCCCCCAGTGGCTAGAATAGGGCGATAGATGTAAACTGAGCCCGGGGTATCCTGCTCTGCCTTTGAGAAAATGAAAGCTCAGATGGACCAATCTGGAATCTTCCCTATATGTCGTCATAAGGGGAAAGGTTACCTCCTATTTCTCTGCTTTGCCCGCCACCCACAGCCGCCCAGAGAATTTGGCCCGCCCATGAGGAAATAGAGCTACAACCGTGCCCGCAAGCTGGTCAAGGCCACACCCCCATCCTCCACCTTGCCCCGCCTCTCTCCTCCTCAATAGCATTTAAAGCTACAGACACAGAAATGGCACGTCCTAAGGAAAGCTCATTGTGGGACTGGCTCGTAGTTGCTGTAATTCTGCACCAAGGTTGAATTTTGGGAAAGAGACTTCAGATACAGTATTAGGGGACCATTAAGGCCTATATAAAAGCATCCAAAAAGCAGCATGTCATAGGACCTTTTAAACTTGCCAGAGTGGAGAAATGTAGGCAGTCTTGGAATTCAACACAGATTCAACCTTGATGAGTCGACTTGGACTCGAACACTGGGGACTTGAGACTCGACTCGGAGTAATGGTGACTCGACTCTGACTCTTCTTTGGTGACTCGGACTAGGACTCGGACTCGAGACTCAACTCGGACTTGACAGTTGGTGACTCAACTACAACACTGTTATCAGTATAGTTAATATTTATTTTGGCACTATGTATATTTTTGTTTATTTTCCCCAG
Organism: Perca fluviatilis; assembly: GCF_010015445.1. NCBI lineage: Eukaryota > Metazoa > Chordata > Actinopteri > Perciformes > Percidae > Perca > Perca fluviatilis. The sequence goes on from NC_053122.1 coordinate 19,862,292, forward strand.
GTGGCCTCAGAGTCCGAGCACTGCATAATCAAGCATGAATATGAGAAATGCATGAAGAAGATCATGCTGCACAACCCCAGCGATGACCTTGAATCAAGTAAGTGTGTGTGTGTGTGTGTGTGTGTGTGTGTGTGTGTGTGTGTGTGTTTGTTCTCGCTTCCTTCTGTGTGCATAATTTGGGATGAAGTCAGTGGTTTTCATTGCTCTGCTGCTGTGATTAAATTCTTTACGTCTTGGGTTGCTCAGAAAATACAGAGCTGCTGATAAAAGTCATGCATCTCCTAAAAGTCAAACTTTCCAGGAACAAATAAAAAGTACAGCCTTTATGTTTATACTTAACAATCTGGCATTTTTCTGTTTATCCAATCCGTTTTTTAAAAAGTCATAGAGGGACATGTAAGGATGAAAGATGAGTGCAGTTTTCTATCAAGTTCACATTACAAATACATCACCTTGACAGGCGGCTATACAGGACAGGCAACCATCTGGTGATACACAGTTCACAAACCAAATGTCTGCCTGTAATGTCACGCTGAGCTGCTTTCACATTTCTCACATCCCTTTTTCCAAAAACACAGGAAACTTGGTCTGTGATTCCTGGAAGCAATTATTTTCTTGGCTATGGATTCTGGTTTTCATTAGCAACTGCTGCAGGCTTCCTGCTGCTCCAAAGTTGCCCAACAGACTGCATCTCCCAGACTGCATTGTGACTCACTGACAGCCAATGGGGCTCCTTGAAAAGCAGGGAATAAAAACATGGAACATAAAAGATTTTGAGTGTAAGATAACAAGTTAGAAGAGGAGAAGAGTTGTAAGTTCAACTCATTTTACATCTGTAGATCTTGCAGTCTTCCTGTGCGCCACACACTAGTTATTATGTTTTTATCTGTGTTTTGTTGTATTTAAAAATTATTTTTGCAATTTTTCATGAGGAAGGTTAGAGAACAGGTTTCATTTATAAATATTTAGTAAATAAAAGTTAGTTCACACTGAAGTCAGGCACTTGCTATGTATTCCCTTATTCCTCTGCAACGCCTGCAGTTTGTTGTATTAATGTGTTGCCATTTTCAAACTGTATAGTCACACATGTTGGCCTGCCTCGACCCTTTCGCTGATCCTGGTTTCCTCCTGTCTCTTTAAAAGTAACCATTCTGTGTTTCAGCTGACAGCAAATTGTTGGAGAGGAAATAAAAAGGCCTGGTTTGCAGAAATCGGACTTGAGAAAAAGATGAGAACAGGTTAACTATAAATAACAGAAAAGAAAAAGAGATACTGTAGGTGGTGCTCTGTTTTTAGCCAGGTCAGATGATATTTTTTCTGATTTATCAAGATCCACTTCAAAAAGCATATTTCATGATTTATTTGTTATTATATTTTTAATTGAGGTACTCTGGCCCCAGATTAGTCTGCAGGCCTTGTGAAATTGCTATATAATGATTTGCTGTCTGGTGCTGTAATCACCATCCAACTGAATTTAGCACAGTGCAAAATTAAAAATAAATAGTTCTCTACTTTTTTTTGCCACTTGTCAGATTCTCACAATGACAAAGGATCACATCCACATGCAAATCTTTCTAAGAGCTTCATTACACATCTTTTCTTTCAGACCAGTGATATGAATGAATGAATGAATGAATGAGGAGAAATTAGCTCTGATCGGTATTCTGCTACTGTTAGACCTTGTGACTCAGAATACAAAAACATATCTTGTTCAGTCGTCCAATAAGATCAGCTATAATGAGAAAAAAATAAATGTCTGTAGGCCTATGTTTGTGTACACTATGCATTTTCAGAATGTGTGTGGATACCATGCTGTATGTTTGCAGCCCAGTGAAGATTCACCGTACGGTGGGATCTTGTGTGAGATAGCCAGTGATGCATACAGAGTGCTTTATGAAGCCAGTTACCAGTTATGTAGCTCAGTGCAGCTCATTTGGCTCAGATTTGCCCTTTAAAAGGTAATTGGCTTTGTGTCCGGCTCACCAGACAGAACCAAAACAGATTAGAGAGCCAAGCAGAATATAGAGAAAGGTCTACATGAACACACACACACACACACACACACACACACACACACACACAGCAGAAAGAAAGAAAGACGGAGAAAACAAAGCTGTGAGAAGCAGTTCTAAAAATACAGGATGCGATATCTATAACAGCATAAGCATGAGTCAGGTAATGACCAAAGCAGATGACTAGAAGATACCGGATAGGTGGAAACAATCACATTCAGTTTGGATAGTATCACATGAAATTGACAAATAATGTGTCTGCTTATGTGCATTTGGGTACTTTAAATTATATACCTTTAGTTGCCAGTTTATTAATAGCTACACCTAGCTAAACCTAATGCAGTCTAACACAACAGCCCTGCAATAAATCCTACCTTCATGAAGATTATGTTTTTTTACCCATTCATACAATTCAACAGCACCACAAACTGGAGCTTCCAAAATGACCATAAAGTTGAATCAACTCTAAACTGTAGGGCTGCATTAACTGTAGCTAGTTGTAATAAACTGGCAACTCTGTATACATTTTCCTCTTTTTTCAGCTAGAGTAAACCAAAATCTTTGCAAATACTGTACTACTTAACCATTCTCAGCTAATTCATGTTGTCTCTATATTACATATCTTATCTTACATTGCTCTGCCATTTAACCTCACCATGATTATTAACATAATTTACTAATTGTTGTGCCGCCTTTCGAGTTCTGGAGGCAGTAGGCAATTTGCGAGGGGATGCCATCTCCCTTGTTAGCAAAATGACCAAAATGCATGCCTCTTGTTAACCTGCCATCCCCCCTCTTTATCTCCTAGTAGCAGAGAGAGTGCAGGGGCAGAGAGGTTGTTTAGTGGGATATGTTAGTCTAGTCTTCCTGACTCACTGGTCTTTTATTTGACTGAGGTTTGTGCAAGTTAGAATCTATGGCCCCGACCATGGCTCTACTGTAAAATATAAGATGCCTGACTGATAAATCCACGGTGCTGTCCACGGTGCTGAAGTTGCAGACGGATTTCTGTCCCCCCAGTTAAAATGAGCAAGTCGCCTACTGGTTGGAGGTGATATTCTGTTGGAAGCTGTGTTAGTGTTGAAAGTGAATTAGTAACAAGGAGGTTAAACAGTTTGCTAAAAAACGCAGCACACACTTAGTAATATGCAGACATGAACTGATCATTGTTAGTTGCCATATATAACAAGGACATTTGCCTTGAATTCTCTTTTTTCTTACATGAAAACAGTCTGTTTCAATTAATGTTTTAGTTTATCAATCACATTAGAAAAGTGAAGAGTCTTTGGTGATTAGACCCCATACCCCCACGTCATCCTTTTTGGTGGGGTAGTGATTCACTGAGTAGTACAGGAATATTCCCCTGATGGAGTCTTGACACTGTTGGTGGTGTGGTGAAGAGATGAAGAGAGTTGGCTGAAGATCTGGATGGATGAGATGTGGAGCAGGGCTTTTGATGAGCTCAGTGATGCACTGCTCAGTGAGGCACTGGGTGCAATCCTACTGTGTGTACAGTATGATTTCTTTTTCTGTTGTTCTGCCTATTAATACTGTATTGGGCTAGATCTGGTGCTCAATCAGTGATACTGACAACTAGTATGTGTCCTCGGACAAACTGTGTGTCAGTAGTAATTGTATATTATTTTGCATTGTTTAAAGTCTTATATCTGTCTTATATCTGAGCAGGTGGTCGGTTCAAGTTAAGTGAGGCTGTAATATGTCCCCCCTCACTTTTAATAGTTTCAGGTTGATTTTTATCATAAAACCTTAGTGAACATTGTCCTCTTACTGTCCAGCTGCCAAAATCAAGAGGTGAGAGGATCTGAGTTGATTAAAAGGTTGATACACTCATCTGAGTCATCTTCAATTATTACTGTACACTCAGAAATACGAGCTAATTGAGCATTTTTTTAGCACAGTGTTTTCTTTTTCAGGCTATACCAGAGGCTGCGTTATCTTATTACCTCAAGAGAGGTAATACGATTTGAGAGTTGCCGTCATGCTCGCAACAGTTTTGTCCATGTGGTTGTCTTAAAAATTATGTATCTTTGGAAATTAAACTTTATTATCTCCTAATTCAATTTACTTAAATTCCAATTAATTCAGTTGAATTCAATTAAATTAGTGTCGGTAACATTTCATCACTTTTATAACAACAGAAATGCTGATAGAGCTTTACACTGACTTCAGTCTGTTTGTGTTTTTCTTGTCTCCTCAGTGTGTCCGTGGATGTGGGATAACCTGACCTGCTGGCAGGCGGCCAATGTTGGCGAAGTTGTGGTGTTCAACTGTCAGGAGCTCTTCCATGACTTCATAGACCCTGTGGATGGTGAGAAGAACCAAGAGATCAGCTGTGTCTCTCATTAGATTTGATCTAATTTGTATTTTAAATTATTAATTCCATTCAGTTCAATTCAGCCTGAGGTATATTTTTAATTTTCAGAGTTGGGGAAGGTCAGTCGTAACTGCACCGAGGACGGCTGGTCTGAACCTTTCCCTCACTATGAGGATGTCTGCTTCTTCTATGACAACATCGCTGATCCTGTACGACCTCCTTAACCATGTCTAAATTTAATATTACATTTATCACACACACACACACACATGACTAACCCTCTGTCTCCAACATTAGGGCACGTACTACCCCTCAGTCAAGGCCCTGTACACAGTTGGCTACAGCACATCGCTGGTGTCTCTGACTACAGCCATGGTCATTCTCTGCAGATTCAGGTGAGCATCACAAAGTCAGGTTTATCATTATTGGTACATGGCTTGTTCCGAGTGGGAATAAGAAAAAAAACAGTGGGAGTGACAAAATCCATAAATATTTGCTTTTTGTTTTTACATTTACAGTTTTTTTTACATCTGCATTATTTAATTTATTTGTCGGAGCTTTTAAGAATGAAAACAAGATACGATTTTTATATATTTTGTCTTTCTTCTCTCCAGGAAGCTCCACTGCACCAGGAACTTCATTCACATGAACCTGTTTGTGTCCTTCATCCTGAGAGCCATCTCAGTCTTCATCAAGGATGGGGTGCTGTACGCTCAGGAAGACAGTGACCACTGCTTCGAACACACAGTTAGTAATCTTTTTCATATACTGTGTGGTCACTCAGAAGCCATAATACACACACATATTTATCTGTGGCTGATAAATTACTTCCTCATGTTTTCCATCAACAAGAAAGACCGTGACTGCTGCTTGTTTGGTTATTAATGAAAAAAAAATGTTTTCAATACACAAGGCTAATTATTTAATTAATTTAAATTTGAAGCAGATAATTGCAAAATGAGGCCTTTATTATTCTAAATGGTCCCTGCTGCAGATTTGAAGTCTGTATAAGATGTTTGCAGAGTTTTGGCAGCTGCAAAATGTTTTCAAGATATATATTATTAATTACATATTGGTTAATCGGTTCCAGAGAGCATTATTAAAGGATTTCATCAATGTGCAGCCACTCATTATATAAAGGAAAGCATGCGTATAAAATGTGATCAAGCGTATTCTGTTTGAGATATAAAGAGAAGTTTATAGACAGAGGACTTGAAACACTTCCACTCCTGTCTTTCCTGTTTGATATGCACCTTTGAAGGAACTTCAATCACATGCAAATGTTTACAAAAAGCAAACACGCTATTAGATGACTAATACTCCCTGATTACAAATGCAGAACAAGCTCTTAGCCTTTGTCTGGTAACAACACATTGCTCAGTGTTGTTAAGCAGACATGATAAATAAACCTAATTAGGTACGCTAATGGCTTCAGCAAGGCCAGTGGAAATCTTCTACTAGAGGCTCATTAACATATCAATGGTTACGTTGCCCTTTTTTTCAACCCAGCTGCTTTAACCTAAGTCGCTTTGGCAATCATAGGTCACCATTGTGGCACCGTGGTACAGTTCTGTAATTGGTTGACCCCTGTTAGAATATGGACTCTTTCATTAACATGATGTCATTAAGTCCACCTGACATGTAGGTGGGTCTCTACTGTTGGCTGTGAAAACATTTTAATCCACATATAGATGCTAAATGCTAAATGCACATTTTGAGGGTAGTTGCAGTGTGCTGGGACCCCATCACTGCAGTGACAACGATTTCTGTTTACATGTTGATTTACAGGAATTGAGGACGTATGTCACTCTGACAAATATTGTCTTGAGCTTTTAAAAGAGAGGCTGATAATTAAACATGGATTTTACATTTTGAACAAAAAGCTTTTACAGAAGATAAAACAACCAAGAAAGCCTATTTCCCACCTACACCAATAACATGTCCCTCTGCCTTTGCTCTACTAACACACCTCCCTTGTGTTTCCCCGTGCAGGTGGCGTGTAAAGCAGTGATGATTTTCTTTCATTACTGTGTCATGTCCAACTATTTCTGGCTGTTTATTGAAGGTCTTTATCTCTTCACTCTGCTGGTGGAGACTTTCTTTCCTGAAAGACGCTACTTCTACTGGTACACTATTATAGGATGGGGTGAGTAGTTATGGTGGAAAGTAGCAACTTCTCATTCTGTTCTTAATGTGAATTAAATCATTTATGCCACAATTTCAATTTTCAAAATTTAATTTACTTGTACGTTTTTTGTGTGAATTAGATTTTTATTCAAATTTGTTATGTTTAGAGGAATAGGGAAAGGAATAGGAAATTATAGAACAATGGTAAATGCTATTGTATTTTGAACAAAACATACAGTACAGTATATTTTGGATTCTCATCATATACAGTTTGTCTTCGTCCTGGAGGTCTCTTTTTACTAATGTATTTGCCAAGACCTTTTAGATTTCGGCCAAACTTGCCAATAACTGTTTATTCAAATAACATAGTAAAATACAGCTGAGGTAAGGCGAGGCAAGGCAGCTTTATTTTGTATAGCACATTTCAGCAACAAGGCATTTCAAAGTACTAAGTGTTAAAAATATATATTTTTAAAAACAGCTAAACTAGAATAAGATAGATATGAAATACAAGAATAAAACTTACAGTGCAGTATAAGAATTGAACAAGTTTTTAAAGAAAGGCAGCATAAAAAAGAAAGATCTTAAGCCTTGATTTAAAAGAACTGAGAGCTGCAGCAGACCTGCAGTTTTCTGGGAGTTTGTTCCAGATATGTGGTGAATAAAAACTGAACGCTGCTTCTCCATGTTTAGTTCTGACTCAAATGACCTGAAAGGTCTGGGTGGTACTGTAACCAAACAATTTAACATTCTTCCTCTCCTGATTATGAAAACAGCTTGCTATAGTAATCTTTGCTGTGATTGATGAATACCCGACTGAATATACAGGGTCACAACCACAAAAAATATGATATATAATTGTTGAATGTTGGTATTTCCCAAAAGTATGTTTAAACAAATGAGAAGTACTGTGATTATTATTTCAAATGTACTGCATTTTTTTCCTCAATGTATATGATTACTGTTATTTCAGGAACTCCCACCATCTGTGTCACTGTCTGGGCAGTTCTGAGGCTCCACTTTCATGACACTGGGTATAACTCCTCTTCCAACTTTAGATTCACTATTTGAAAGGGAAGAAATGCACGTTCACTGTTAGCCATGTTGTTCATATCGTATAAGGCACTATAACCTACTCAGAAAAGAGGCAGAAGCCTTTGGGTTGCTAAGACACAGAAGATCACATTTTGTATTAAGATAACTCAATTTCCTCTTCATCTTGGCAACTATACAATTTAAGATGGGGATTTGCAATTTCAGGAATTTAGCTGAACAGATAAGGGAAATAACTCCCTTCACCACAGATAATTTGTTTATGCTGACAATGTTTATAAAATCATTGAACAAATTTAATAAAATTGTTAACTGATGTGTTTTTTGGTATGCAAATTAAACCTTCCCGTAGCCATTTAACAAGCTTGTGTTCAGCTCATCTTTATCTTTTATCATTTCTTGTGCAAAATACATTATAATACTAGTGAGTGTAAGCAAACAAACAGCATTCAGAATTATTGGACAATTTTTCTAAGAAGGTTTAATTATCATTTTAGGCCTGCTTCCATTTTAAGTCGTCTACTCCCCTCTGACACTCGCCTCCACCCTTCTTATTTTGCAAATAGCCACTTGCTTGACATATTGTACTAAATGTTGAGAGAAAAGTTAATGTTTATTGAAATGCACTGTTCTCCTCTTTCTCCTCCTCCTCCAGATGCTGGGATACAAATGAAAACACTGCCCTCTGGTGGGTGATCAAAGGACCTGTTGTGGCCTCCATTATGGTATGACGGATGCTAATTTGTTCATTCCAATTTTCTTTTTTCTTATTTTCTTCACATATCCATTGCTTAACTGGCTGAAATGTAATGTAATTTTGGTTTTCTGTTGGTTTTTCACAGATCAACTTTGTCCTCTTTGTTGGAATAATCATCATCCTCGTGCAGAAGCTTCAGTCCCCTGACATAGGAGGAAACGAATCAAGCATTTATCTGTAAGTTACAATAAGCAAATTCACTAACTCCGATGTTATGTAAAATTAAAAGTGGTGTGTGTGTGTGTGTGTGTGTGTGTGTGTGTGTGTGTGTGTGTGTGTGTGTGTGTGTGTGTGTGTGTGTGTGTGTGTGTGATGTGTGTGTGATGTGTCCCTAAAGATGTTGTCTTTGTTGTATTGTTGTGTTGTCTTTGTGCTGTGTAGCAGCTGTGCTCAGAAATGCTTCAGTGAGCCCACACAGGCTGTTCAACATTCGTGCAGGATGTCAGAGTTATCCACCATCACACTGTAAGTGTGTGTGTGAGTGTGTGTGTTGTGTCTTGTGTCGACTGCATGTGTGTATCTGTGTTTTTTTAATGATTTAATGATCTGGACTCTCAAATGCATACTCTCTCACACACACACACACATTTGTATTCTGTACTTGTGAGGACCCTCATTGACAAAATGCATCCTCTATAGCCCCTATAATCATCACAGCTACCATTTACCAAAAACCTAAACCTTTCTCTAATCTGAACCTTAAAACTAACCCTCAAACAGGCCTTTAAAGGTCCAGCCCAAAGTGAGGCAGCCAAATTGTCCTTACAAAAACTCAAACTGGTCCTCACAAAGATATACACACAAGATTACACATTCACATATAATTTAATTAATCTGCTTGAAAATGTGAAATCTTTTAGATTTGGTTCTGAGTATAATTGGCTTTTTTCTGCTCCTCAAAAACAGCTGGCGGTCACTGGACTGCACTGTAAAAACCACTGTGTTGCACATTTGTGCCTTCAGTTATTTTATTGTGTCATTTGTCGTGTACTTCTGTGTTTTTCCATTCGTTATGTGTATGTCAGACACTATGTTTTACTGTATTATACGGACACAAATAAGATACGGATGCAAATAATACTCTATATGCAGTAGGCGATTTCTATTTTTAATGGGTGGGGACGGAATGACCCAATAAATAATTCCTTTTTAATAACCCTACCCAAAATCCAAGACAAAACTGACGAGAGGAGACTCGCAATTACAAACCTTTCTGCTGCTTCAGCACCATGGACAGAACCATTCATGAATCAATTCACAACAAAGTTAGGCCACTGATATTCCAAAGCCATGGTCGGGGCCATAAATTCCAACTTGCACAAACCTCAGTCAGATCAATGAGGCAGACCTAAAAAAAATCTCTCTGTGTGGTTAACAAAGGGCATGCGTTTTGGTCATTTTGCTAACAAATCGCCTACTGTCTATATGACTACAAGGATAGATTGTACATGTCAACAGTTATATGTTTCTTGTCTCAGTCTCAATTTTGTGATTAGTTCACTAAATCTAACTTCAGATTTAAAGAATAAAGATAATGCTGGTGATATTCTATATTGTTCTTATTGTAAACAAATCACATAAAAGACCAAAACCAACAACAATCAATCACTCTATACTTTCTGACTTCCCTACAACATCCCCATGTACATTAGTTGTTTAAAAATGGGTAACAAATGCATAGTTTAAATTAAAAAAGAAAAGAAAAAGAAAACGCTATATAATGTTCTAAAAAAAGCTGGGCACTGTAAACAAACAGGAGTAAATGGTGCATTTGTTGGGAACTATTTTCAGTGGCTGACAGTTGCCCCCATTGCAACAGTGTAGCTCATTAATGTGTTTTTAATAGTTTTTGGACAACAATGGTGCTTTATTGCAGTAGTAGTAGAATAAGATATCAGGCTTTGGTTACTAAGGCAATACTTGTTTGTAGGATTTAATCATTGTTGGTTTTGGTCTTTTCATGGGATTTCTTGACAATAAGAAAAATAAAATATATTGTGCCTTATATTTAAAGGGAAACTATGCAGTTTTTTTTAGCTTAATTTACCTTAACTGAACAGCTTCGGAGTCATTGAAATGATTATTGGACTTTTTTCGGGTTGAATGGTGGTCGTCTCGCTTCCCCCTAGCACCTGTGAGCGGAAAAAACACCGTTGCAACTTTTAGCCGCCGGCCTCAGCGTAAAGAAGTATCACGTGATATCAGGTCTCACAATGTAACGAATTGCTTCACGGCACTGCACACATACACGCCCCCATCCAGGAACCGGCTAGCAAGAACAAGATAGCGATGGAGTTTTTCACACTATCGTCATGGCTGAGCCAGCAACAAAAGAGCAGAAAGCAAGGAGAGAAAGAGGAAACTGCAGACTGACCGAGCGAGTTTTTACAGTGTTGCCAAATATCTATTCCGAAGCTGTAGGGGGAGCTCTATAGAGAAACCTGCGAGCAAAAAGCCAAAACGGCATAGCGCCCCTTTAAATGTAAACCATAGACTGTATACAGTCTATGATGTAAAACACTAAACATAATCATATGATTGTAACTACTGCATTTTAATACATTGATGCCTTGACTGAACTTGAAGATTAACATGGATTCATTTATTTCTTTAATTTGTGGCTTGACTAAAAATTGAAACCTGTGTGTAAATGACTAGTTTACTATACAACAGTAGTCAGAAAATGTGTCATAATTGCATTAGTAGCTCTGTTCTTGCATCACATCCAGCTGACCAGCACTAGTGACAAATGACTTTGATTTGTATTTGACTTATATTTCATTAAACTGTTTTTGTGTAGGCGTCTGGCGCGCTCCACCCTCCTGCTCATCCCCCTGTTTGGTATTCACTACACTGTGTTCGCCTTCTCACCTGAAGTTGTCAGCAAGAGAGAGAGACTGGTCTTTGAGCTAGGACTGGGATCCTTCCAGGTACGCTTTAACAGCTCGAAATATCAGATGATGAAGGAGAAAACATAATGATGATAATAAATCATCTGAGTATACAAAAGAAAAAGAGGCTCTTCAGGAGAGTGATGGTGATATTTAAACCTAGTCATTCAATATCCACAGCTATGCAGCAAGCTAAACACACTTCTAATAAAAGTTGAAGGACAACAGTTGTCCTTTGAAGTTTTTCCTAGAAGCAGTTGTAAAACTATGAAGAAAACTTTAGACAATAAATTCAGTGATAGTGATTACAAATCAAAAGAAGATGAGATATCACAAACAAGTTAAAACATTGTAAAAATGATTAGTATGGCAACAACTGGATTAACAAAAGTATAGATCCGCTGTTAAGGGACATTGTGTCTTGTAGGGGTGCGCAAAATCATCATTTCACGTTCGGATCGCAATTCAAGCTCTACCGATTCAAAATTGATTCATAGAATTCCAAAAATCGATTTTTTTTTTTTTTTTTTGTATGTCTACTGCAATCACATGGCAAAAGTAACTACATTTACATACTGTGAATGCTGCAGCGCTGTGAAGGAATAATCTCAGAGATTACGTTAAGTTCTGCCAGCTCACAGCAATAGCAGGAAAGGAGTCAAAGGCTGTAACACCCCTCCGGGTGTCGACTCTTCTGCAAGTATAGAAAATGGCAAACAAATCTTTAGAGGGAAATACACTCTACCTCCTGAACAGCAGCTCCATATTCCTTTTATAGAAAATGTTACAGACTGGTCGACATGATGTGCAGTTTACTGATGACACTTTACAATCACTGGATACTGAAGTTGAAGTTTTTCAAAGAGACACATCTTCAGAGCTGTCAGCACACACTATTTTGTAGTATAGCTTTTAATAGAGATGACTGAACATTTGAAAGTGTGTCCTTCCTCACAATGATGCAGTGGTTTTTCTATGAATCTTAATCTGTATTTCTCTTATTTTTTGTCTCTTTTCTCCTCCTCAGGGCTTTGTTGTAGCTGTCCTCTACTGTTTCCTCAATGGAGAGGTAAGCTTTGGTCCCTTTTCATAAACAGAAATGCTTTTAATGCTATTTTTTATGCACATAGCACATCAGCAAATTTTAGGATAATGTATCTAAATATGTGGACTGATTATTACCCAAAAAGCCCTCTATTTCTAAATGTATAATATAAAAACTCGTAATTATTTATAACACACTATAATTTAGATGTAAGCGAATTTAGGGATTTTTCAGGTGTTTAATTAGTGATTTGTCAACAATTAGCCAACAACTCGTATAAAGCAAATGTAACTGGCGTTAATGAATGATTGATAAAACACTATAACATAGCCATAATCACATTTAACGATATATAGTTAAAACAAATTATAACATTCTTACAGCATGTTAAAAAACATTTATTAATTTACAAAATTATTCACGAGTGGGTTTAAAACTTTTTATTAATGTTTTCAAAACTCATGAAGACTCTTGGCCCTGTAAAGAGTAATATGTCAAAAACTTCCTAACTCAAGGTCCACTTAGATCTTTTATTAGTGCTTTTAGTCACAACTTGTGGCCTTCATCAGTTAATGGAGTTTGCTCCTTTGTGGAAATACTTTACAATAAGGTACACAAAAATGTAGGTGGTTACTGAGGAACAAATGTGGAACGACGAGTAGTTAATGGTTAGGTAATCATTCGTTAATGATTAACCACGCAGTATGATGCATTACTTTATTTGCAGGTACACACAATGCTTCACTAATGGTAGTTAATGGTTAAGTAAGTAATCATTCATTAATGATTTACCACTCAGTATGATGCATTACTTTATGTGCAGGTACGCACAATGCTTCACTAGTGTCCCAGTCATTCAGTAACTTCTCATTTGCTTACTGTTAACTATTGATTCATTATTACAGATACTCCCAGTCTGTTCATCAGTAACTGATCATTAGTGCTTGAGTCCCAGTCATTCAGAAACTTCTCATTAACTAACAAGTCGTTCCTCATTTGTTCCTCAGTAACTTCTCATTAACTTACTGTTAACTATTGATTCATTAAGACAGTAACGCCCAGTCTGTTTATCAGTAACAGATCAGTAGTGCTGAAATACAGTTACTCAGTAACTTCTCATGAACTTATTATTTACTAATGATTCAATTAATACAGTAACTCACACTCTGTTGATCGGTTAACTACTCATTAGTGCTGATATACTCAGTAACTTCTCATTAACCTACTTTTTAATACAGATACTACGAGTCTGTTTATCAGTAACTAATCATTAGTGCTTGAGTCCCAGTCATTCAGAAACTTCTCATTAACTAACCAGTCATTCCTCATTCTTTCCTCATTTGTTCCTCAGTAACTAACTACGTTTTTGTGTACCTTAAAAGTGTTACCAATATAATTACTAATAACATTAACTAGTTTTAACACAGTTAGAATTTACATTATATATACATACAGTACTGTGCAAAGGCAGGTGTGGAAACAATGCTGTAAACTAAGAATGCTTTCAAAAATATAAATTGTTTAATTTTATCAATTTACAAAATGCAAAGTGAATGCAAAGAGAATGCAAATATTTGGTGTTACTATGCTTTGCCTTCAAACCAGCATCAATTCTTATAGGTACACTTGCAAAAAGTCAGGGAACGTTGAGGATCGTAGACACAGTGGTCGGCCAAGGAAACTTAGTGCAGCAGATGAAAAACACATCAAGCTTATTTCCCTTTGAAATCTAAAGATGTCCAGCAGTACCATCAGCTCAGAACTGTCAGAAACCATTGGGACCCAGGTACATCCATCTACTGTCTGGAGAAGTCTGGCCAGAAGTAGTCTTCATGGAAGAGTTGCAACCAAAAAGCCATACCTCCGACATTGAAACAAGGCCAAGTAACTCAACTATACATGAAAACATAGGAACTGGGGTGCAGAAAAATGGCAGCAGGTGAAATATATGACTGTAGCAGAAGGCAGGTTGTTCGCTGAAGGGCTGTAGAGCGGTACAATAATGAGTGTCTGCAGGCAACAGTGAAGCATGGTGGAGGTTCCTTGCAAGTTTGGGGCTGCATTTCTGCAAATGGAGTTGGAGATTTGGTCAGGATTAATGGTGTCCTCAATGCTGAGAAATACAGGCAGATACTTATCCATCATGCAATACCATCAGGGAGGTGTATGATTGGCCCCAAATTTATTCTGCAGCAGGACAACGACCCCAAACATACAACCAAGGTCATTAAGAACTATCTTCAGCGTAAAGAAGAACAAGAAGTCCTGGAAGTGATGGCATGGCCCCCACAGAGCCCTGATCTCAGCATCATCGATTCTGTCTGGGATAACATGAAGAGACAGAAGGATTTGAGGAAGCCTACATCCACAGAAGATATGTGGTTAGTTCTCCAAGATGTTTGGAACAACCTACCAGCCGAGTTCCTTCAAAAACTTTGTTCAAGTGTACCTAGAAGAATTGATGCTGTCTTGAAGGCAAAGGGTGGTCACACCAAATATTGATTTGATTTAGATTTCTCTGTTTATTCACTGCATTTTGTTAATTGATGAAAATAAACTATTAACACTTCCATTTTTTAAAGCATTCTTAGTTTACAGCATTTTTTCATACCTGCCTAAAACTTTTGCACAGTACTGTATATATAATACACATAGAAAATAAATATTAATTAGTGATAGTTAATAAGAACCTGTGGGCTAAATCTGTCCTCCTGATGAAAACTTTATATCAAAACTTTTACATTATTTTTCACAAAATAACTGCAAGACTCTTACATTTGCTCTCAAATTCAAATAAATAAAACAAAACATATTGAAAACATGCAGCACAGTCTAACCTAATTGCTAACCTCTGATGTAAAATATGAAGACTTTTATAATATAGTTTATATTATATAAACTTTACTAACTGTTACAAATGCTTCACAGGAATGATAAGTGTTGACAAATACATTAATACACACCTGATGTCTTAAACTATCACCCACTGGAGCTGGTACAGCTTAAAGTACATTAAAAAAATGACCTTGTGAAGTTTCTCCCTGAAGGTGCAGTCGGAGATCAAGAGGAAATGGCGCAGCTGGACAGTGAACAGGTACTTTGCTGTGGACCTGAAGCAGCAAAGGCACCCTTCGTTGGCCAGCAGTGGAGTGAACGGCGGGACTCAGCTGTCGATCCTCAGCAAGAGCAGCTCCCAGATTCGCATGTCCAGCCCACTGGCGGAGAATGTCAACATCAGCCTCCCAACCTGAGCGTCTGATTGGCAGGAGTCAACTTCAAGGTGCCGTTCCACTTATGTACATCCAGACCAACCAGAGCAGACCAAAGTGGCCCCTCATAACTCTTACATTCTATAGTTAGGCCTTCTGAAAATTAGATATTTCTGAAAGCATTTACTGGAGATTAGAGGTGCATAGCTGACTTTCATACTTTATAACTTCATTTGAATATACAATATCATTTTTTTGAGTATTTTAGTCGACTCTGATTGCAATCTTTCCTGATTAATGATGTACTTGATATCTTAACTGACAAATTCCACTACATAGATTAAAACAGAGACATACTAGAAATTCCCTTTCTACCAATGTTTTCTATTTTAAATTATTTTAATAATATTATTGTGGAGTTGTTGCCAAAAACAGTACCAACTGTAAAAAAAGAAAACAGTAGTTAGACATTGAATTTTAGGGTCATATTTGGCTGTTCGTGTGTAAAGTAAATGTGCTTTAAAGTGCCATACAGGTTGCCTGACTGGATCCGATCTCTTTACAGTCCAAAGTTAAATAACAACCGTGTTCGCCTTGCTTGTACAAATGCACATTGTTTAAATGTTTCATCTTAAATTTAAACATTTTTCTACAATCAGCCGTAAGTACGAGTATGTCAAAAAATAAATGGGTGGCGGAGCACCCATAGTTACTGTTGTAAATAGTTACTGTTGGTGTTACGATCAGATTTTCTTTCTTTTACATAACGCAGTATTGTAATGACCTTTTCACACAAAAGGAACTGGAGCCCAAATCTGTAGATTTCATCACACATCCTGAGGACCCAGAAGATCCTGCCCCTTATATTCTGACCAAATTTTTTTATATTAAATGAAAATACACACAGTATATGAAAGGGCATAATGCCAATGAATGAGCACTGTAGGGCAGTGGTTTCCAACCTGAAGGTTCACAAGATTAATCTGAGGGGTTGTGAAATGAAAACCAACATTTTTCGCCATTAAATTGTGTTTATTTTAGCTTTTTTCGTGTAAAACCAGATACTTTGATGTCTTCAGGCTTCTAACAAAAAAGAAAAAAAGAAAAAAGCATCTGAGAAAGGAAAATCAGGCTTAGCTTGAAGTGCTCACAGCTCGTAAAAATGTGTGAATTTTGTGAGGGGGTCGTGAGTTGACTTTGAATTGTTTTAAATGATCACAAGACAAACTATAGACCATCTGGTGATGGGATCACACCAGCCGCGAATCCAAATCAGGACAGGGGTGTAAATTGGGGGGGCAATGGCCACTTCCCTACTTTCTATCCCCCTGATTCTGCCAGGTCATGTTTGTAAATGATAAGTTGTTCTCAAACAGTTTACCTGGATAAATAAAGGTAAAAAAAAAAAAAAAAAGATTCTGGTGCCCTTGCTCGGACCACACCCATCTTGGCAAGACACGACCTGGGTAGCAAGATCGGCCAGGCGTTCATGCTCCCTGTCCCCAAACAAACTGGGCTATCCTGACCCTAAACACTCGAGGTCAATGCCTACCCTCAACCATCTTGACTAACCACTCAGCTGCTACGCAGGTCGTGTCTTGTCAAGAACAGTGGGATTTATGATTTATCCTCACAGCTAGTGTCAGTAATTTCCTCCAGTTGATTTCCCTCTCACAGACTTCTTGCAGACTGTGAACATAACATGTGCCATTTAGTGGATACTTTTACCCAAAGCTCCTCATAGTGCCATGAGTTTATATGTACAGCATTGTATTGTAGGCAGCAAAAATCAAACCCTCAACATACTCTTAAACAATAACAGGACTCTTTGTCTTTGTCCTCTTTTCTCTAAGCTTCAGCCCATCGTGCCATAATAAATTGCTCTTCATTTAAAAAAGAAAGTAATGAATCATCTCCTACACTCATATTCCAAAGTGCCTATAGTCAGTCTCAAATAGTTATCACTTTTATTTCCAGTACATTAAACAGATATCTATCTAAAGTTGTAGTATGAGTCATATCCTGCAGAGAATGTACAGAGTGGTGTGTTTTTATTGTGGATTGTGGTGCAATTCTTCAACTGAAAAGAGTCCTGCTTTGTTATTTATTTATTTTTAATCATGATGAGTTTGACAAGAGTTGTGTAATAGCTCCACATAACTGCTATCATCTATTCAAGATAGTCCATTTCAATTCAGCACCAACGTCAAACACATAAACAGCTTCAAAACATTACATGTTGTAACGGTCAACACAAAATGCTTTAATGTGACAGCTCTTGACAATCGCAGAGTGTTGCCCATTTTCTCTTTCTGTCTTTTTTGTTTTTGTACAAACTAAGCTAACAAACAAACAATAACTGTTGAGTTGAGGAAATCATTTAATAAGATGAAATGTGATGTGTACGATGTGTACAGAAGGATTTATTCACAATATTTACTCAAGATATTTATTTTTTGACTGTCATCTGAGCTGATGAAAAGAATGTAGTATCTTTAAACAATATATTGAATATTGTTCAACAGAAGAGGATGTATGTATATTTATTTACCATAAACTGGTTCCATGTGAAATGACTCAATGCATAGTACACTTATGTGTCATTTAGTTATATGCCTGATGTATGATTTCATTACATTGATTTATATTGACTCTCTTGGTCAAAGTGCCATAAATGTAGTGACAACTGGTGAGATGTGTGGCATAATGTCTCATTTCTGATTTTAAAGAAAACAAAAAAAACACAGGAACTCACAGGAAATTGCTGTCCAAAAGCTGCAGAGGTTGTGAGAAATAAAACAAATATAAAAACTCTAAAAAGCGAGCTAAAACATAAACACCACTGAGGATATGCATCAGTTTTATGCATCTGCTTGGCTGCTTTTGGACAAAACAACGTGTGACAAGATACTATCGAGTGAACTAGAGCCAGAGGTTTAATTAGGAAGTGGAAGAACAGATAAAACACAAAGTGTGTATGAGGGTGTGATAAAAACCACTCTGCTGCTGCTTACGTGTTCTATCACCAGCCGTCACTCTGAGTCTAAATCGGCTCAGATGGAAACGACCATGTCTAAAAGCTGTTACTGTCTGTAAAAGAAGAGTAGACAACTCCCTACTTTACTATGTATGTGCTGTATATTTGTTTACCACAAGGTGGCAGCATAGTCTTAAATCTTTTTGTTTGACAGTTTTATAGAGAGGGGGAAGTTTGACTGGCATTGATTTGCTTTTGAGCCCTGTACTTTGGATTTTGGATGAAATAGGGGTAGTGTGGGGCATTGAGGCACTTGAATGCCACATGCTTAACATCGTTCAAATCTAAGTTTTGTGATTTTTCTTTACACAAATCAACAAACAAGCCTACAAATTGGAATTTTCTAAATCTGCACTGATGCCCCATCTTTATCCTAGAATTTTCTTTCTTCTCTCTTTGATTTCAAAACAAACTGTGAACTAATTTCAAAACTTACTGAGATGTGAGTAATAACTGAAAATTGGGGGCACCTTTAACTGCTATAATAAATGCAAGCTGTGTAATGTAATTTTTGCTAAAGCTGACCACACCTCTCTCCACCCATGCACCTCTCCTTATGGTTAGTTTAGTATTACGGTAACACACTAATCTTTATGTGTCAAAGAAAAGCACTTGACAAGTTTTCTCAAAGCAATAGTCTAACAATTTAGGAAATATGTTCATTCACTTTCCTGCTGAAGGTTAGGTGAAAAGATTAATACCACTTTCATGTGTGTAAGCTAAATATAAGGCTACAGCCAGCAGCCAGTTAGCTTAGCACAAAGACTGGAAGCGGGGGGAAACAGCTAGCTGGCCCTGTTGAAAGGAAACACCCCACTTAACTTCCTGTAAACTCACAACATGTATTTCTACTCTTCTGTTGTGCAGATTAAACAAACAAGATGTAGGCCTAGGCCTAACTTGTCTATTAGTGTACATCCACAAGCTGATATCTACTAGCTAGCTGTTTAATCTTAGCTAGTATATATTGGCTAACTAATAGCTACATTATATCTAGATTATCACTAGCTAACTGTCCCCCCTAGATCTTACTCTCAGCAAGAAAGCGAACATTTCTTGTATTTCCAAAATTGTCAAACTATTCCTTTAAAGGTAACTATTCTGTGTGTGTGTGTGTGTGTTGTGTGTGTGTGTGTGTGTGTGTGTGTGTGTGTGTGTGTGTGTGTGTGTGTGTGTGTGTGTGTGTGTGTGTGTGTGTGTGTGATCTATTGATTGCCAATGAATTTTTGAATGTACAGATGTTGCTCAGCTGCTCTTAAATGTCGCCTGCTATCAATTTGCCATGGTGTACAAATGATGTCTTTTCTTGATTATATATACAGTACACTGTAGATGTATATTTTTGGCACATAGGTCGGTGGACCTCTTGATGAAGACCTGTAATGTTTGTGACCGTGTTTTGTACATTTATGTTAATGTAACCGTTTTTAGAGTGAGTATGTGAGTATGTTTGAAAGTTGGAGAGAGTGTATTCTGTACGCATGTGTATGTAATGACAAGCATTAATGACGATATATGTAACTTAAATGTCAAAAGAATATATATAAGACCTCATCTATATTATGTTCTACCTGTGACAGTGTGTCATGTGTAACATGCCTTCTGGTGTCCAAAATTCATGTCCCAGGTTGTGTAAATTTGACTGCAAAATAAATCTGTGGTAAATTGTTATTTTGTGAAGATTTGCTTTATTTCGATTAGCTATACCATCCATTAAAATGGACAGTGTACAGATTTGGCAGCAGATTTATGGGTACGTTGTTACTTTTTATCATAAGAGGAAATTATCTTTTGGCTGAATAAGATCCTTGTTTAAAACCAATTAATTTAATGTAAGGAGAAGCGTAAGACAGACCAATTTGCTGCTTCTCTTTCCTATTTTGTTTTCCAAATCAAGGTACATATAGTCTTGCAGTGGCAGACCTATCTCCACAGCACTTTGGAGTAAGGTCTGGCTACACCACACATTCATTCTGGGATAGGAGAAAAAAATGCTTTGGGTTGTTTGCATTTCTTTAAACCAATCACAAGCGTCTGCTAAGCTCTGGACACAGCGACAGTGGCTCTGCAAAATGGCCTCAGAAAGGAACTTGTTTTGGTGGAACATTTGCACCCTGCAAAAGAAAATGGCACATGTAACACAATACAGTAATGAGCTATTTAAATTCAGTCCATATCAGTCCTGCACATATTTTCAGCCTGCAACGAAATAATGACACTGCTTATGTTCAGTGCAGCACAAAACAATTGAACAAGTTAACCTCATTTTACATAATTAAGCAAAGTTCAAACACTCATTGTTTCCACAGCCATCTCTACATAATCCCTCAACATTTGCTCATTTTTGTACTCCAAAATGTAAACAGAACCATGTAAAATCATCCTCCTGAAAGCTCTGGGCCACCTCTGTCTCTACTGTTGTCTTTCCACAGTGTCACCATGGTATCCTCACAAATCAAGAACCAGTGTGTGATGTGTGCTATCATGGTCGTTGCTGCTGCTGACACTGATATATATTTTCTCAATCACTCACCAGTGTTTATTACACTCCTCTCACAGAGGCGTTGTTGAATTAATGCCATCAGCAGATTGAGCTTTGCCTCTGATAGTTTCTTTGACATTCTCACATTTCACAACAAATTGTATCTCATGGATGTTCTCTTAAAAATCATACTGAAGAGATGTTGCCACTAGAAGGAGGCCGCCCGAGCCCCCCGCGGGCTCGAACTGTGATCTGAGTGATACTTTGCTTGGCTGGGGTGAGATGATTTTGATTGTGACACTTCCACAGCCATCGCCGCAGTTCAGTTTGGACCTGTAGACAAACGCATGCATGTGGAGCTGTACTGTAGGAAGAAATAGTCTAACTAGTTTTGTTAAAGCAATTCTGTGTACAATGTACAATTGAGCCAAGTGGCAGTATATACAGTACTGCAGCAGATAATGTAGCATTACCAACTTGCAGAAAGGCACAGATGTTACAGCTTTATGTAGTTTGTTATTGTCTCTTTCTGTCTGTCTGTCTATGATGTATGTTTGCAGGACTTTTGTACGACAACATTGTCATCTACATTCACTTACCTCTCCATTCATGAAACAGTAAAGCAGTGCCACCACAAAACCCTGCAACACAAGAGAAATGGTGACTGTTTTCAAAGCATAACACTACAATCATATATACACACTCCACTTAAATCACTATAGTTAGTGCTGATAGTATGTATAGTCAGCCTCAAATATAAGAGAAAAAAGGTATAGCTTTTGGGTGTAAATATCTCAGATAATGTGATTTTGGAAAATCAGTCTCAGATTTGGACAGATTTGAAGCTTCAACAAAACTGTTCAGGTCATAAGATGTTCCTTCATTTTACACACTTCAAGTGACAAATAAAACATTTGAAAGTTTTAAAATGTAAGTTTCACTACATCACTACATTTCACAGATTAATATTTTTGGTTAATCTTTTAGTTGCATACATTTTTATATAGTATGTCTGGCTATTAGAATTGCCAGCCCACACTTAATAGCCAATTTTAGTCAATGAGCAGAGATCAAGATATGACCTTTCTCTTATACAAATGAATCATCATCGCGATGAGTCATGAATACAGAAATATTACCAGCCATATTACTTCCAAATTCTTCCTGTCATCTCTTGACTGTCACATCTTAATAAAGGCATAAAAATGAACCAAATTAAAGGTAAAGTGTTAAAGATTATGTTAACAAAAGAGATTGAATTCCAGGAAATGGCGTTATTAGAAACACCTGTGCTTTTCCTTCTATCACAAGTCAAATATCTGCTGTGAATAAAGACTGTCTTTGAGAGCATCCTACTGCAAGCAGTTTATCGTTGCTAACTTCTTTGTGATTTGTCCTAATTTAGTCTTTAAGTCTGGTCTTTGTGTTCTGCTCCCTCTCTATTGTTTTATACCTGAAAGGATCCCAGCCCCAGCTCGATGTAGAGTCTGGCTGCTACTCCAGTGTTCTCAGGCAGGAAGGCGAATACTGTGTAGTGCATCCCAAACAGAGGGATGAGGAACAGGGTGGATTTAGCCAGCCTCCTGAGAGAAACAAATCAAGAGGAGTGAAAGAAAGAAGAAAGACATCAGTCCAGGTAATGTAAAGGCACAACCTCAGGCTAATCCGTGTTAAAGGCCCTGAAAACACATTTTCTTAATCGGCTTCTTCATCTGAGCGATGGGTCTTTCATAAACACATAATCTTCTGGCTGTTTCACATTAGAGATTTCTGTATTTTTGTTTTGTTTCATCTTTGTACTTTTTATTCTTATGAAGGATCAATCAGGATGAAGCCACTATGATCGATTTTCCTAGATTTGTTTGCTAATGTGTGGAGTGGTGGCCTAGTGGTGAAAGAAGCGAGCTTGGGACCGGGAGGTTGCCATTTCACTCCCCACCGACAGAATAAAATCTGGATGGGAAAGCGAAAGAGCAGCGCTTGTCCCTCCCTCATCACCACCACTGAGGTTCCCTTGAGCAAGGCCTTTAACCCCAACTGCACCAGTGGAGCTGCACAGTGGCCAGCAGATCAGACTGTGGTTGTACTGGGCAGCTTCCACGTAGGAATGTGGAACTGTGTGAATGTGACAGGTTGTTGTTGCAAATGAGAAATTGTTCTCAATCTATTTACCTGGATAAATAAAGGTTAAATAAATGTCGCCTTGCCATTGTCAATCAACTCAGATGCTAAAGCAAATTAGCTGAGTGTTTCAGTCTTAGACTCCTTTCACTTTGACTTCAATTGTTGCTTCTTAATCAGAGGTGTATAGTCCAGGTGCCAGAAAGTAGAAATCCTGTCCAGCAGCTGTCCCAACCATCACTAAACCAGCTCCTCTACCAGGTAGATGAGCTCGTTAGTGAAAACACCTGTTCTAGATGTAGAGGCAGATCCAAAAACATGGCAGGATTTTTACTTTCTGGCACCTGGACTATACAAGTCTGTTCTTAATGTTAAAGAGAAAATTTGAAAGTTTTCAGGTGCCTTCAAAGTAAGATGATCATCTCAACAACAAAAATCTGAATATGTACTAATAATGGCTTTTCACAGTTTGTTGCACCTTTACCAGTGTCAGTCTAATCAGTGTTTCAGTTTTAAATGCCAGAATGCATTATTACGCCAAGTTTCATCAAAGGTAGACCGGATTTTACAAATATCAAATCCTCACTAAACAAACTG
This sequence comes from Perca fluviatilis, assembly GCF_010015445.1. Classification (NCBI taxonomy): domain Eukaryota; kingdom Metazoa; phylum Chordata; class Actinopteri; order Perciformes; family Percidae; genus Perca; species Perca fluviatilis. The sequence continues at coordinate 19,885,958 of NC_053122.1, forward strand.
ACCTTTAAAACAACACCATCATCAGTGGAATGGATTAAAATGTCAAAATACAAAACCCTGATGCATTGTGCTCAAAGTTCAGATCAGATTAGTGATGACTGAATATTGTGTAAATGTTGTTCTTTAATTGTGGTGAAATAAGATTATAGCACCACCTCTGCACTATACATCCCACAACAATTACAAAATCACAACTACCCCTGATTAGTACCCCTGTCTTATTCTCTTAATCCTGTTTTTCTCGTGTTTATTCTTTCATGTCACAAATATGATAAAACTAGCTAGGCAGCTGGCACATATCTACTGATCTAGTCTCACAGATCAATCAGTTAATTTAACCCCAATAGAGATGTCTGCAAATGGTCTTGTTCTCTGGTGATTATATTATACTAAAAGCTGTTACAAAGACGTGACAATAGTTATTTGAATGCTCTTAATAACAAAAATAATCTCTCCGATCAGAAATAACATCACCGCTTTGGCTGCTGGAAGATTAAAGACTTACAAAAAAAAGGTTGGATTAGGCTCAGGACTTTAATAGGATTGTGTTTGTCTTTTGTCACACCTGGGATCCGTCTGGATCAGATTCAAGTTTGTAAGAGAGATGAAAGTGTAAAACATTCATTGAACTGGTGGAACATTCCTGTCGCCCTGCGATGCAGCAGACATCTATTTCTGGTATCTGGTTCTATTTCTATGTGCTGCTCTCATTGTAAATAAATTCAGCTGAGCTGGAATCTGAAACAACCAAATTTTAAAAGCAAGATAGGATTCACTCCAGTAAAGCACCATTTCTGGGCTCCAAGAGTAGATTCATAGAGGCAGCATTTTTTCTCCTGAACTGTGAGGAAGACTTTAGCATTTTATCAAGGGTTTCATCGATTCACTCTCCTGTCCTTCTCCATACTAACCCCTTCAAAGTTTCTCATGTAGCAGTTTTACCTCAACACTGAACAATTGCTTCATAGTTTAAAAGAAGCACTTACTGTAGAAAACTTAACTTTGTCTCAAAATGCATTGTGTGGAGAAAAGGAGGGTCTGAAAAAGTCAATCACTCTAATGAAGGACTCTAGCGACTGGAAGCTGGATTTGAAATTAAATACTTGTATCTCCATATTTTTTATGTATGGAGTATTGACCCAGTGGTGTTGCTAGATGGAAAGTCAGGGGATCATCAAAGTAATTACAAACAGGGGCGTAGCACAAAATTCTGGGCCCTGTAGAAAGTAATTCTCTATGGGCCCTACCCCACATCCACAGCTATTCATTCTAGCATCTTTTTGCGCCCTCATCACATAAGGGCCCTGGGTACTCAGTCCCCTTTACACCCCCAGTCTGACACCCCTGAGGTGGAATTAAGTGCCTGTACAGTATCACATGGAAATCCAGCCAATAGACTTGATCATAGCAAACTAATTTGTCATAGCAGAAAAAGCACAGATGCTACTAATAACAATAATGATGGCTTTGTTTTATTCAAGTGTCCCTGTAAGCCATAACAGTTAACAGTGAGCCAGCATGTAAAATAACAGGACCCTGAAACTGTAGCAGCTAATGGAATTCAGCCATCATTCATTTTCTTTTATGTTTTTAAATTAATTTTATTATTTACACCTGTGCTTTTCCAACTGTGACATTCAAACTTACATTTCACTTTAAACCACAAATATTAACCTCATGGTGGCGCTAAAGAAAAAGTCCTCTAAGGTCAAAGGATCACATTCATTCCTACATTTTTGGAAGAACACAATTATTTTGGAATATTACTGAATATTTTGTCTGTGAGGACTTGGTTTCAATATTTACATCTATTCTTGCGAGGTGCTGGCTCGCAGGCAGACATAAAAAAAATAAGGTGAAAGCCATGCAGTTACGTAATCCCATTTAATTTTGATATAACCCGAAATAAAAAATTGCATCAGAGTTATGAATGCGAAGCTTTTCCAACATATTTTAACTAGAATATTTAATCTTTCACTTTTGTTCACTTTGTTTTTTACAGTTAAAAACTGTACTGTAACTGAACTTTACAGATTATTATAATTAGTTTCAAAAAAAAAAATGAAGAAAAAAAGAGCCTTACTTACAAAATGCTGCCATAATCAATAAGCATCTCATAAAACTCTTATATCTTATAAAAAGAAAAAACAGGATAACATATTGTAATGTGTGATTCATCAGTTAGCGGCATTATGCAATACAAACCACCACTATTGTAAATTATTGTAAATTCCACACATAATTTAATTCTTGAATATAGAAACTGTTATCTATCTTTTTTTTGTTAAAATTCATCATTTCTGATCAGGTCAGATATTAAAATCATCTTACTCCCTAAATAGTTAAATGCCAGAGAGAACTGGAGGCAAATTAAAATGGAACGTCACATATGAAGCATTTTGTTAAATTCAGGGAGCTCTGAAGTCAAGCCTGCGTTAGCTGATTGGTATCAGCTGCTTCTTTCATTCATTCATTGCAATCAGCTGTTTGGATGTTACCTCCCAGCATGCAGCCAATGTCATTATTAGGTGTACAAGGCAGCCTTTATAGCCTGACAAGTCTAACTAGTTGCTCTGCTCTTGTCAACACTGTTGCAGCTCCCTCCGTCACCCCAAACTCTTCTTACCTTTCTATTGTGTTGAAGCATTTGTTATTGCTTTACTGAGATATAATATTCATCGTGTGTTGGTTAAGAGGGAATAAGTTCTCCCAGCAGAGTCCTTGTTGCTGCTCGGATCTTTGAGAGTGACTTTTCCACCAAACCTAGCTGTGTAACCATGTTAAAATTTTATTTCCATGTGTGAGTGTCTCTGGAGGAATTCTGAATATAGTTTACTTTTTTAAGAGGGACAGTTTTTAAAGTCTTGGTCCAGTTGTGTTAGTAAGTTGTGACTCACATAAAGTGTCTGGTGTCATTGTTCCCGGCCATCGCTGAAGATTTAAGCTTTTGAACCAGGATCCGGATCACGTTGATGAAGATGACTATGTTGACCTGATAAAAACACATGCACATGTATGCACAATTATCCAAATAACAAAATCCACAGTGAGTGAGAGAAAAAAATCACCCAATATTTCAGTGCTACTACAGCTGCGAAAATCTGCCGACAGTCAACTGAATGAAGTAACCTTTGTTTTAAAAATGACTTAATTTGACCTACTCTTGTGGTATCCTAGCTATAATGACTTACTAGAAAGACAAATAATAATAAAGTATAATATATTGTTAATACTTACCGATTACAAATAATGTTACATTTCCATACCTTGTTTAAGACTCAAGTAGAATGTAGCTGTTAATAATGAACATTTCAGTAGGATGTGCTACTTGTTCAGAGAGAGAGAGTATGTTCAGCATACAGGATGCTAACACTGCGTCAGACCGAAAAAGGGAATAATGCTAGCTGGAGACATGTGAGAGTAACTTGTAAATATGTCATGCCAAACAGTTAAGTAAAGCCTTTAAACGTATTTGGATGTTGTGGACATTCCACTCTTCTTCAACACTCTTATCATTGTAAACTGCATGAACACGAGAATGGAGAGTTCGACAGACGTAGCAACTGTAACTGAGAGGAGCGGAGCTTAGCAGACCATGATTTAGTAGAGCTACAGTTTCACTTACCAGCAGCGTGGCTGTTATTGGTCCTTTGATAATCCACCAAATAGGAACATTGTCTGTGTCATCCCAGCAACTGCAATTAAAAATTCAATTAATTGAAATCATGTTACACTTAAATCAGACACTGCAATAATTACTACTACTGTTTAACATGCATTGGTACAATGTCATCATAGCAGTGAATTATGAGAAAATACTGTATAGTTATGTGTTAACTCGTACCCTCTGTCATCATAGAAGAATCTGGTCAACACCCAAAGTATAAGAGCTGTTGACGGGAGCCCTGCAACGTAAAAGCAGAGATTAATTATTAATACATTGTGTATGTGTCAAGTAAAATTCATCTGAACGACACTCAAGCCCCAACTGACATGTATTTGTAATGAAAATGATGTGAGGCATATAAAAAATTGTGAGTTAATAATAATAATAATAATACATTTTATTTATAGAGCACTTTTCATGGTACTCAAAGACAGTTTACAGTAAAAACCAGCACATATATCACATTAAAAACTGATAAGCAATGAAACCAACACATAAAACAAGCATATTAGAAGCAATTTAAAAAAAACAATGAAACCAGTAACTATCAGGTGAGAAATGTAAGACTATTTGTGTGGAAAGCTAATCTGAAGAGGTGTGTTTTGATTAGTGTTTTGAATGTGTCTAGGTCAGTACAGTCACGGATGTGTATGGGTAGGGAGTTCCAGAGGGAGGGGGATGCAATGGTGAAAGCTCTGTCGCCCCAGGTACGGTGGTTGGTCCTGAGTGGTGGGGAGAGGAGGTTAGCGTCAGAGGAGCGGAGGTTACGGGGGGGATTGTGGCGGTGGAGTAGGTCTATGAGGTAGAAAGGAGCCTGGTTGTGGAGGGCTTTGTGGGTGAGGAGGAGGACTTTAAACTGGATGCGTTGGGAAACAGGGAGCCAGTGGAGGTTCTGAAGGACGAGAGTGATGTGATCACAGGAACGGGTGTCGGTGAAGAGACGGGCAGCAGAGTTTTGGATGTATTAGACTTTATTTAAGGCTTTTGCAAGTGTTAGAATTAAATGTATCCATCTCCCACTTGCATTTTCATGCCAGAAGAAGAAACAGACACAGGATAAAAGCAGGAGTAGGAGAGAGAGCAAGATGGTACAAACCGGAAAGAAGCTGATAAAACACATCAGAGCCACTCTGAATACTGAGTGAGCACCACATCAAACACACACCCTGGGTTCCTTGTCAGCTTGTAAAACCACAAATACTGGGGAAAAAGGTATTTAGGTCCATATTTCCCTTAGCATCAAGTGCATAGTTTCATGTTTGAATCAGGTTTGAATGTGTTTCGTTAGGTTCATATGGTTGAATGGAGAATATATCATGTATCATCATAACTATAACCACTGACTCTTACAATAAGCAGATTGGAGTACAAAAAGCCCAGCATGACCTGGAGAAATTTTGTTTTGAATTGTTGGTTCTGTTGGCTAAAGTTTAAGAAACTCTGGCTCCTCACTAAAGAAAACCAGCTTCTGTCTCCACAACATATTAACAGCTATGCCTTCAATGCCTAACTAAACACAGCCGGTAGTCGCTCAATTCTATTGTAACCGAAATGATACAGGCTGTGGAACGTCAGCAGTTGAGAGTACCAGCTTAAATAGGGAAATGGGAAAACCATGGAAATCCGTTGACTGAGGATACACGATAACACAAAGCGAAAGCACTCAAAACATCGGTAGAGAGCTCAGTGCAGTGCAGCAAAAGATAAGGGAGAAAACAAAGGGAGAGCCAAGGAAACACAGGAACAGCTATTGTGTAATTAAAATGTTGCCAGGTTTGTGGAACTGAATTACTGTCTGGAAATAGATTTCCAACAACACAAATGTGAATATATTGTGAAATAACAGGACAAAGACAACAAGAAAACCTTCCAGTATCACTCAATATGCTGTTATACAACACCACAAACAACGGGCTCTGCAATGACCAGCTGAATCCCTTTCTCCTCTCTGACACAGTCTCAAGTGTCTATGTTAAGCTTCACAAAGGACTGTTGTACTGGATAATATATCATCTTGTTTTTGTTATTTATTAGGATGAGTGTGAAAGTGTCGAAACTAAACTAGCCAACCAGATGGTTTGGTTACAAAGAAGCATAGTGAAAAAAACGACTCGGCAAAGCTAGCTAATGAACTATCAGAATCTTCTTTACATCATCAATGCTGTGCATAGGGCCTTGTCGTGGTGTTTTCAGAGTGTGTAACTAACACAGCCTACATAGTGTCAGGGAGCCAGGGCGGCTTAGCTCCCTCCAAAAAGATGTGAGCCTAGAAAAACGGAGCTGTCAATAATGTGTGTAACATGATTGATCTGATCATGTTCATGACGTATCGTGGTTCATGGGCTCAGTGATTGTGGAGTGCACCTCCTGCTTACTCATTGATTTCAGTAGCCCGTCTCATCATTTCTGCTGTGCATTTAAGCTGATTATAACCTCTGTCCATCAGCATGCAGTGAAGATTACTACTGCCTGTCACAATCACACACCTTTGTGAAGCAGGTTTCTCTTTTGTGTCAGCCACAAAAGCAGGGATAGTGCAGGGACAGAGGGGTTGTTTAGATGTTAGTCTGGTCTGCCTGACTCATTAATACTTTATCTGACTGTGATTGTGCAAGTTAGAATCTATGGCCCGACCATGGCAGTGAAATATCAGTGGCCTAACTATGCTGTGTATGGATAAATCCATGGCACAGTTGTGCTGAAGTAGCACAGATTTGTAATTGCAATTTTCTCTGAGGCCCTTCATTTTTGTCTCTACAGTATAATGTTCTCTCAACTATTTGGGGGGTTAGGGGGTCGAACCAAAAGAGTCATTCATGTTTTGCAAACAAATCGCCTACTGTATATATGTGAATATTATGTGTATGTAGATATCCAACCATCACTTGATTGTTAGTCTGTCATGGGCTTGCACATCCTCAGACTACCTCTTCAGTCATCTCTACTCACCCCATCCAATCAGGATGTACCACCAGAAGTATTTCCTCTGAGAGACGAAGGATAGGGCCAGCAGGGTCTGTAGATACATGCCCTCCACCAGCAACCAGAAGTAATTGGCCAGGATGCTGAACTGGAAGAAAGCCACGGCTGACTTGCACGCTGTCTAGAGAGGGCACAGCGAAGTAAAGTTAGTACTGGTCTGGATGTGTCATTTTGTAACACGAGGCAGTACAGTAGAATACACTAGGCACTTTGACATGTGTAACCGTTTAGTCAGTGTACAAGTTGTGGCAAAAATGTGTGATTGTTGTTAAGAAAAAATCAGAAAGCTAATGTATCAGTGACAAACAAATTCCTTTGTATAAGAGCTCAAATATTTTGCTGCATCATCAGCTTTCATAGAAGTACTACAACAACTACTACTACGACTCAACTCTACACATTCTGCAGAAAAGGATGACGCTTAATCTGCCTGTTTTGATTCACTGTTTCCATTATCATCTCTGGTCCTTTCAGGGAGTTTTAACCAACTTAAAAGCAAAGCCTTCAAAGTCCAGGCCATTATTGCATGTATTCTTCATACAATTACATAATTCGATAATAAAATATCCTTCAACAAAGCACTGTCAGATCTACTCTTAAGAGAAAATATAATTGAAGCGACATCCTGGCGGAATTCCTCGGTTGGTTATTGATTGAAGCAGTTTTCACCACAGTGCAAAATATTGGATTCATTATGTATTCCATATATTTGTGTTTTTGACGTCATTGCTAACACTATCCACTTAAAAAACACTCAGTTCTTTGTGTTTAAACTATTTTGTTGCTGAAAGAATTCACCAATCTTGTCGAATGAAGGGATTTCACTGAGAAACAACTGCTATTCATCACTTCTTCCACTTTTTCACTCTCTTTCTTCTAACTTTCTTTTTTTCTTCTTACATTGTTAATTCAATCATACATGCACATGTGGGAATTTGCTTTACGATGGAAACATTATTGGCTAATAAGCGTGCTCACCGTGGACACCGAGCAGTGGTCCAGGGTCTCATCAGCAAACAGAACAGTGTCTTTAATGAAAACAGCGCTGGCTCTCAGGACGAAGGAAGAGAACAGGTTGATGTGGATGTAGTTTCTGGTGCAGTGGAACTTCCTGAAAGAAGCACCAATTCACATGTACTCAACCAGTATTACTAATAGATTTCCAAACTACTATATAACAAAGGCTTTACTGGGGCCTTTACTGGTATGACAGTCGATCATCTGAATATCTGTTGGAACATGTTAGAGTTATATATACTTGTCCTTAAAATAGCTTTTTAAATCTTCTTCACCACCACTCTAAACACTCCAGTTTAGGATCTTGACTACCTAAATGTTGTGTGAGTGAGCATCTAGGTTGTTATCCCTTATTGTTTGTGTGTATCTGGGACTGTGTGTGCTGCTCTGGTCTTACCTGAAGGCTGTGAACACCACTATGGCTGTAATGAGGGAGATGAGCGAGGTGGCGTAGCCCACAGTGTAAACCTGTCTGAATGTAGAGAGGTAACTCGTCTGCAAAGAGTGAAACAGACAGTGAGTAAATTGTGATGCTGTCAATTGTATGAATGGGAAATGACTCAATGAGTGGAATGTCACACGTCTGAAAGTGTGGATCTGACAGAAGTGCAGTGGTGAAAAGTAACTAAGAACATTTACTCGGAGGACAGTACTTAGGTTCAATTTTGAGGTACTTGCACTTTATTTGGGTAATTCCATTTTCTCCTACTTTATACTTTGACTCCACTGCACTTCAGAGGGAAATATTGTACTTTTTAAATTTATTTGATAATTTTAGTTGCTAGTTACTTTGCAAATTCTGATTAATAAATACAATACAGCATTAAAAAATATGTAATTTGTTTTGTAGTTTTGTATCAAACAAAATTACCTCACCCATACATGTATTCTTGGAACAAAAATATCACAAATGCATGCTGTCTTTGCACTAAACATAAGAGAGAGCGAATACTAATTCAGTTAGTTAGAGTTTTTTTTCTGACCGATAGCCGACCCTCGTTAACCAATCATTAACCGATCATTAACCGTTAACCGACAAGCAGGCAACAGAGTCCCACGATGTTCCGTGCATTGTCGTGGACACATGCAGCCACTTTCCTGGAACCGCTTGCGCGACCACACAAGTCCACAGCGGTCTGAGGCGTGTATGTCTGAGCCTGTCTCCACCGCATCCACCGGCGAGGTTGTTTGCTGTGTCTCTGCTTGGCATACTCTGTGTGTGTAGAACGGCCAATTTAACCCAGCAGTCCTCATTGATATAGTGACATGTGTCACATAGCTTTCCGTTGTAAGCACCATCCAGCAGAGAGCCACGAGCAGAAAAAAAACAACACAACTTGCTAGTGCAAAGTTGGCACTAGCAAGTTGACTAGCAGTTAAGAAATAGATTGTATAGCCTAAAAAAAGTTTTTTAATAACTTTAATTTTGTCATAATTGTTATTGTTGGTTAACGGTTAAACGGTTAATCATAAACATCCCTAGCAGAAACATGAAGAAGCTTAACTGATTGACATGATTACAACAACATTTGTGTCTACCTCAGATTCAGGCTCACTGTTGTCACTGAAAGCACAGGCCTCGTCGTAGGGTGGATACATTTCTGACCAGCCATCCACCGTACAGTTCCTGTAAACATACCCTGATGTGGGAGCAGACAGCAGGGAGACAAGATGGGCTTCAAACTGGTTTCAAGCAATTCAACCACTGCAAATATTTTCACAATACATCATATAATCTATTCAGGAGCTCAACCATTTTGTTATTCTTCACTTTCTGTGGCTTCATTTTGTCTGAACTTGAACTTCTTTCAACATGCAGTTTAAATTAATTGTGCTGTGAAGTGCTGCAGAGAATGGTATAAAATGCAAGTGACCAGTAGCAGAAAATAACTAAGTACCTTTACACTAGTACTGTACCTATGTACAATTTTGAGGAACTTGTACTTTACTTGAATATAGTTTCATGCTACTTTTACTCCATTATAATTACAAACGTATGATTGGATTGAGAAACATGGCAGTTTATACATTTGTTACAATTAGCCACATAAATCAAAGCTGTATATGTCCTAGAATCCTGTAGCCACTGACATTGTGCAATGCCGCTAGGAAAGATCATCCTAAAAAAAGCTGATTTTACTGCTTCAAACTTTCAAGTTTGTGAGCGTAAGAAATGGTATTGTGAAATAAAATAAAATATCTCATATTTTAAATGGTGTAATGTAAGCTACTTTGCAATGGAAAGTGTCATTCCTGCGCACATTTGGACCGCTACACATTTCCTCTCTTGGACCATTTCCCTCCATTAGTGCTTTCAGTCAGAAAACATTTGATTCTTTCATGTTCAAGCCTACTGACATTTTAGTTCTGGTTAATGTCCATTCGAAAACAGCAGGTGTCGGGAGAAGGTTGTCAGCTGGATCGCTCCCTGCACTGCTGTGTTTGTGGGATTATACATCTAAATGTGTGTGCCATAGATGTGTGTGTGCATGCAGGAATTAGCAAGACTGTTTGAATAAAGACACAGAAATGCATGGTAGCAGGTTTTGTTTCTCTATTCCATTTGAGCTAAGCAAACAGGAATTAAAGCTGCTAACTGCACCGCTCAAAGCAAAGACTCTGCTTGAGTGATATGCAATTCAGATTATAATGAGTCATGATTTCCATCAAGGTAAGAAAGCAAAGAAAATTATTCCTTAATGATCCTGACCTTACCACCTTTAATTATTTAATTAATTAACAATTATAATGGCAATCCTATCAAGACAAAAGAGTACAAACAGTCCCACATTTTTTGGTCTATGCATTTAGACTGGAAGACAAAGGTTTCCATATTTAAAAAATAATATAAGCTGTCCTATAAACACTATTTTGGGATGCAAATGATAAATAATTGTTTAAAATGTAGTCATTACATAACACATAATTATAACCACTCATTATTAGGAGGTTATGTTTTTGGTTTGTTTGTCAGCAGGATTACAGAAAAACTATTCATTTTTTATGAAACTTTGTGGAAGGGTGTAGCATGGGCCAAGAAAGAACCCATTTTTTGGGGGGAGGATACACAAATTCATTTTCACTTTCTTTAATATTGCAAGAACATGGCCTTGGCAGAGGTCTGTGCTCTCTGAGTGCCCTTCTAGTTTTAACTGTAACTGTTTCAAAAAGAATATTACCTCGAAATATAAAACTTTAAACTTAAAAACACTTTTACTCTCATGACTATATTATTGTAACTTCAGAATATGTCTATATTGCTGTCATCAGCACCATCTTTCTGGAAACACAAATCCGTCAACAGCCCAAATGAATGTCTGTGACATGCGAACCCTGCAGACAAGATTTGACGTAATTTCTTCTGCCAGAAACCTTCCAACAAACACTTCTTGACAACAAGCAACATGAATAATTCAAACTGTGCTCCTTTATCACAGCGACTCCAGCCTGCATTAGTGTTGCAGATGATATTTATTTAGTAGTGGAGCTACTAACCCTTTACTTTCTGTATTTTAACTACCCTATTGATATACATGACTGGAATTGAGTTATTCTTTTCTGTGTTTTTTTTAAGTTTTGGATTAACATGGAAACCAACCTTGATTGCTGGAGAAATGCTGGAAGACGTCAGAGCATGATATGTTGACCACCTGCCCAACTTCAGCTCTCAGCCAGCAGCCAATCTCATCCCACTCTGTGTTACATCCTGCAAATACAGACAGAGGGAGGAGCACGGTCAGTCAATAATTATAAACAATAATAATAATGAGAAACTTTATTTATGCAGCAAAGTTACAAAGTAAACCAGGATTAAAACATTTCAGGGCTGTAATGAGGCATATGTATTGTATATGTACAGTATGTATTTACTGCATTTGCATAATGTATTGTGTCCTGTTTGGCTTTTTTCATAACAAATTCCTGAAGAGTTTGTGTTTTCTGTCAGTCCCGTGTCATCACATTACTATCAGTTGAGCTGTTCTGTCTGCTGGACTGAAGCAGTCACTCACATTTCTTCAGACGTCAACATGGCAACATGAAAACAAGAGAATTCATTTAATTTTCTCGGTTCTTCAGGGCCCAGACAGTGATGCTTATGGCAAGTTTATTCAGTCTGAAATACTTTAATGTTTTCTTAAAATGTTGTGTTTGTGTTGGTCCACCACTTTCGATTCCTGACAAAAATATTATAACTATTTTAAGAATTGCTGTAAACTCTTGTACAGACATTTGTGGTTCCCAGAGGATGAATCCTAAAGACTTTGGTGAGGTTGACATTAGTGGTTTTGAGTGAAATCTCAACTCAATCATCAACTATTGGATGGATTGCCATGGAAATTGTGTCAGACGTTCATATCTCCCAAGGGACATACCTGATACCCAGTGTTGTAGTCAAGACCACCTAAACCGAGACCAAGTCATTACCAAGACCAGAGTGTATCGAGACCGAGACAAGACCAAGACTTTGACAGACCAAGAGACCAAGACCAGACCAAACAACTTAAAGATACAGTAAATACACAACTAGCTAATTTTTATAGCTAATATTCATCCCAGCTGCATCGGTTAGCATTACATGGAAGAATATACATACTGCTGTGTTTTCTTTTAGATGTTGTTTTGCAAATAAACTCTTTGAAAATATATATTAAATAAAATGTATTAAATAAAACATTATCCAATCACAGTAATGATGTTAACACATAAATCAGACGATACACAGGCAATTTAGTGACATCCCTGAAGTTGTGGTCTTGACCGGTCTAGAAATGAAATCCAGAGTCCTCTTTATCTGAGACGGAGACAAGTCCGAGTAAAAATGTGGTTGATTCCGCGACGAGACCCTCAAAAAGTGGTCTTGAGACCAGTCCTAAGACCAAGACCTGTCTCAAGTACAAAAACACTGTTGATACCTGATAATCAGCGCCGCCGGATGTTCTGTCCCTTGCCTTGCAAAATTCTGTTTCGGGAAATAACAACAAATGACAAACAACAAGCTACGGGCTGAAAATGGCAAGTTTTTAAGAAGATTTGGGTCATGCAACAAGTCAGACTTGCTTGGTTCTTTCGGGGAATGATTGTAAAGATTTACAACGAATATGATTAATGTTACGGCATTAAGCATCCTATAGTGTTCCTGTCTGACTCTCTATGTGTTTTAAAATGTCCTGCAAAAGAATGATGAATTTCTCACAGCATCACAGACTCCCTGCTGTTACATTTAATGAGAAAAGACTTGAAACATTGGCCCTTAATTTGCAGAAATCCACCCACACCAACTACAGAGACTACAGTACATACAGGTGACCTGATTACCTAGTTACATACTTCTTCTCATGTAACCAAAAAGATATTTTTATTAAACCTGCATGGCCTAATAAATCTACTGTATATCAGCTGACAGGTCTTATCCACAGTCCTTGCATCGCTTAGGTTTTTCCATCTACTGTCCTAAATTTCCCATATTCTAGATAAACCTGGGATTGCTTACCGGTATTGTACATAATGGACTAATTTGCATATCAATGAGGACATGGTCTCAGCAGGCGAGGTGACAGGTTTGACAGGACTGAACAAATGGATGGATGGAGTAACTCTCCACTCTGATACATATCATTGTAAGAACTGCAAGAGCACATCCGCACTCAGTACAGTGACCCAGAAAGGAACAACCCCCTAGGCTCGCCAGGCTATGTGCCTAGACCCTCAGAACCATCAGCCCTGTTCGATGCATCACCACCCAAGCTCAGCGAGGTCAGGCAGGTGATCCAGCGGACAAGATCTGCTTCAGCACCAGGCCCGAATGGAATGGAATGCAATGCGTACTTAAGAACGGCCCAGGAGTGCTGAAGCTGCGAACTGCGAGGACCCTAATGAGAACCACCTGGAATAAGCAGCGCATACGGCCGTGAATGGCAGAGGGCCGTGGCAGTCTCTATTCCCAAACAACAGAACGCCAAGACCATCGAGCAGTTCAGGAGCATAGCCTTACTGAATGTGGAGGGGAAAATCTTTTTCTCTGTGATGGCGAGAAGAATGACAACCTACCTCACGGAGAACAACTACATAGATACCAGCTGCCAGAAAGCCGGGATTCCAGGTTTCCCTGGCTGTGTAGAGCATGCTTCTATGATTTGGGAACAGATCCAGACCACTAAGAGGGAGAAGAAGGATCTGCATGTCATATGGCTGGATCTAGCAAATGCCTATGGTTCAGTGCCACACCTGCTCATTGCCTACGCTTTGGAATTCTTCTTCATCCCAGACAACATCAGGACCATGATCAAGAACTACTTCCAGGACATGCACATGTGCTTTGCACTGAAGAAGGTCATCACTGGCTGGCAACAACTGGAAGTAGGGATCGCAATGGGATGCTCCATTTCCCCCATCCTTTCGTGGCAGCGTTTGAGGTCATCCTGATCGGGGCAAGGCAGGTGGTGGGTGGGGTCCGGCTGCCTGCAGGCCAGAGGCTCCCGCCCCTGAGGAGCTATATGGACGACATCACCTGCCTGCTACGAACTGCCCCATGCACATCCAGGCTGCTCAAGAGGCTGGATGAGCTTATCACCTGGGCCAGGATGAAGTTCAAGTCACAAAAGTCAAGGAGCCTCTCATTGCGAAAGGGAGAGAGAAATGACAGAGTCACCTTCACCATCAGTGGGGAAGACATCCCCCGCATCGTGGATCAGCCCATCCGAAGCTTGGGAAGACTTTATACATCTGGTCTCTCCGACAAGGATATGGGGAAAATCATCCTCCGACAGCTTTCGGAAGGCCTGTCCAAGATCGACGCAAGCCAGCTACCTGGAAAGTATAAGGTGTGGTGTTATCACTTCACCTTGTACCCAAGGGTGATGTGGCCTCTGAAGCTGTGCGAAGTCACCTCATCACCCGTAAGCCGAATGGAGGCAAAAGCCAACTCCTTCATCCGCAGATGGCTCGGCCTACCACGGTGCTTCTCAGCTGCTGGCCTGTATGGATGGAATTCACTCCAGCTACCCCTGAAATCCATTACCTTGGGCTACAAGCAAGAGAAGGCAAGGCTGGTGATGGAGTTAAGGGACTCCTCCGACAGGGCTGTGGTTGATGCAAACGCCAGAGTTGAGACTGGAAGGAAGTGGAGGGCCAAGGAGGAGGTGCAGAAAGTGATGGGAAGACTGAAACATCAACAAGTCGTGGGCATGGTACAGACAGGGCGGGCAGGCCTCGGATGGAACGATCCACCCATCCTATGGTCAAAGGCAAGCAGGAAGGAGAGGAAGGATCGTGTTGTCGCAGAGGTCACCAGGATTGAGCAGGAGGATCGAGCCGAGCAATCAGCTGGGCAGAGTTCTGGAAACTGCCACAGGCTCGGCTCAGTTTCCTTATTAGGGCAACGTACGACACCCTCCCGAGCCCTAAAAACCTCCATCAGTGGCTTGGAACAGAGCAATCCTGTGACCTCTGCGGAACCATCAATGCCTCACTCCAGCATGTTCTGTCAGGCTGTAAAACAGCACTGACACAGGGTCGGCTCAGATGGCGGCACGACCAAGTGCTTGGGAAGCTGGCAGAGGTGCTGGAGAAAAGACTGCAGGAAGCAAACATCCAGAGACCATCAGAGAGCCGATGCAGGATCCACTTCCTCAGGCAGGGGGAACCTGCAAGGCATACCAGCAAGAGACCACCCGCCAAGCTATTAACATCAGGGGCAGTGTGGAAGATGGAAGTGGATCTGGGTAAGCAGCTCCAATTCCCACAGGAGATATGCAGCACCACTTTAAGACCCGACGTGGTGCTGTGGTCTGCAGCTGGGAAGTCAGCAATACTGATCGAGCTGACAGTGCCATGGGAGGAGGGTCTGGAAGCAGCCTACGAGAGAAAGAAGGCAAAGTATGCAGATCTGGTCGCGGAGTGCAGAGAAAGTGGATGGAGTGTGAGGCTGTACCCGGTGGAGGTGGGAGCCAGAGGCTTTGTGGGCAGATCAACATCACGTCTGCTCAAGGACCTGGGACTACGTGGAGCCACACTGAGCAGATCCACCAAAGAGCTCTCGGAGGAAGCGGAGAAAGCAAGCCACTGGCTCTGGCTGAAACAACGAGACAAGACTTGGGGAGTAACATCTAAGTAGGTTTTGCTGCAGGGGGTGTCAGGGAGACGTCCCTGTTCACTGCCCCGCCACCAGGAGATGTTCTGGGCTAAGGGGCGAAACGTCAATGAGCGGTGGTCCCCAGCTGAAGACCCTGCAGCAAAACCTTGCGGTATGCGGTCAGGTTTAGGCCTGCCTCATGGAAGAGGACACCCCTGCCATGCATAGTCCACCACAGGCACCGTTGGAGGTGCGACAGGCCAAAAGCCCAGCAGAAAGAACACCTTGCTGTAATGAATGATTGTGATAAATGTGGTGTGTGGTGCCGCAAATACAGTGCCTTGCGAAAGTATTCGGCCCCCTTGAACGTTTCGACCTTTTGCCACATTTCAGGCCTCAAACATAAAGATATAAAACTGTAATTTTTTGTGAAGAATCAACAACAAGTGGGTCCCAATTATGAAGTGGAACAAAATTCATTGGCTATTTCAAACTTTTTTAACAAATAAAAAATTGAAAAAGTGGGCGTGCAAAATTATTCAGCCCCTTTACTTTCAGTGCAGCAAACTCTTTCCAGAAGTTCAGTGAGGATCTCTGAATGATCCAATGTTGACCTAAATGACTAATGATGATAAATAGAATCCAGCTGTGTGTAATCAAGTCTCCGTATAAATGCACCTGCTCTGTGATAGTCTCAGAGGTCCGTGTAAAGCGCAGAGAGCATCATGAAGAACAAGGAACACACCAGGCAGGTCCGAGATACTGTTGTGGAGAAGTTTAAAGCCGGATTTGGATACAAAAAGATTTCCCAAGCTTTAAACATCCCAAGGAGCACTGTGCAAGCGATAATATTGAAATGGAAGGAGTATCAGACCACTACAAATCTACGAAGACCCGGCCGTCCTCTAAACTTTCAGCTCATACAATGAGAAGACTGATCAGAGATGCAGCCAAGAGGCCCATGATCACTCTGGATGAACTGCAGAGATCTACAGCTGAGCTGGGAGACTCTGTCCATAGGACAACAATCAGTCGTATACTGCACAAATCTGGCCTTTATGGAAGAGTGGCAAGAAGAAAGCCATTTCTTAAAGATATCCATAAAAAGTGTCGTTTAAAGTTTGCCAAAAGCCACCTGGGAGACACACCAAACATGTGGAAGAAGGTGCTGTGGTCAGATGAAACCAAAATCGAACCTTTTGGCAACAATGCAAAACGTTATGTTTGGCGTAAAAAGCAACACAGCTCATCACCCTGAACACACCATCCCCACTGTCAAACATGGTGGTGGCAGCATCATGGTTTGGGCCTGCTTTTCTTCAGCAGGGACAGGGAAGATGGTTAAAATTGATGGGAAGATGGATGGAGCCAAATACAGGACCATTCTTGAAGAAAACCTGATGGAGTCTGCAAAAGACCTGAGACTGGGACGGAGATTTGTCTTCCAACAAGACAATGATCCAAAACATAAAGCAAAATCTACAATGGAATGGTTCACAAATAAACATATCCAGGTGTTAGAATGGCCAAGTCAAAGTCCAGACCTGAATCCAATCGAGAATCTGTGGAAAGAACTGAAAACTGCTGTTCACAAACGCTCCATCCAACCTCACTGAGCTCGAGCTGTTTTGCAAGGAGGAATGGGCAAAAATGTCGCTCTCGATGTGCAAAACTGATAGAGACATACCCCCAAGCCACTTACAGCTGTAATCGCAGCAAAAGGTGGCGCTACAAAGTATTAACTTAAGGGGGCTGAATAATTTTGCACGCCCAATATTTCAGTTTTTATTTGTTTAAAAGGTTTGAAATATCCAATAAATCTCGTTCCACTTCATGATTGTGTCCCACTTGTTGTTGATTCTTCACAAAAAATTACAGTTTTATATCTTTATGTTTGAGGCCTGAAATGTGGCAAAAGGTCGAAAAGTTCAAGGGGGCCGAATACTTTCGCAAGGCACTGTATCTGCAGTCATCATCCACAGCGGGTA
This sequence comes from Perca fluviatilis, assembly GCF_010015445.1. Lineage (NCBI taxonomy): Eukaryota > Metazoa > Chordata > Actinopteri > Perciformes > Percidae > Perca > Perca fluviatilis. The sequence continues at coordinate 19,903,683 of NC_053122.1, forward strand.
AATGTCAACAGCAGTGACGAATTTTAAAAAATAAATAAAAAATGCAATACAAGGAGTTTTTTCATTTATCCCCAAGGCTGAAGTGAGACCAAAGTAAATGTCAAATACATTTTCAGTCAGAAATCTCTAACTCCTCAGGAGCTGTTTCAAGGAACATAAAAGTGTTTCAAGGGGCCGGGAGTGATTTCTGACTAAAACATAAACAATTAAGATTCTTATTCATTTAACATTTTCTTGATTGTAGTGTAACAAAAGGAAAGTTTAATGTTATGAAAGCACAGTTAGGGACATAAATGAACCAATAATGTAACTTGCTGTCATATTTTAACCCCTTTTGATGTACATTTAATTGAGATGCTGTGACTCATCTACTGGAAGAAAGTTTAGCCATCAAGATGTCTGTTATAGCAAAACTAGAGTTCGCAGCCAAACTAGCAGGTTGTGAACCAAAGACATTGCAACATCAATAGAGCTACACTGAGAAGATGTAAGAACAAAATGTGGTTCTAAGACATAAGAATTGACATTAAAAGGTCATTTGAGCCATCCACCGTGGCTCCTGACATTAATCTGAGACAGAGCAGTGATTTACAGGCAGCAATCTGTCTGGATGAAATATCCTTCTTCATTTTCCTTATGTCATTTGTACATATCCAATCCATTATTCACTCCTTCTCTTGTGTCCCTATCTCGCAAAAAACAACCACTTGCATCCAACCAGGTGGACAAAAATGATGTCACCTCCAACATAACAAAGCGATAGTGTGCAATTATTCACGGAGGACCTGGGAGTTTTATGATTCACGTCAGCGTCTCCTTTGTTGCTGTCAGGCTGAGTCAGACTGATATTCCTGAAGTAGAAAGGAACCAGGAGGGGCAGAGGCATTGTGTCGAAATGCACTTTCAGATCTCAGGTCTGTTTTTTCAGTGAGTGTTAGCTCAATGAATTGTTGTCTCAGGGGTGGTGCTATGAATTGTGGGGCTTTAACACAGCAGGTGGCTCAAGTAGACCCTACACCACCAAACACGGCACAACTTTATATTTTACTTTACACTCCTTTTTTACAGGATTAATTGTTATACTTGCATTAGCTACTTCTTTTAACAGTGCTGTGTTTGGCTCACCTGTAACTTAAAAACTATTTATGATACATTTACTGTTCACACATCAATAAGTGAATGCTATTCTGCATTTTTTAAATAAAATTGATGTAATTCCTGCAAAACCTGATTTTTTTTTTTTAAAAGACTTCTGGTACGCATATCATCATCACAGGTTTAATGCTGCCAAGACAATTCATATGTCAAATGTAATCATTTGCACAGATGGCTGCATTTAATTGTTCTTATTGATTGAACTATTTTACTTATTACGTTTTAAAAGCACTCCCATAGACATTGATTGTATTTATATTTCCGCCATTGTATATGTTCCAAACTCCACACATATGTCAAAATACTCAGTATTACTCACCGATCAAATGTACGTAACCTCATTATGTACAATTTATTAATTATTACCTAATGCGTAGCCCATTCTGTCCCATTGTATTTATAACAAAGCACATTGCACATAAAACCATATGATGAGAAAAGTCATCCAAAACTTATGCCAATCAGCATCATCAGTCAATCAGTGTGCACAACATTCACAAACATTTTCTTCAGGGAACACTATTCCACTTTTTAATAGACTCCTGCAGAAAATATGCCAGGGGTAAACAACTTAGCTTCAGTCTGCACAAGAAAAAAACTTGAGAAATTGTATTTCTGCTTGTTCCACTTTGTCTCAGAAAACGACATGTATGCTATATCATCTCTTAGTAAATCAATTATTTGTCTGTGGGGGCCAAAGCAGTGTGAAATTAACGTATAAAATATTTACAGATTTGGGGACCACAAAAGACATTTTGGTAAAGATAAATCTTTAGAAAGCTTGCACCCTAATAGACAATTTTTACAGAATACATTTGGACATAGCAGTAAAAGCACATACGTAATCGATCAGTTCGTGGACAAGTCTCACTTGCTACTTGAACTACACCTATGCTTTTCCTGCAAAATATCTGCTGTGGAAAAGGTTGATTCCTGTCATCTTTTGAGGGCTAACTTGAAACTCTTGGTGTGTATAATATAAAGATGCATTTTTTCCTCTTTCTCGTGGGCTTTTATCTACACTAAGCCACAATTAATCACATCCACAAAAACAATGCTTTTCAAACCGCCCCCCTGTCAAGTGCATCTTGTTGAAATCCATTGTGGATAAAACGATTAGGACTGGCAGTGAAGTACAGGCTTGAAATTAAAGGATGTAGTAGAGGAAGCGCTATGTTTTTAACAATGACTGTGCTGAGGTAATTGGTATCAAGGATCATACAACAAGTAGATTGGTTGGTCAACTAAACATATAGAACCAGAGCCGTTTAATGAGAACATGCTCAAATCGGCATGATAGCACACCATGCTCATCGCAATGAGTTAATCTTATTATACATGGATTTATTGGAAATGTTTGGATCACATTAGCTGTGCCAGTGAGTCAGTGACACGGCGCTATGTTAGAAATAGCTTGTGAAGTTCGCGGACATATAATTAACGATCTACATTTGGAAAAAAAGTTTGGAAAATACAAACAAACAAAATGCAAACCCTCCAAAGCTAACGTTAGCTCAAGTTGGCAAACAGGAACCAGAAATCGTTTCTGTTGCTCAAGTTCACTGTCCATGGAAAAAATAAGTTTTTCAGCAAATATTTTAGTTACAGCACGGTTGAGCTGTTTTTGTGCGGTATTTTGGTTTGGGAAGAGAAGAAGAGATCGTAGGATTAGCTCACTTTGGCTGGCTGAGGTTGACTCAGCCGGGACTAGAAATCCTCTTTCTTGTTTGTTATTTATTTTTTGTAAACAAAATGCCCCACAATATGAATACAGTTTAAATATACCTTTATTTTGTTGGTAACTTCAGTAATGCTGCCAATAATGACATTAAAGCATACCCTCTCCTCAGTGGTGTAGTCTAGTTTTTTGTAGTGAGTATACTGTGATTTTTTCCCCTCCCAGCCTCATTCTCGCCCGTGTCCCAGAGCGACAACCCCATACATTTTTTGTAACGTTATGGCGTATAGCATCAGCCTCATATGGCTTATTTTCTGTAGTTTCTGTAATGTAACCGTCTGCTGCAGTGTCACCTGAAGCTGAGGTAGCTTCAGCTGCAGTAGCTTCAGCGGCAGGCTTACGAAAATAATGAGAGTGTAGTTTGAGTTGGCTTTCGTTTCATATACACTTGATTCACATTAGTTAATTTCATGTTTGCACAGAGAATGCCTACCAAGCAACTGTGTTGTTGTTCCTAGGTGACTCGCAACACAGACGTGGTAAATTTATGACCAAAACGTTACGTATCCTTGTGCTTTTGTAAGTGGGTAAATGGAAATTATTGACCTTTCATAGTGGGTATATGGCGTATATCTGCGTATCACGTAGACTACACCACTGCCTCTCGTGTAATATTGCTTAAGAGATTTTATTCTCCAACATTATGGTTTCTTAATGCCAATTGTTGGCCTCTAAATTTTAGATTTGGTGAGAGGGGAAACATCCTTTTAAGCATATCGTATGTGGGAGGATTGTGTTCTGGTTTACACGGATGGGTTTACGGTAATCCTAATAGAAAAACACAAGGCGTTTATTCAATAGAGTAAACAGCTTCCAAATTGTATTTCAGTTTTCATGGCAGAGATGTTGGCACATTTCTGGGCACTTTGGTTGTTGGAAGAAACAACCAAACAGTGTCGTTTGTAAGACCCAGCTGCAGAGTTAATGGCACTTTATGACAGGAGAGCTGAAGGTTGACCTGATTTAAATACTGAACTTCAGCTGTTGCTTTATAAAAAAAATCAACTAGCAGCAGCAAAGCAGCAGTTAAATTCATTAAAAGTTTGAAAGTTGTAGCTTCATTAAAAAAGGTCTGATGTTAAAATTTCTTGCCATCATTTGACACCTGTAGCACACACACACACAGCATGTTCCACACATACAGGAAAAGTGGTCAGGATGTCAACCTGGGAAGCAAATGTGATCAAAATTGCTGCTTTTTAGGTAATTGACAGCATATCCTGACACGATGACAGTAAATGCAACCCGTATGTGGGTTCACGTGAAAATAATGGATGTGGGTGTTTTGTAAGTGCAGCCTATGCCCGTTAGTTTTGAATGGTTTACTCCCAGTTTGTTACTTGACATTAGCGATATTAAAATTATGTTATGAGGAAGGTATTGTACTTCCTCTAATTTGGTGCTGGATGACAGCAAAATGCTGATTTAGCACGTGGAAGAGGAAGATACTGTATATGATTTGCTTGTGGGTTTGTTGATTAGTCAACACTTTGGTCCAGAATAAATCAACCATTGGATGGATTGCCATGAAATTTGCTATAAACATTAATGTTGCCCTCAGGACAAATTGTAATAACTTTTAATCTAGAGCTACCATCAGGTAAAAACTTTAACTTGTCCTATACTTTGATTTATGACTAAATACCTTCAAAACTAATGATATTCCCATCAGCCTCAGCTGTACTTTAATTTGTACTGTGTTTGATGCGATTTGGCAAATATTAGCATGCTAACAGGCTAAACTAAGAAGGTAAACATGGTAAACATTATTATTACTAAACATCATCCTGCCCTCCACTTTTTTGACCTTAGATCAAGGTTAGCTGTGTCCAACAATTTCTGAAGTTTCAATTAGCCAGCAGTGCAGTGGTGACAAAGTAAGCAGGGTTTAAATTTATTTTTCATTCGTTACTCAAGTATTTTTCATGTGTACACAATTAAAATGTCTTCCAAGAGAGATTGTCAGGAAATTGTTATCCCCATACTGTAGGCTATTTAAATAACATTGTGTCTCCATCCTTATGATGCTTTCACCCTGCCTTCAAGTGTGGCTGTTCCTAATAACACCTTTGCCCTCGAACATAGTCAACATACGCATGTCGTACAACCTACTTCTCTAGCTTAACCCGACCCTTAGCATTATTATTGTGTGATCATGTTAGCATGCTGATGTTAACAGCATCACAGAGCTGCTAGCGTGGCTGTAGACTCTTTGTCTTGTTTCTTATTGTTAAGGTGTTAAACTGTGTGTACATATTTTTCAGGAAAATATTGCCGCAGACACAATCCTTTTGTACAGGTCAGCTCTTTTGCATTGTGTTTAAACCAAAAGTTATATCTAGGTTGTTTACTGCAAGCTGTTTGTTGTGTTGGATTTACCGATTAGATTGCTTGCAAGTGTGAATGAAAGTTTTACTGACTGTCAAGTGGGTGGAATAATATTCCGATAAGGGAGTTCCTGCTTCTAGATAGGCCTACTTAACTTCAGATCACTGGATTTGAGTGATGTGCTGATTATGAAAAGATTTCATTTTTAGCCTGAGATTAAAATTAAAACAAAGAACGAGGCACAATTATCAATGTTAAAGAAATATGTGTCCTCAATCATCCACATAATAATTGTCACAGTGCAAGAAACTATAAATTATGTGTAAAACTCTATGTAACCACATAGGGAATTCTGAACTATTATGTGGGGAAAATCATAATAATGTAATTCCCTGGTGTGTCTAACTGTCAGAATTCACAATTAACACTCATGTCAAGAGGTTGATGACTAATTTCAAACATTTCCTTTCCGATCGACCCAAAGGTTTTATCTCCCGCTGAGCAGGGCTTTATTCTTGGGCCTTTATCAAAAGACAGCTCTAGAGAAAGCAATACATTCAGCCACTTGACTTGTCACCTCATTTAGGATTAACAATGACATTTGAAACTAGAAAATGGATTTCCTGCAGAAAACGCTCGTGAATACTGAACAGCTAAATTGCTGAAGCTAAACTAAATTGCTGGCTTTAATGCGTACGAAAGTAAAGCAGTGAGAATATTTGGAAAAGTGGGAATGGTTTAAATTAGTATAACTTTCAATGAAATGTTAAATAACACCAAAAATGTATGAAAATAAAGTGTAATATTTGTATTTTTTTCTGAAACGCTGTCACTTTTGACGTACAAATTGTGTATGACAAGAAAATATTGTGGCCGTAAGTTATAGCTAGCTAAAGCAGCATACACACAATTACTTCGGACATAGGGTGAGTGCTTCCAGAGTGCAGCTGAGGGAGGAACTGGATAACATCTTTCATTTCATTTCTCAATTCATTTATTAAGCAGGATGCATTCAGTTGACGTCTCAGTGGAATTTAATGTTTTAATGCGATTTAAAATTTGATCTTCAGCGTACATTTGTTTTTTGCTTTTGCCAGAAAGAATATCATTGTGTTGGCCAAATATGACTGATATTTGATACTACTTTTACTAAAATAAAATCACTCGAAAATAGAAACGAAAAAAGGCCTGTTTTTTCATATTCAGAGACCGGATGTTGACATTTCCAATGCAACAGCACCAGTGTACCAGTGTTACTTTCAGCGCAAGTGACTTGGGAACATAGACTGTAAATATTAATATTCACAGTCTATGCTTTGGAACACTACTCTGATGATGCTTGAGCAGACTTTTATTTCAAAATGTCACATTTGTTTATTTCCCTCTCCCTGCCTTCCTCCGACTCTTCGTCTCTTAGTACCGGTGTCGTGCCAAGGTACTTATCCCCGCCAGGATTTGTATCCCCTGGCCACGGGAGCGCGCGTGCATTCAGAGCGGAGTTTAACTGGAGTTTAACTGCTGCACTTCGAAGCCGTCCGACGGAAGAAGGAGTCTTTCCGGGATATGTTATCCCAGAGGACTCCGGAGGCAGTTGCAGGGTACCGAAGGGCCCGAAGGGCCCGAAGGGCTGCAGCCTCTGCCGTGAAAGAGGCAAAGCAGCGGGTGTGGGAGAAGTTTGGAGAAGACATGGAGAAGGACTTTCGGTCGGCACCAAGGTGCTTCTGGAAAACCGTTCGCCACCTCAGGAGGGGGAAGCGGGGAACCATCCAAGCTGTGTACAGTAAGGATGGGACACTGTTGACCTCAACTGAGGAGGTAATAGGGCGGTGGAAGGAGCACTTTGAGGAACTCCTGAATCCGACTAATACTGTGTTAGAGGCAGAGCTGGAGGATGATGGGGGATCATTGTCAATTTCCCAGGCTGAAATCACTGATGTAGTCAAACAACTCCACAGTGGCAAAGCCCCTGGGATTGATGAGATCCGTCCAGAAATGCTCAAGGCTCTGGGTGTGGAGGGGCTGTCCTGGTTGACATGCCTCTTCAACATTGCGTGGAAGTCTGGGACAGTGCCAAAGGAGTGGCAGACCGGGGTGGTGGTTCCCCTTTTTAAAAAGGGGGACCAGAGGGTGTGTGCCAATTACAGGTGTATCACACTTCTCAGCCTCCCTGGTAAAGTCTACTCCAAGGTGCTGGAAAGGAGGGTTCGGGTGATAGTCGAACCTCGGGTTGAAGAGGAACAATGCGGATTCCGTTCTGGTCGTGGAACAACGGACCAGCTCTTCACTCTCGCAAGGATCCTGGAGGGAGCCTGGGAGTATGCCCAACCGGTCTACATGTGTTTTGTGGATCTGGAAAAGGCGTATGACTGGGTCCCCCGGGAGATACTGTGGGAGTTGCTGCGGGAGTATGGGGTGAGGGGGTCTCTTCTCAGGGCCATCCAATCTCTGTACGACCAAAGTGAGAGCTGTGTCCGGGTTCTCGGCAGTAAGTCGGACTCGTTTCAGGTGAGGGTTGGCCTCCGCCAGGGCTGTGCTTTGTCACCAATCCTGTTTGTAATATTTATGGACAGGATATCAAGGCGTAGTCGGGGTGGGGAGGGGTTGCAGTTCGGTGGGCTGGGGATCTCATCGCTGCTCTTTGCAGATGATGTGGTCCTGATGGCATCATCGGCCTGCGACCTTCCGGTTCGCAGCCGAGTGTGAAGCGGTTGGGATGAGGATCAGCACCTCTAAATCTGAGGCCATGGTTCTCAGCAGGAAACCGATGGAGTGCCTACTCCAGGTAGGGAATGAGTCCTTACCCCAAGTGAAGGAGTTCAAGTACCTTGGGGTTTTGTTCGCGAGTGAGGGGACAATGGAGCGGGAGATTGGTCGGAGAATCGGCGCAGCGGGTGCGGTATTACATTCAATTTATCGCACTGTTGGGGTGGGAAAAGAGAGCTGAGCCAGACAAAGCGCTACGCATCTGTCACTGTCAGTTTCGTTCCTACTCTCACCTATGGTTATGAAGGCTGGGTCATGACCGAAAGAACGAGATCCAGGGTACAAGCGGCCGAAATGGGTTTCCTCAGGAGGGTGGCTGGCGTCTCCCTTAGAGATAGGGTGAGAAGCTCAGTCATCCGTGAGGAGTTCGGAGTAGAGCCACTGCTCCTTCGCGTTGAAAGGAGCCAGTTGAGGTGGTTCGGGCATCTGGTAAGGATTCCCCCTGGGCGCCTCCCTAGGGAGGTGTTCCAGGCACGTCCAGCTGGGAGGAGGCCTCGGGGAAGACCCAGGACTAGGTGGAGGGATTATATCTCCAACCTGGCTTGGGAACGCCTCGGGATCCCCCAGTCGGAGCTGGTTAATGTTGCTCGGGAAAGGGAAGTTTGGGGTCCCCTGCTGGAGCTGCTCCCCCCGCGACCCGACACCGGATAAGCGGACGAAGATGGATGTATGGATGGACTTCGAATTCACCTCTTAAATGGAACAAATAGCGACGTGGAAGACTCGACAGGGTTTTCCATATTAACAAGGATCTCATTTATCTACATAAATATGTTTATTTGTCTGTTATTAAGGCAATGTGTGAATTGTTTAATGCGTCATTTAATATTGTGGATTAATCTACAGTGTTTTCTAAAGTTCCATATTGCCAAGCACCTTAGCTACATAGGCCGACTGATAGGGGCTATCTATGTGAGTCATGCAGGTTTATGAACAATATTGTTTCCTTTAATCTAGGCTACCTCCATCTGTCCATTCTCTGCGGGTGTGGTCTGACAAGGATGCCTCATCTTTGCTAACCCGTTTCTCCCTGCCCTGTTTTAATTTAATTTAGTTTAATATGGCTTTTCAATTAACCGCTTTGTTCACCTGTCTACCATATAAGTTACAGAGGGGATACACAAAATATCAGGCCGTTTTTTCACCTGATATTTTGTGTATCCCCTCTCCTAACATGCAAAGGGTCTGTCCTGTCATCATGTGTGTTATTTCCTGTGTTTTTCAGGTCACAATGAACAACATAAGATAATATGGAGATGTCTGCTGTTTTCTAGCAAGTTACAGAGGGGATACACAAAATATCAGACTGTTTTTCACCTGATATAATGTGTAGCCCATCCCCTAACATGCATATATAAATATATGCCTCATTTATTCATTTCAGGATGTATTTCATAGCCATATTTATGTAAAGAGGTGCAAAAAAACGGAGGATCAGTCGCTCAGGAAGTTGGGCTACAAGTTTCCCTCAACTGCAGAATCAGACGCTGCGAAGCGGAAGCTAACTTCAGCGTGGTGTCAGATGAATCCATACAGTCCATGGTCACATCATGTTTTCAGCGCAAAATCTCCTCACATTTCCTGTAGAAAATCCTCTTCCACCCCCACTTCCCTGTGATATGCGCACAGAGATTTCTGCACATGACAAACCTTTTTTTCTCCATGTCTAAAATCACATCAGAGTAGAAATCCAAAGTCATTTTAGCCTGTGCTGAAAGCAACAAAGCAACACGGGTATACTGGCGCTGTTGCCTTGGAAACGACAACATCCGGTCTCAAAATAAAAACAACAGGCCTTTTTCATTTCTGTTTTCTAGTGATTTTGTTTTTTGTTTTATGAAATAGAAAATGAAAATCAAAGCATATTATTTCTCTCATCCCCTTTTGACCATGAAAAGGAAAAAACGCCTTGTATTTCAATTTTCTAATTTTGTATTTTAAAATGAAAATCAAACAACCATTCGTTTTTAGCTTTTTAATACCTGTTTATGAAAGGAAAACTGAATGACCAAAAGATACACTGACCCACGAATGTCTGCACCAAATGTGATGACAATCCATTCAATAGTTGTTGAGATACTTAAAACCACAAATTTGAACCTCAGGGTGGTACTAGATGAAAAGTCAGGGGATCCCTAAAGGCACAAGGATTCATCTCACTGGGCTCCAGTTGCTGAGTTATGCCAGTCGGGACCAAGGCTTAAAGGCTTAAAGTTCTGCATAATTAAGAGCATTCCGCTTTGAGTGACGTTGGACTGCTGTCACAAGAAGCAAGCATAGACTGTAGGCTTCATTCAGCCCGCCTCAGCTCCATCCACGCTCCACCTCTTTGCCCATTTTTGGATTAGCCGATTAGAATTTGTTTTGGCTCTTCAGAAACCTATAGGTGACGTCACGGAGACTGCGTCTATATTTTACACAGTCTATGGTCTGGACCAAAGTGCTCAAGGTCCTCAAATGTGAGGCTTTTTTGCCTTTCTCTATTTTATACCATTATAAACGCAATATCTTTGGGTTTTGGACTTAACAAGCTGTCACCCTGGGCTCTCAAAGCTTCTGAAAAGCATTCTTCACTGTTTTTATACAAGGGATTAATCAAAAACAGAATCAACAGGCTAACTGACAATGGAAAATAATTGTTAGTTGGAAACCTAAATTAAACCAAATGCATGAAGCAGGACACCAGTAAGTGGCTGATTTTAAGTCAATGGCAACACATTTCACAGCAGTGTAAAACGTGATGTCTGCTTGGGCCCATTACCACCAGGAGTCAATCACTGATGATGACTGTCATCATTTCACAAAGGTGAAATTTCAACTCAGCATGACTCTCCAACTCGTCACAATTACATGTCACCTGCATGGTCGGCATTACACTGATGGACGCACAAACATACCTACTCAAATTCATCAGCATACATTTATCTGCGTAATGAGCAGCGGAAGACACCTTGGCGTTCACAGTCATCAAGGGTAATTACGATCAAATTAGTCTAAAAATGTTAAAGTTCATCACTCTCTTGGAGGGGAGTTGCCGGAGAAGAGTTCGGCTCAATATGAGACACGCAGTGCGGCAACTTTTGGAGACGCCAGGTTTATTATTATACAATAAAGTCAGATTAGAACGTCAAGCTGGTAAAGCCTTACCAGGAGGAACAACAGGTGTCAGTGGGTATTAGATCATAATTATGAAGATTACATGGTGTAATAACACCATGTCCATGCACATTGGATGGTAATCTTTGGTATGTTTTCCCCTCTCCTACGTTGTGTGAACTATCAATGTTCTCACATAAACCATATTTTCCTTTCCACTTGCACGGTGTGGGAAATATTAGGGGCTCTCGCACTACTACATGTATGGTTATGTCAGGTAAGGGCTCTAAAGATTATTAGATTAAATTAAATTAGATTCAACTTTATTTTCATTGTGCAGAGTACAAGTACAAAGACAACGAAATGCAGTTTGCGTCTAACCAGATGGGCAAAAAAGCAAGAAAGTGCATGTAATTGTGCAATTACATGTGATAGTGACCTCAATATCAGACAAAAAAAACTAAACAAATGTGTGTCAAATATTTATCTAAAACAGCCTGGGGTCACATGGGGACCCAAAAGAACACCAATGGTACAAACTGTGTACAGGTTATTAAAAATATCATCATGTTAATTTAAGTAAAGTCAATAAATGTAAAGCAACAAAAAAATGTCAAGCACTGATGTAGAGGCACCAAGGATAATAGGTGATGGATTTGCTCCCATCAGGAGCGTCATCAGAGGGTCATCACGTGAATTGAGCTGCAAACTTTGCTCATTCAAAAATCATACCACAGAAGAAAAACAATTAACTCCTAAATAAAACATCCTACAGAAAGATTAACCCACATCATTTTACTTCCTGTGTGTTCATATTGTGTGTTTTTTAAGCCCATCTCAAAACTATTGTTGCTTTTTACGTTTAGCCCACTCTACTGTCTAACAACCGCTCGCAGTGCGCCAGTGTTTTCCCAGTGGTCTTTTAAAGAAACACAAAGCAGCCGCAGCACAGAGCAGCATCGTGAACCCACCGCTGTGGTCGGTCTTGTTTTGCGCTTCGCTCTTCCTCGTCTGGCTGCAAACCTCCCGAGCCCTCAGGTGCTGAGAGATGATGGCGCAGTCCGGATGAATTGCTTCAGCCTGAAATTACGAGACAACTTCAGTTATCTACAGTATAGCCTGAAAGCAGACACGTGCATCCCCATGGCAAGTCTCTTTGCTTGTTGCTTGAACGGGTGGGTGCAGCGATGGAGGAAAAAACATGGAAACATTCGCTTAAACAAACAGAATCAGTAGAGACACCTCTTTGGATAGATACCTTCTTATTTTTCTCACTCGTGCAGGTTTATTTTTCAAGCAATTAGTTTTTATGTTCTATAAAATCATCTCAGACGATGCCCACATTTTTTAAAGTAAAAAATATAAATGTTTTAATTTCCCTGCTAATTAAAGCTCTTTTCGTTGACATTTTGCGTATTTGCACGCTCAAACCTTGTCAACATCTGGACCTCTTTTCTTTAATATCTTATCCGTGTTTTCCGTGTTGATTTTTGTCTTTGATTGATACCGGTGGTGACAGGTGGTGGTGATGGATGCACTAATTAGTGCCCGCGGCTTAATGAGGACATTTGCTGTCCTAGTGTGTGGTGTGTGCTCTAAGGAGCCGGAGAAGTACAGAGGATAATAACGGTAATAGCGTTGCATTAAAGATGCCATCAGGCTGTAATTAAGTAGGCTATCGTTTAATTAGCAGGTTAAAATGCAGCAGAAGATGTCCCTTTCTGCTGCATGTTACTTTTCTTCACTTCATGAATGAGAGTATTTTGGCCTAGATAGAAAGAATAGGCCTATAACTTATAAAAGAATAAGCACTCACAATTGGCCTGTACCACAGATGAAGATAAAAGATGAGGACTACGAATGTCTCCTGTCGTCCCGGCAGCGCCTTACAACACACTTCCATTTTCTCATCTGTCTTCTTTATATCCCTCATCGGATGATGGTGATGATGTGAGCGCAAATCCAGGTTATTTGTTCCTCTGGAGCCTCTTATAAAGACTGACTTATTCGTTAAAGCCCCGGTATGAAAATGTAGGCTACTTCTCCTTAAAATAGATGAATCCCCATATTGTCCCTGCAAGCTGCAAACTTGTGGGAGTAAAGAGCTGCTGTCTCACATCTGCTTAGCCTTCTCTCTCTCTCTCTCTCTCTCTCTCTCTCTCTCTCTCTCTCTCTCTCTCAGAGAAGATCACTTGAATGGATATCTCCAGAGAAAGCAGTGATGACTCCTGTTAAAACAATGACTTTCAAGTCACAAAATGTATTTTGCAAATTTTACAACTGCCAGATGCCTCTTAGGCTATGTATCAAACAAAACCTTTATTTGTACACTGCCTGATATGCAAATTACTTAATTTTACTTTACTTGAGTATTTCCACATCGTGCCACTTTATACTTCTACTGCACCAAATTTCAGAGGCATTGTATGTATACTACCACTCTGCAAACTGAACTTTGCATATTATGATTTATATATATATACAGTTTATAAAATACAGTGGTGGTAGAAATATATTTTACTAATACAAACGTAGCATTACAGATCTGTAGAAATACTCACACGCGACAGCTGGAGCACATTTTAACTACTTTACTGTTGGATAGCTTCATCTACAGGACAGTATCATATGTTATACTGTAGATTGATCATATGTTTAGTTTAACTCTGTAGCTATCAAATAAACAATATAAAAACATTTCCCTCTGAAACGTGGTGAAGTACCATGAAATTGAAATACCTCAAAATGTGTACTTAAGTACAGTGTAGTAAATACTTACTTACTTTCCGCCACTGATAAAATAGGATGTGTTGTTGTGTTAAACTAACAAACAGTGTATAAAGAAGCTACACCTTCAAAATGCTCCGCACCATTTGAAAAGGTCCATTCTGATGCCTAATGTGTAGCCTACTTTTACTTTTTATACTTCAAGTGTATTTTATTACTTCTCTACTCTTACTTTAATAGGATCTTGGATGTGGGACTCCCTTGTAATGGAGTACTTTAGTTGTATTGGTACTTTTACTTAAGTAAAGAATCTGAATACTTCTTCCACTACTGATTATTAGGATGCATGGTGTCTGTTAACAGGATTACCAACCAAGCAAAGCAGGTACAGTAACTGCCCCAGGGGCCCCAAAACACGGAGGATGTGGTATCTAAAAGGCAGATAGGTGGGTCATGACTGGAAGGGCAGTGGTTAAAAACTAGAATGCTCTTACCACCTTGGTATCTTTGAACAAAGAATATATTTCCATTTTGTTTCACTGGAGCTGGTTTATGGACAGTAATTTAAAAATGGGGCCATGTAAGGCAGTTTGCAGGTGTGAATGTGGAGCAGGCCAGTGCTAAAAAAGCAAATCCTTCCCTACAGAATAGGTTCCCAAGAACAAGAACACAGGATTCAACCTTAAGCTACTGCTCTGGCACTACTTAGTGATTCATGAGTGTAAAACATGGTGTCCCACCAGTTTAAAAAAATATTAAAAACAAACCTCTTGGTATTAAAGATATCATGTTATCAGGTGAGGTTCCAATCATAGGGGTTTCCCATTAAGATAATCATGACCTGTTTACAAACAAAGGTTAACAAAAGGTTTTTGTGATACCACCAATGGCTGTTTGCTAATGGCTTATTTTTCAAACATATTGGTTCTTTGCATTTAAACAAGGCTTTGCGTCGCCTGTTTGATCACTTGTTTTTGTGGAAAACAACAGGAAGGATGTTGTATAAAGGCAAAACAGATGAGTGTTTTATCCCCACAAGAACTAATGGATGCTATTCAAGCTTGTGTTTGCACAAGCTACAACTGATTATACTGCATATCAAAATTGAAGTTTGATCGTTTGGGTATAGTCATCAATTTAATAGATTATGTGATTATGTGATTAATTGATTAAACAATCAACAGATGAATCGATAATGGAAATAATCGTTAGTTGCAGCCCTAAACAAGACATCAAGACTGTAATGCTTCAAGTTGAAATTCTGAATGCAAACAAGATCATTGTTATAGCATTTATTCCACTACATTATGCAAACACACTAAGTTAGATTTGTTGGCCCTGCCATTCATACTCTTCTTCCTGAACACAGGTTGCAACACGTTTTTTTTGTTTTTGTTATCCATTGTTTTTTCTTAGCCGTAGCCCTGAAGCCTACACAGGCCTTGTCAGTGCTTCAAGACAAATACGCACAGAAAGGCCTTGCCTAAAGAGCAATGTCACCCAATTTCAAAAATCACCTGTATTATTTCTGAGGCTGAGACACAGCTCAGGCAATACTTGTGTAAATGGTTTCCTAAAACCTGAAGCTACAGAGCATACCATTACATTTTTATGTCAGAGGTGTAAAATGTGGCTCTGCTGAGAACCCAGCAGACATATACACCAAGAAATGGGACACACATAATGCAACAAAATGAAATGCTATCACAAGTATTTACTAATAACAAACTAGGGCAGGAAAAGGCTGGATGATGCAGGAATGAATCAGCCAATCAGTGAAAGTGTTGTTGAACAAAGTCAAAGAAGGATGTTTTACTAATTTTAACAATGCAGATTTGTCCTTCTAGAGTATAAATCTGCTGTAAAGGATCAATCATAAATTGTCTGAACTGCAGTGTACCATTGCCTTTATTTTGGTATCGTTATCCAGCTGGTCTGGAACCATACTTAATCCATACAACCCCCCCCTCTTCCCTTCCATACAAGTGCCCTGGTTTATGAGTAATAATATCTACATGTTACAGTTTTCTTTTTGTCTCTTTCCTATTTTTTTTTTTTTTTTTTTTGGATTAATGTCGTTAAAATGCCTTATGATGTGATTTCTGCTGCAACCTAATTTCCCCACGGGGACAATAAAAAAATAAACAATAAACAAACAATAAAACACAAGCTGCAGTTTTAATTTTAAAGAGTGAGAATAACTCCTTAAGAAATTGTCGCAATTTAACTTTTGCTGCTTTTCCTACTTGCCCTATTTGATTTTTGAAAAGAAAAGATTAGATGAAAGTTGTACATTATTGGTCAACCAGAGTGATTGAATGTGATAACATGTAGGTCTGATTACGTGATGTCCTCATGGGTTCAAACCCTTCTCATCATTTTGCACAAGATGATAATACTCTTTGAAACAGAAAGTTAGCTGAGGCCAGCATTCTGACTTCTATCAGATTTCTGAAGCTGCCAGAAGTAACTGAGCTCTAATTCACAGGAGAGATTTAAGAGCTGATGACACTATCTTTCACATTGCACATAGTTGTAAAATATTGTAATCATCGTAACCTTTTCAGTTTGGGTTGTTCTGTTCAGTGATGTGCATTGCTGAAAACACTATGACAAGGTCAAAAATACATTATATATATCTTCCCTATCTTACCCCTGGTGAATCCAATTCACCTGTCATTCTATCCTGACAAACACGCTTGGTTTCTGCTTTCAATGCATTGACTCGTGGTCAATATGCTGTGGAACTGTGGAAAATCTTATGTATAGTTGATAGCATCTTATTTATTTTAATTACGTATTTTTAGCTTTTTTTTGTAAGAACTTTTTAGTCCTTGTTACACAAATTATGAAGTGGTTCTGTTGAACATATATGTTTATTTTGCATTCATTTCTTGTATGGCACAATAGCTACCTGTTGCAAATTATGTAAAATTCAGTCTTTCAATCAGTCATTCTATACCTTTACCTCCACCCTTAAAAAGCCTTAATATTACCGCAATATTACTACTAGCCTAATAATAACGAAAATAATTATAATATCTCAAACAAATCTACCAAAGCCACACTGAAAACTAGCCAAATTCTGGTAAAATTTTAATTATATAACCTTTACAAACCAAAATAATCTAGTCTTCCGGTCTATATAAAATATCATCAATAATATTCATAGCCTTGCATAGTTTTTAATCAGGATTTATAGTCTATTTATATTGGCTCGACTAGTCTGCCCCCTGCAGGACAAGAAAGGAAAAGGTATTTGGCTGCACAATGAGTTTAAATCTTAGTTAAACTTAACATTTTCAAAATTTAGCCCAGTTTTATTTTAAAAGATGTCGTCACAGAGGTCGTAGGTCCATTTGTCAGACTGGAAATATGACAAAAGCGAATTGCGTTATTGCTCGAACTAAACATATACAATCACAGTTTATGTATGAGACTGGGCCATTATTATTATAGATTCATGGCTGGGCCCCACAACGGAACGCAGCATATAACTACTTAACTGCGTATACAGCCCATAGATGTTTAAGAGAACAGCCTTTCTATATGTCAATGATCTATGCATGGACTGTAGGACGTAGTAGCTCATAACTACGATGTTGACCGGTTCGCTTTGAATTCTGGGAAATTAAGTTTTGGTCAAAATGGATCATACCATCCTGAAGGTACGGTATAAATTATATCGAAAACACGGATGTCTTCTTATTTTCAGGATTCATAGAAAATTACTTGTTCTTATGTGTGTGTGCCTGTTTGTTATTATATTTGCCATAAACATTAAACAAAAGCGGAAATCATCGATACAGTAGTGGAAAAGCTAACGTCCCTCCGCCCTCTGTCACTGAATAATACAGGCGGTCCGCTAATGCAAATCCTCTTCTACCGTCGGATACAGTCGCTGCAGCACGCTAAGGGACAGTTACTGAGCTATAAAACGTCGAATAAAGCCAAGAGTAAGTGCAGAGGAGTTGTATTTTTATAACCTGGAACATAACAAACAGTGTATTGTTTGTTAAAAACCCACAAAGTATTTTGAATTTAGAGCTTTCAAGCGCCACGTGGTCGAAGGAACTAGCTACAAGTTGCTGGGACTGTCAAAAACTTTTGCCAGACAAGTGTCAGTGTGAGGCTGTGAGCAAGCAACAGATAAAGTACAATACGAATTTCTACCTGTATTACTATCACTTTGACAGTGCCTGATTTGTGACCGGTATTGTACATGAGTTCACTTCTTTCTATGATTCTCAAGTGACAAATTGCTTGCGAAAATTTTTGTCCCCCCCCCATTTCCATGACTTGAGATAATTATAGTTTGTATTTATGTACATTTTCTTCAAACATTTAACAAAAAAATAGTCATGTGGTTGCGTTTGTAGTTTATGAGCATTTTTGTATCGTCTCTTATTTCTTTGTTGGGCATTAGCTTCCCATTCCAGTTACCAAAGGTGAGTGTTGATGTTGCTGATGCGCTAACACATGCACTGGTTTATTGCTGTTTTATGGTTTAGTGGAAGTATTTTGCAGTGAGTTGATAGTTAGTACAACCTAGCTAAAAATAATGCAGTCTAATACAGCAGGCCTGTACTAAATCCTACGTTTTTATGAAGGTTAAAATGTTTTAATTGAACTTTCAGAGAGCTGTTAATTCAACTTTATGGTCATTTTGGAGGGTGTAGTTTGTTGTGCTGTTGAACTGTATTGCATCTTTTTACAGTCTATGCATTTTTCGTCTACAGTTGATATAAGGGCCAAGCTGTATCTATTTTGACACATATGTAGATTCTTTTTTTTTTTTTTCTCCTCACAATTCTTCGAGCCCAATGTCAACCAACAGTCCAAAGTCCAAATATATTTCATTTATACGTTATAAAAAGAGAAAAACAGAACATATTTAAAGGTCATAGGGTAGTGTAAGTATTTTTGCTTGAAAAGTGACCCAAACAATTAATGTTGTTGATTCATAGACTAATTGTTTCAACTAATGAAAAAAGAAAAAGAAAATATTACAAACTCCTCTCAGATTAACACAATATAATTAAACAGCTAAAAACTGCTGCCTCTGAAATGACCTGGTTAAAACACTGCACAGTTCCACATAAAGGTAGGATTTATTATAGGTCTCTTACTGCATTAGTTTAGGCTAGGTGTACCTAACAAAACTAGCAACCTAAGAGTGTATATCTGCACTAATAAATAATGCATCGCTCATGTTTGTAATGTTGTTTTTAAGTTACGTTTTTAATTTTTCCTTTTCATTATGTGGTTAGCTTTTTTATTTTATGCTTGACAATGTAAATGTCTTGGTTGTGATGTATGTAGTGCTTCTATCAGAAACATTTGGATTGTATTCTATGATTTTCAGATATAATTCAAACTTATGTAATTACTTTGAAATATTTAAATATCCCATTCCACAATAGGTAGTGTACATTATCCTCCAGCATGCCAAAACAAAGGTGAGCCAGACACTGTTGCACGGGTTGGATATTTTGATGTTTCACAATAAGTTTTTAATGCATAAACAGTGTTTCCTCATTAATCAGATACTACTTCTTTTCCCTTTTGTGACAGGGAAACAAAGAATTCTTCATTATAAAAAATAACAACTATATAATTCATACCTTATTAAAACTTTAAATAATCATAAATTAGATTATACACATTTATGAAACAACCTTTTAATATATCCTTCTTTCACATGTAAAATAACCGCTTCAAAAGCCCTTTTAGTCTGCTATACGACTAACGTTACCTACTCGGTGACAATAATCTTTCAGTACTTAGGCTACATAGCCCAACAAAAACATTTTGTTAAATGTAAATGCAACATTTTCTTACACTGTAAACAAACCACACAAGCACACGTAACCCTTTTGACCTCTTACACCATATGTCATGTCAGCGTCGTGTCCAGTCAGTGGCCTCTTCTCCGAATCAGCAGTAGCAGCATATGCTAGCGGACTGTTGTCAGAGTCTGTCCGCAATAAAAAACGCATAATAATAATAAAGATCTTCTACTGCCATAGGTGACTGCCTTCAACGAGGCAAATATTGGCTGATACAGATGTTCTACCGATAAATCGGTGCATCCCTGAATAGCCTTGGTCTAGTTTTGCCCTGTACTTGTCATTATCTGTATGTAATTCACACTGTTAAGTTGAAATATCTTATTAATCATAAAATCAATTCAAAAATATTTGTACTTCATAGGTTTTTTTTTTTTTTTTGATTTTGGAATGAATAATGAGGAAACGCTGCAAACGCATCCTAACCTAAATGTTGCCCATTCTCACTTTTATGTTTTGTGTTAGCCACATTACACTTTGCATTGTTTGGTTTGTCTTTTGGTTTTTGAAAGTCCAGTGGGAGATTGATCAATTAACTATTATTTTGTTATTACTTGTTTGGGAATTATGTCATATCCTAAAAGCATACAAATGAAACCTTGTGCATTATCAGGCTGATTTATCTATTCTCAGACAGGCTAATGACAATCTGAACTCTGACATTAAAGGGATAGCTATATAGTGTAAATATAAGCTTTTTGATCAATCCAGTCTCTTTGCCTGCAAGACCACATTGGCATCGCACATCAGCTGTTTGAGATTTCTTTGATGCTTCTAACCAGCAAAGTTTCTTTGTGATGCTAACTTCACACTGAACTAATGGCTCTAGCTTCCACCTGTTGCTTCTTTTCTCTCCTCATGAACACTAAAGTGAGTAGAAAAGAGACTCCTTTAATAGAGAAATGGATCAGTCTTGGTCAAACCGTCAACAAGGAGGAGCCCCTCAGCATGCTGTACCAGTGGGGACCTTCAGGCAGGGTAATAATCCCACTCTAGAGAGAAGCACTATCAGCGGAGATAAAGTCCCATTTGGGAGGCTGCCGCGACGCACACGTTTGTCGGAGAGCCACAGCTTTGGGGCTGAAGAGGAGTGGTTGAGCACCTCCAGGGAAGCGAGCGGCTCCTACGGTCAAAGCCCCGTCCTCCAGGGCATGCAGGCAGAGGGAATCTTGTACAATCGCAGCGCCTATGAGCAGGCCGAGAGCAACTACCAACAGCGGCTCGCCTCTAATGGCAACGGGCCGCTGTCCTCCTCTCCGAGGAGTCCAAACACCAGAGGCTACATGACCTTCCAGTCTAGACGCAGCCTTGCTCAACAGCAGGATCCGGGGCACCCTGTCACCACCGTGAAGGCCTCTGGAACCCCCCACCGTCGATACAGTAGAGGACGCAACCGCACCTCCTCGGAGACCGAGCAGGGGGGCAAGGGCAGCAAGGGGCCGACCCAGAGGAAGAGGGGCCTCTCTGAGACGAAAAGCAAGCCCAGATGGGAGAAGTATGGCACATCTCACACAGGGAATGGCAGAGACGTGATGTGTGTTTTTGGTTTATTTAACGTTTATGTTTTTTGTTTATTTTGTTCGTCATGCATTCTGTGTGGCCTTTTTCAGTTATGCTAATGTAGCCCAGGCTTAATAATGACACCCCTATATTTTGTTTTCTTTTGATCAGTTATTAAAATGTGGTCAAAAGTAGTACGTAAAAGCTATGAAAGAAAATGATTTAACTTTCACTTATTTTGTTATCTTTGATGGGCTTGTAAATGAGCCAATGTGTATAATATTTTTTTAAATGCAAGTTTTTAGATGAGCCTTTCTGGAGTTTTTTTGTTTAGGCCACATTTGGACAAATTTAAGCACTCGAGAAAATAAAAGCACAATCTTTTATTTATCATTTAAACGAGGTCAATTCATTGACTCAGCAGGGGTGCCAACACAGGGCTTCAGCAAAACCTCACTCAACTTTTGCCGCAATGAAACATCCTCGCAAGGCGCTGCAGTGGCCAGTTGATTGTTTGTAATGTTATTGCTGTATTTCTACTATTTATCTTGTGATCATTGTGACTAAAGATAAAAATATTTCACAGTGATAACTTTCCAGTGTCAAAGTCCTGTCGTGGAGTATTATAAAGTGGTCTGCAGTGTCATGGCATCTGACAAGCCTTTAATTTGTCTTATCTACGCCTGCATCAATGCAGCCCCTTGCATTTTTTAACACAAGTCTGACCTTGTGTCACCGGAGTATTAGTGTACACCATGCCATCGTTTACTGACATGTTACAGTAAACTGGGTCTCTTTGATAATCGCACAATGAAGTGCACCTCTGCTATCACTAAGGGGGGTGTTGAATGGTCAGCGACCAACCTTTTGTTCTATAATCCAGACTTTGCAGACCAGGCAACTGTGTTTCACTGACTGAGGAATGTGTAGATGCTTGTCTGCTGCGCTAACATGTCAGCAGAATGAGAAGGGAGGTGAAGCATATATGCAGTAGTTTTTTTACACGTTTGTTTTAATGTTTCTTTTTATTTGACAGAAACTGTTATTCTGCCATTCATTTACTGTGTATATAGTTGAAACTGTCTGCGTTACGCTTTGTTTTGTGTCTCCCTATTTCACCTGCAACTCAGTCTGTGGCTCTGCATGATATTGTAACATGTAATATACGGTGTCCTTGTCAAGCGTCTAGTAATGTTCTTTCACTCATTTCTTGTTACTGATTGTGTTGGCTGTGACGACTAAACGCCTGGTCATGGCTGTTGGTTAGTAGATAAACTCTTGGATGCAGATCAATGTTTTTTGCAGTATCTTATTTATAAACCTAGGTGGCTTCGGCACTGTTGAAATCAGCTGAAAACTTACCTATTCAAAATGGCCTTTGTCTCATGTTTGTTTTTATTTTACGGTTTTTATTTCTATTCATTGTTTGGTCTTTTAACACATTTTACTCTTGTGACTTTCTTCTGTAAAAGGTGCTATATTAAATAAATTATTTACTGACTTCCCCCCTCAGTACCAACATGAGTGGATTGCAGTGCCTCGCCTCAGAGAACATCTGGTTTGACAAACAACGCTACGATGAGGCGGAGAAGTGCTTCTACGAAGGAGCCAATGGACCCTCTACACAGGTAGAACAAGCAAAAAAAAAAATTTTCAACTTCTTTTTGAAGTCTGTTTTTATACAGCCCAAAAGTAAAGCTGTTTTTTGTAGTCAGGACCTTGTTTAATGTGCATCAACCTGATCATTCTTAGAAATGACTTTTTTTCTTTACACCTTTTATTTCCAATCCTTCTCTTGCTGCTATCTTTTGAAGTTCCTTCATCTTGTGGCTGAAACATACTCAGCTCATGCTGCCCTGTCAATCACTAGCCTGTTAAGTCGCTCGATTTAGAAGTGGCTCGTCCTTGTGAGAGGGGTCACGTGGTTTGGCAGCTGCCACTGCCTCCCAGTCTGTGTAGGACAGTAGAGTTTCTGCATAAACGATGTAGATTTGAGTGATGAATGACCACTTCCTGTGTCTTTTTAAAGGGTTGTTTCACCCAAAACTCAGAATGCCATATGGCTTCTCCTTACCCTTTGTGATTTCAAGCAATGCAGGTAGTTTGGGTTTTATGTGCGGTGTTTTTCAGAGATGCTCCTTTACTGCTGCCCAAATACAAAGAGGGAAATATGTCTTTACAGAAACAATGTCCTGTTTACTTAGGATAATCAACATATCATGCTGTCAAGTTCTTATTTTGCTGGGTCTTGAGTGGAAAGTAGTTTCAATGGAAATGGTTCACATGGGAAAATGACAGCTGCACCATCCTGGGTTTGTGTTACCCTTGTGCCTCCTGCCAAAATGTGTGTAACCTTTTTATATTTTATCATGATGCACAACATTAGCATGTAGCGCACACTTATTTGCTCCTTGCTTAAATTTATTAAATTGAGTCACCCTAAATGTTTGCTGTATGGTCCATCCTGCTTTTGTCTGTTTTGCATGCTGCTTTCTGTCATTTTCACTGCTCCCGCTTCATCACTGCTTTACCCACATGTACCTGGAGGGGAAAGAAGTTAATGCCATCCTGCAGGACATTGCTAAATCCCGACAGAATATTCTTCAGTCACTAAACGGAGTGAGTACTGTGCTACAAATGAGCCTCAGGCACACCCCCTGTAGTGGCAGGACTGTACTCACTAATGTCTGTGTACCAGCCCTAAAACAGGGAAACATCTGTTTAATTTAGAAATTGTGATTTTTTTAAAATATAGATGGCAAGTTAAGGACATTTTAGCCGTATTTCTTTCCCAGAAAACATTTGGCCTGCACTTGACAAGAAAAGTGCTTAATGCATGCTACATTTTCTGTTAAGAGACACACTGTTCGACGCATTCTCCCTCTCTCCTCTGCTTGCTTCTCCTATAATCTCCATTGCAATCTGTCAGTAAGTTGCATATGTTTCTTTACATCAATGCTATATTGTTATCGTGTATAAGTGTGGTTATACTATACATTATTTTTTAAGTGTTCACAGGAAAAGTTGGATTTTTTCTCATCAGTACCTTTTCTTTCTTTTTTTTATTTAAAGGATAAGTTCACATGTTTTTAAGTGTCCAAAAAGCAATATTTGCATGCCCCTATGCATAGTAAACATTATTGGTAGCTAGTGATGCACCGAAATGAAATTTCTTGGCCGAAACCGAAAAAAGAGGAAACCAAGACCGAAACCGAAAAACCGAAAGAAATTAAGCCAATTATTAGTACCATTGCATTTATGGCTATGACTGTGTACTAACTTTACTAAAATCAAGGCATTGCAATTGTATAAATTAATATTAAAGTTTCAAAGAATAAATCATTTATAAATTATGCAAATATTTATTTTGCACATTGCAACAATGCACAGTATAAAATAAAATTCAAACTTAAATGTTTAACTTGACCCCACTCGTGTGTACATTAAATAATAATCTACAGGCCTACTGGCCTGCAGAAAGGTTTTAAAATTAAATGTTCTATCATAAAAACAAAAAGTGCATTTAGGTCAAGTGCATTTTAAATTTTTCTCTGTACTACTACAAGAAAGTGCATTCAGAACAAGTGCAACTGCTTAAATATGCAACAAGATTTTCTCTGTAGGCCTTCAACATAATAGTGCATCAAAACAAAGACTGCCATAGCCCATATGTTAACTGTAGAACTTTAACAACAACAAATGCACCAAGAATTGCTCAATTTCAGATGTGCAAAGTGGATAATAAATATTTAAACACTAGACAAGCCCATTATACTTATTGAGGTAAAGTGGCAGGTTGTTCTTGATGAAGAGTAGCTTCTCTGCTTTATCACAGTGAAGTCTGTTCCTCTTCTCATCGAGAACATGTGCTGCTGCACTGAACAGTCTCTCGCTGTCAGTGCTTGTGCACGGAGCAGACAAGTACTTGCGTGCCATCTTTTCCAGGTGAGGAAAGCGGCCGCGATTACTTCTCCAGTAAGCAAGAGGGTTATCACTTCTGGGGATGGGGACTTCAGACAGATAACCATCCAGCTGTTGAGCGGTTGAGCTTTTCATCTACCTGACATTTGAGAGAGTGTATAGGGCCATTGCATAAATACACATTTTTATCAAATAAAAAAAAGATCTAGCAGAAATATGGCTACAATCTGATAGTCATATACAGTATATAGTAGCCTAAGAACAGAATAGATTACCTATTTGAGGCACTTTCTTGCAGGATTTCACTGAACATATCAGACAACGAGGGTGCATGCCCCTCATCTGGTGCAGAGAGACAAGTCTTTTTCTGTGCTCTGATCTCCTCCTGCGCTGGGCGCTGCTCCGTGCGCTGCTCTGTCTCCGTCTCCATGCGGGTTCTCCGCATCCATTGCGGCCTGGATCATTTCTCGTGCACCCTGCTTTATTTCCGCATCCAAGTAATGGTCTTTATAACGCGGATCAAGTACAGTCGCGATGAAGTGCAGAGGATCCGAATAGATCTCACTGAAACGTGTGCTGACAGACTCTTAAGAGCGTACTTTTCATTGTTTTCACTCCGTGGTCCGTCTCAACCTCTTTGCTTAGGAGACGCTTTAGTGCTACAATTAAAGAATAACGCTACAGATGCATCAGAGGAGCTGATCTCTTTAGTTAGCTGCTCAAAGGGGCCAAGAAGAGAGATAATGTTCTCTATTAAGGCCCACTGGTGTGAAGTGAATGTCGCGGGGAGCTCGTGGTCTGCACTATATGCAGCCAAGACTCGCTTTTGCGCAAAGAGGCTTTGCAACATGTAAAAAGTGCTGTTCCACTGCGTATTCACGTCTTGCTGGAACCGCTTTATTGGTGTTCCAAACTGATCTTCCATAGACTGCAAGCGGGAATAGGCCAGCTGAGAATGTTTAAAGTGGCCAACAATTCGTCTGCCTATAGCCAGTACATCTTTTACGCTGCGTTGAGACAACACTCCCTCATTCACAGCCAGATGTAGTGTGTGGGCCATGCACCGTATTCCCTTCAGATGGCTGTCTTCTATCGCTTTTGTCATATTTCTTGCATTGTCACTGACAATGACATGCACTTTAGATTGGTCGATATGCTAGGTGTCGAACATATTGGCGAATGCATCAGAAATGGCTGCTGCTGTATGTGACCCTCGAAACTCTTGTGAATGGAGCAGAATCTTTTGCAGCTGGAAATCAGCGTCGATCCATTGTGCGGTTAGACTGAGCATACTGGTAATGCTGACGTCTGAGCTCCATAGGTCTGTCGTGAAACTGATTGCTGAAATATCTGCAGCTATATGCTCATGGACGTGAGTTGCAACGACATTAAACAGCTCAGGTAAACACACATCTGAGAAATATCGTCTGCTCGAGATGACAAAATGGGGCTCAATGTGCTCAATCAGCCTACGAAATCCCACATCTTCTACGACAGACTGGCTGATGATCTAAGGCAATGAATTCCATAATCTTTTGTGTAATGCCCTTTGCCTTGACACCATCACTGGGAAACTTCCTTGCCTTTTCAAAAACGTCCGCCACAGACGGAGTGGGCGTGCTCGTTGGCGTTTTCCTTTTCTGTGCCGCGTTCCTCTCATATTGAACGTAGCAATCGGAATGTTTGGATTTAAGATGATAAATTAAACCCGACGTGGAGAAAGTCTTTGCAGATGCACCCCCTCTTGAAATTTCGGCATTACATGATTTGCAAATCGCTGTCCGTGGGTCTTTCTCAGATACACTGAAATACGTCCACACTGCAGACATGTTGCTTCAGACAAGCATGTGAATATTCGGTGCATCTCTATTGGTAGCTGTAGTTGTTCCTCCAGTCCATACAGTCAAATTCCCTCTTTGAGTTACTACCTTCTCCCTTTTCTCAGCAAGCAAACGCTTTCTATGGCAGAAACGAGCATGGAGTTCTTTACTAAAAGGACTTATTTTTAGTGATGGTCAAATGAAGCTTCGTGAACCATTTTCTGAGCTCACTAGATGGCTCTCTCTGTTCAAAGAAAGGTTAAAGGAATGGCAATTCACTGTGTTTTCAACCCTTTGTTGAAGAGAGAGCCCCATCTTGTAGGCTCAGAAAAAGGAGAAAATGGTTCACAAAGCTTCATTTGGCCATCACTACTTATTTGGACAACTCTCACTTAATTTGGCCAACTCATATTTGCTTCAGCTGAACTTCAGAGGTAACTTTCACTTGGGAAAAACACTTGATTTTATCCCCCATAACCTACATTGAATTTGCTTTAAGACGGCATTTATTTGAAAAGTGTGAACTTATCCTTAAACGTCAACCTTACTAAGTGTATCACTTCTAAAGAAACGCACCGCAGGCGTAAGCATCGCGTATAGCAGCGATTTTTATTTCGCCGCCCATGTTATCCAATCTGTCCGGCCACACCGGCCGCGTAGCATTTTCGTATGCCCGCACGCTGCAGTGGTAGTTTCGGCGACTATTTTTTACGCGATACGCAAGCGTATGTGTCAGTCCAGGCAGGTAATCACATACAGGAAGACCACATTGCAGCTGGATATTTTACCAAAATGAACACATTTCATTATAAAACTTTGGCTGTCTTGACTTCTCACAGCAAGACACGCAATCAGGCACACAGAGAGACTGATGGACGGACAGAGAGAGTGATACACACAGCCACATATAGGCTACAATTACCACAGTTTTCCCCACTCATCGTGTCTCTTTCTGTCGGTTAGCGAGAGAGAGAGAAGGATCGCTTTGTGACCGGCACGTAGAAATACGCGTCCAGTGTGAAAGGCCAGGTGCACGATCAGGCACTTATTTACGCTACGCGACACTTACATGGGCGGTGTGTTCCCCGTGTAAGCTGCAGTGTAAGAGCTACTGTATTGCTTACAACAAACTTGGAGCTTGTTTGCTGGAAACGGCTGCATTGAAGGGGTCAATAAGTGTCTAAAACCAGAGTAAGACACAGTGGTTTCACAGACTTAAACATGTGCTATAATGGTTTAAATGGTTCTGTAGAGCTGCTAGATTGATTTAAATTTCCCATTTTGGCACTACTAGTGACTTTTTACTCAGTCATTGGATTTAGTTGTGATATAAAAAGTAGATTGATGCAGTTTTAAAATGTTTCATCCCATTTCTCAGAATATTGACATTAGGGCTGCAACAACGAATCGATGAAATCGATAAAATTCGATTATTAAAAAAGTTGACAACTAATTTCATTATCGATTCGTTGTGTCGCGCAACTATTACGCCACTCGGTCGCGGAGATAAAAAAAAGAGAGGTCCGTAACGTTGTTCTGAAACACACGGCGGAGGCAGAGAAATCAGTATGACCTAAGTCATCCAAGGTGTGGGGGCATTTCACACTAAATAAATCAAACGTGTTAATTGCAAGATAAACAAAAGCGACACGGCATGGCACGGGCGCACCACGGTGATGATTCAGCACCTAAAACGTAAACGTGTTGGAGTCCTTGATGAGGAGGAAGGGAGTTCAACAGCAGGGTAAAGTCACTACACAATCCTACTTCTGTTCCGTTTTGAAGTGAGGAACGTACTGTCCCTCCAGTAGCTCGTCTGGTGCTGGTGTGCAGTTTACTCGTTGTCCAGCTGATTAGCATGACAAGCTAGCGTTAGCTCGTTAATAACAGTAGTAAAGCAGGGGTGGTATAGTTTGCAAGACTAAAGACACCGGTTTTATTCACTCGCCTTTTTTGGCCCATTCATTTTTTTTTTTTATGTTATGTTGAGAAATATATTTGTGTGTATAAATGAACTTAACTTGCACTTTTATGGTAATAATTTAATGAATAAGGTGTGTCTGTCACATACCTTTACACAACTATTAACTAAAACAAGTATGTATTGTGTTGATGTAAATTAATGCTTTTTGTTTTTTTATCAGATTCATCGAAAAAATAATCGACAGATTAATCGATTATTTTAATAATCGTTAGTTGCAGCCCTAATTGACAGTTTTCTATGCCATTACTGATGACTCTGAAGCATGTGTAGCATCCGATTTTCTTCCTACAACCAGTTTTTCTCCCCCCCCCTTACTTTCACCATTTTACATTGCCGGGTGCAGGTGAAAACTTCTCTGCAGCAGCCCAAGGGGCGCCAGCAGAAACGGCAGCACAGAAATGTAAGTCTTCCGCATCCGGTTTTGCTGCTCAGGCCTGGGAATGCTGCATGGCTGAGACAGACAGCCTGGTGCGCTGGCTGTGTCTGCTGCTGCCTGGTGTGGAGTGTGCTACTGTTATCACAGCACTAAGATGTCTAATCCTGAAACACCATCTTACCATATTGCATCTTTTTCTTTTCTTTTTTTTAAGCTTCATACACTACCACACAATGGATTCAGAATTTGGGGGTGGAAATTATAATAATCTGGATGATTGTTTAATATTGTGATCATTATTATCAAATGTTTTATCTTGAAAGTTCAATTCTTATATACAGTGACCGTTGCCTTTTCATATAAATTCTGAATCAAGTAATCAATAATTGATGAAACTTAAACTAGTTTGACATTGTGGGGAATACAATTACTTTATTCACATTGTTGCCAAGAGTTAGAAGAGTCAGAAGATCAGTACTACTTATCTGTCCTAGCTTAGCTTAGCACAAACACTGGAAACAGCTAAACCGCTAGCCTGGCTCTGTCTAAAGATGTATATAAAGAAAAATTACCTACCTGCCAGCACGTCCTCTAACATTTTATCTTGTTACTCTAATCCATAGAAATACTAAAGTGGCATGTTTTGTTTTTGATTGGTATGGACCTTCTCATCTCTGCAGGAAAGCAAATAAGTTCCCTGAAACACTATTCCCTTTTTAAATGAAAGAGTTTACCTGCATGCTGTCGTTGTAAACATTAAATCTTCTCTTGATTGGGGATCGAGGGAGTTCATTTTAACAAATCAGCGTTGTTTGTGTGTGCGGTGTATCCAAATCATTGTTGTGTAATAGATAGAGGTGTGACGAGATTAAAGGTGACGTAACGAGCCTTGAAATTAGCATAGAAAATCCCCCATCCACTCTCCAAAGTTGACTCTGAGTTTACTTTTGCAGAGCGATAGCGGGGGGGGCATGATATTAAACAAAGAGAAATGTTCTCTTTGTCCTATTATAGTCGTAAATTGATACTAGAGTAGCCTCCTTGTTTAGTGCTGCAATTAATAAAATGCAGAGGAGGAGAAAAGAGCATTGGTCTTCACAAAAATCATCTGTTGAGTGTTTGATGGTAATTTGTGTTTTAGAACGTAATCAATGTGAAACTATAGTAAAATAAGCTTTATTTCTCTCGGTCTACTGTACAATGACAAATTCAAGTACAAAACAACTGGTCTCAACTACTGCCAGAAAACACTTGGTTATGTTGTAACCTTGGTTCTCTGAGTGAGGAGACTCTCTCCACCATACATATGGAATAAGTAACGGTGTAACTGTTAGTTATACACGAGAGAAGTGAGTCATTTGAGTTTGTGGCAAAATCTTTCAGTGCTCTGAATTTCGTTGAATAAAGGACTGTTTTTCCAGTCTTATTTCTTCATTGAAGTTTTCTGTAAAATAGTGTTAAAATCTCGTCTCCATCTCGTGAACCCATTCTTGTGTCTCGTCTCGTCACACCCGTAGTAATAGATTTTAGCCTTGCGTGGGTTTCTTTTTAAATCTCACCACCTTTTTTTGCTTGCTTCTTCTCTTCAGCCTTGGATTGGCTCTCAACCTGGATAAGAGTGCTGCTGTTGCTTTGTCACCATTTGAGACTATGACTGGACATGACAATTGCTAATTAATTTGTGTTTATCTCTCCACAGTCATCCTCGCATGCAGGAGACCAGGAGCTGGTTTCGCGCATGAAGAGCATGGAACTGGAGAACCAAACTCTGCACAAAGGTATGCGTATGAGTTTTGTCATGTCTTCCCGTCTTACACAGTATCCATTAGGGCTGTTTAAACACACACACACACACAATCTGCAGATGACAAAAGAAAATTGTTTAAAACAAGTTTTCACTTTATTTTGTTTTGACTCATACACACACGCACATACACATGGCGCATGTATACCATTATGATCATTCATGCCAATTTTGTGGAAATATATATTGGTTTGAGTGATTTCCCTACCTGACAAAATTAAATATTTATGCTATTTATTCAACAAATTATATAATGATGCTATATATTTAACAAAACGGATGTGTGAGATAAAGCTGTTTTCACACACACAGGTAATTCACTTCTCATTCCTCGCCTGAAACTTCAATTCATTTTAACTTTAGTCGCGCAACCTTGCCCCATTTTCACCTGTTGCTGAGTAACGTGCCATGGTCTCGTGAATGTAACATACCTGTAGCAAGCTCCTTCGTAGTAACTATCGGTAAAAAAACGTGCTACAAAGTGCCGATTGCTAGTTGAGTTAAGCCGCTACAGACCTCCGTCACAGCTCTGTCGTATCAGCAGCATTTAGTAGATGTGTTGAGCTGCAACAGATTTCCTCGACACCAGCTCCGGTGCCCCACATGGTGCTCCGTCAGGTCAGCGGTAGTTGGTGGTTCATCTATCCGAGAATAGGTCACTGTGAGCCGTGTACACCGCAAGCTACCGGTCATTTCGGCGGAGATTACGCTTAAGTAATGAAACGACTAGTTAAGAAAAGAACAAATATTAGTCCCAGCCATGTTGTTTGTGTATCTCTATGGCAAACGCGCATGGGGAGGGCTGAACCCAGAGGGGAGCGTTGGCTGATTTTTCATTTAAACAAGTCAATGTTAACTGCACATTCGAGTTAATCGATTTATCGCCCAGCCCTAGTATCCATACTTAATTTTTTTTATAATTTTGTTTGCTTGTTAGTGGTGGTGGAGATGAGAGCAGCCCTGCAAAAGCTGGAGTCCAGAGTGGCTATGCTGGAAAAGAGCCCAACAGCTGTCCCATGTGCTAAGGTAGATATCTGCAGTTTTTTTTAATTTTTTTTGTTCTTTTTATTTTTTTTAAAGATACATATGTTCTGTATTTATAGAACTACTGTCTGAAAGAGGCAAGACAGCCTTGTCTCTGGAACAATTTGAAAAGTAATATAATGTATTCTACTATGTTACATGTGTTCAGACTCAATTGAAGGAACCTCTCATTTACAGTTGCAGAAAAGTTTAGTATTTTTGTTTTTCTTTTCTCGTATTGAAAGTTTCCTCTTATGTTTTGATGATCTGCTTTTGTTGTTTGCTTTGTCTTATTTGTTATATTACTCAATTAAATTGTTTTGTATTGGGGAGTACTTTGTATAAGCCCTTTGGCTTCCGTCCTCCCCTGCACATATGGATTGACCCTCCTTATTGGATCATGTTTTAATTGTTTGAACAAATGGATGAAGAAAGAAAGCTACAACTTTATTGGAAAAAGCCTTCTCAAGAGCAGACCTTCACAGATATGTCCTCTCCTTTTCAATTGTTGTGACCAGTCTGCTCCAGTCAAGGCTGCGCCAGTAAAGCCGCTAAAGGTGGAAAACGGTGATGACGATGACATTGACTTGTTCGGCAGTGATGAGGACGACGAGGAGGCAGCACGCCTTAAGCAGGAGCGCGTGGATGCCTATGCAGCCAAGAAGTCCAAGAAACCTGCCCTCATCGCCAAGTCATCTATCTTGTTGGACGTCAAACCCGTACGTGTCCTCTTAAACTGTATCATGTTGCTCATTAAAATGCTAGTTCCTTTTGTAGTTTTGTTCTCATACAGGGAACCTACGGTTGTGGAAAATCTGTCTCCCCAGGCCATGGATTAGTTTGTACAATGATTCTTGATTGAATGATTTTCTTGTTTTGTATAAAAGGTGAAGAAAAAAATGGTAACCCTTTACTAGAAGGTATCTACATAAGTGACATGACACTGTCATGACACATGAACCCTAACCCTAACTTGTCATGACAAAAACCGAATGACACTTACTAAAAGAAGCGTTATGTCATAAACATTTATTACTTGTTTATGACCCGTTCATGTAAGTGTCATGTCACTCTTATGTAGATACCTTCAAGTGAAGTGTAACCGAAAAAACAAATGGTTTCCTTTTTTAAATTAATTTCCACTTAATTTATCTACTTAAATATGTTTTAATAATTTAGCCAGAATGAAACAATACATTGCAAACAATGCATCCAGTGCATTTATTAACTCAACTGTCCAGCAAAATAAGTTAAACATGCATGTAGTCAAAATTAGTATGCTGTGTCATTCAACATACGTTTAAAGTTTTGCTGCAAACTGTCTTATTATAACTGTCTGGTTAAATATTGTTTGGTGTGTCCCCCTCCTCCATATGTTCCCTTAGTGGGATGATGAGACTGATATGGTGAAACTGGAGGAGTGTGTGCGCTCGGTGCAGATGGACGGGCTCCTGTGGGGAGCATCCAAACTGGTGCCAGTTGGCTACGGCATCAAGAAGCTGCAGATCAACTGCGTGGTTGAGGATGACAAAGTTGGCACTGACATTCTGGAGGAGGAGATCACCAAGTTTGAGGACTATGTAAGTAACAACCACTCTGATGTAATTTGTTCACCCTTATAATAACATGTTTTTCTCTTACCTTGAGTTGTATCTAGCCATGTAGATAGCTTTGATTTCATCTAAGGTTTTAAGACCTCTGTTTTACATCTCTTCCTCCACCCCGATACTATGTTATGAAATTTTATTTTTTGGTGCTCACAGGATTAAATAAAATTGCAATACAAGATTTAACAGCAAAATTGGTTTCCAGAATTTGTCAATTTAAGAAATGACTTAATTTAAGAACATGTCTAGCTACCTCAGTAACCTGGTAAAATTGTTGTATACAGGCAGCAAGTCAGTAATTAAATTTATCCTACGGTTATTTTGGAAGCATGGCTTAATTATTTTAATTGTAGTTAGAAGTAGTAAGAGGACTGTGCTTGACTTGTTCAATTGTGGAAAAAAAATGTTGTGCTTTGTGTTCGTTTCAGTTTAAGTCTAACTTTGGATGGAATTATTTAGAAGACAAGAGCCCATTGCTACTAGGCCTGTCACGATAACAAATTTTGCTGGACGATAAATTGTCCCAGAAATTATTGCGATAAACGATATTGTCGTTGAGCGATTTTAAATATCGACAATATGTCTTTGATCTCCTTTAGTATGTCGTCTTTCACGCTGATGTACAGTTGTGGAATTGCCGTTTGTGACACGCATGTTCTCCCAGGCAATTCATAGCCTACTGGCTGTCAAAAGTTTGCTGCATTCCTCGAGTGTTTGTGCGATAGACTACAGACTCTTTATTACATTTTACAATTATTTAACACTAAATATTAAATTTAAATAATATATAATTAATAAATCTATCTATATGGCTATCTGCCACACGGCGAGTAAATGTTTGTACCAAAATAGTTCTGTTTTTCAGTCTTAATTTTGGCGAAGGTGCGGCTTCTGCTCCTCTGCAGGTCGGAGCTTCGGTGGGCCGCGCCGACACACACACACACACACACACACACACACACACACACACACACACACACACACCTCTGACATACTTTCCACACTCCATGTCCGCGGACAGCTGTAGGCTTGTACCGTTAATGTTCTGTGCATTGTCGGACACATGCAGCCACTTTCCTGAAACCGCTTGTATGTCCGAGCCTGTCTCCACCGCCTCCACCTGCAGGTTGTCAGCTGTGTGGTTTGAAATGAAAGGGAGAAAACGGGACGCCCAGTAACACGGTTGATATCGCTCATATACTTTTTAGTTTTTTGACGGCGCCTTAACTGCAAAGTGCTGCGGGAAACCCTGCCCCAACTCTCAACTAGCGTTTTCTGTGTCTCTCTCCGCCAGGAGTCCCGCCCCCACAAAGACCATGCGACTGACAAGAGGGTTCACTCCTCGTAACGCTAAGGAACCGAGAGTGGTCCTCCAGTCTCTTTGGTAGAGAGAGACGAGAAAAACAAACAAGCATGCAAATGGAAATTATCGCGGCCGGAAAAATTATCGAGCTCATTTTTTTTTTGTCGTGCGATTAATTGATTTATTGATTATCGTGACAGGCCTAATTGCTACATTATGATCGGTTTCCATCCAGCCTCATCGCTGTCACGACATTACTTTCCATGTCCAAAGTCTTTGTCCTGCACATGCATAATTGTAAAAAGCTGAAAATAAACTCTTATAAATGACAAAGAAATAGGCATCCTCCAGACGAAATTTAGATGGGGAAACAAGACTTCTAAATTACATGTTTAAGAAAGCCGACTGTAGCCATGTCACTGAATTGCTTTTACACGCTGAATTTTACCCTGTTTATTTAACAGACCTCAAACACTAGAAAAACACAATTTTTGTCATACTGGCCATGGCTGGGGAGAATTTAACATTGTCAGCAAAGATTACGT
This sequence comes from Perca fluviatilis, assembly GCF_010015445.1. NCBI lineage: Eukaryota > Metazoa > Chordata > Actinopteri > Perciformes > Percidae > Perca > Perca fluviatilis. The sequence continues at coordinate 19,939,222 of NC_053122.1, forward strand.
CTTTTACTGGCATTAGCATTTAGCTGTTACATACCACAATAGTTGAAACGGGAGCGTTCAGAACAGTTGGAAATCTGAACCTTTTTAGCTCACAGGGATTTCTCTAAAATACATTTACCTCAATATCTGAAGTTTTGGCCACATTTAACATGAAAATCTGACATAACATTGTACATATGACAGAAAACACAAAAAAGTATAATATGTCCACTTTAAACCCTTACCAGTGAACATCAAATTATCTGCATTATTGGATAGTATTACAGGCAAGCCTTTTGTGATTTGGGTAAACCAGAACATATATTTCTCTCTGGGATAAATAGTGGAGTTCAAAAAACTTAGTTTTTTTTGTTTTTGTTTTTATAACATCTTCTTAGGAAATATGCTCTTTCACTTTCTGGTGGAGAGTCTTTGTTCTAAGCTAACCATCTGCTGGATGTAGCCTTAACAGAATGTGTAAGAGTGTGGTATCGATCTTTTCTAAATCTCCATCACTTAAATGGTTTATTGTTGATTTACTTTTCTTCCTTTGCAGATCCAGAGTGTAGATGTTGCTGCCTTCAATAAGATCTAAGCTCCATCAGCTGTTTACCTGGTCAACCAAAGTGTTGCTGCTGCTCCGGTTTGCACGGTTATTAAATTTTTGAGCACAAACCTCTCTCAGTTTCATTATTATTCTTTGTAAAACAAATATTTTACATGGAGTGCAGTCATCTTTACATTTTAGGGGAACACTGTCTCAAAGTAGAGCTTAACCCACCCAAAATCTTGGGTGATAAAGTCTGGGTGAATGTACTGTAGTCTGGCAACTAGTGGCACCTTGCGAGTGTCACGGAAATTAATACTAGTCATCAATACTGGTGCCTTTTAGCTAAAGTAAGCGATTGCAGTGCACAACTCTACTGTTTTAATAGGACTTTAATAATATGGTGGTGCCCAAAATTGGCACTCTGTCATCAAAACTTTTAAAACCCCTGGTAGCATTGTGTAAAACAATTAATGATTTAGTAAGTAATGAAAAATGTTGAGTCACGGTATAGTGAAGTATGTCATTAAGAAAGTCAGTGTAGTATGTCATGACATTTTCATAAATGTCAGTGTGCCAAAAAATTTCATTAAAAAGTCATAGTATAGTCATCAAAAATATAGTCATAGTATATCATAAAAATGTTTTAAAAAAGTCATAGTATGTCATGAGTCATAGTATAGTATGTCGAAAAATTTCATAAAAAGTCATAAAAGTAATAAAAGTCACCATAGCATGTCTGGAAAAAGTCATACTATAGTATGCCGAAAAAAGTCATAGAAAGTCAAAGTATAGTACCGGTATGTCGGGGGGCAAAGTCGCAGTATAGTATGTCGAAAAAAAGTCATATAATAGTATGTCAAAAATAAGTCATAGTATGAAAAAAGTCCTATTATTGGATGCCGGAAAAAAGTCATGAAAAGTCACCGTATAGTATGTCGAAAAAAAGTCACAATATAGTATGTCGAAAAAAAGTCGTAGTATAGTAGGTCTGTTGAAGGTAGATGCGGTGAGTAGCCTTGAGCAGGTATTAATCACTCCGGTTGAGGCAAAGGTGATATGAAAAATGATGGGTTTTTATTATAAAAGACCCAATTAAGGCTCACAGGCAAAAAAAAATGATAATGGAAACAATTAACAAAATTAAGGAAAGTAACTAACACTTTCAAGAAAAACAAATTAAACTTGACTTACAAGTCATAACGGGCAAACAATCAGATAAACAATTGTATAAAAATGGACCTTAATTCAAGTCTCAGCAATGAGGATATACCACAGACGTAGGTCTTACTTCCTCAGTGCGCGCTTCAGCTCTCTCCCGAGCAAATATTACGGCCTCTCTAAATAGCCTGACGCCACCCCTCAAATTGGAACATACCAACCTATAAAACACAAGGGTGGCTTAGGTGAGTAGGCCGTAATGGCTTAATACAGCAAAAATACATAAAGCTAAACATTTGACAGCAGACTTACGTCCTCATAAATACATCACAAGACTTCTAAACTCAATAAATATACATAGTTAATAAATACATGGTCGCTTGATTATTATGACAAGTGTAGTTTGTGACAATCCGTACGGTCTTAAACAATAAACAATGTATAGAGGAATATAACTAGGCCTAGATAACAAATCACCGCAGTATTAGATGTTAAAAATGTGCACACAACTACGGGATTAATATGGAGAATACGATGAATGACAGATTATATAAAACCAGTATACAAACCGAACATAGACAGTCAAACAAACCTCTACAAGCAACTTCTTCACTCCATCTTTGAGATCAAAACAGGTAGCGCATCGCTACCGTGACGGCAGCTATGCGCCCCGTCACAAGGTCATACAAAGTCATGGTATAGTATGTCAGAAAAGGTCACGGTATAGAATGTTGAAAAACTCATAAGTCATATATGTTGAAAAAAGTCATAAAAGACAGTATAGTTTGTCATACAATAGTAAGTCGAAAAAAGTCATGTCGAAAGTAATAGTCACCATAGCATGTTGAAAAAAGTCATACTATAGTATGTCAAAGAAATCAAAGTCATGGTATAGTATGTTAAAAAAAGTCATGGTGTAGTATGTTGAAAAAAGTCGTATAATAGTATGTCCAAAAAATGTCATAGTATGTTGGGGAAAAAAAGGCAGTATAGAATGTCGAATGTAAGTCATGTTGAATAGTCATGGAAAGTCATACTATAGTATGCCGAAAAAAAGTAATAATAAAGTCTTAGTATAGTGTGTTGAAAAAAGTCATAGTATAGTTTGTGGAAAAAAAGTCACTGTATAGTATGTCAAAAACAGTCATAAAAAAGTCATATAATCGTATGTCGAAAAAAAAGTCATAGAATAGTATGTCAAAAAAAGGGATAAAAGTCATAGTATAGTATGTCGGAAAAAAAGTCATAGTATAGCATGTCGGGGAAAAAAAGTCACAGTATCAGTGTCAAACAGTCATAATACAGAAAGTCAAAAGAGACATAGTATGTCTGAGAGTTGAACCCTCAACCTCCTATCTTGTTTTTATTTCCATCAGCTTACTGAGCTATAAGGGAAACCCAAGTACACTAGTTCAGAGGTGTATTTATATTTTACATTAGCTATAAAACACAAGGTCATAGTGTTTTTTAAACAAAAGTCTTAAAAATGTCATCTCAACAAATCACAAAAAGTCATAGTATATTATGTGAAAAAGGGATAGTATGTCTGACAGTTGAACCCTCAACCTCTAATTTTTTTTTATTTTTATTTCCAGCAGCTTATCTCCCTGTGCTATATGTGAAGCATAAACTACTTGTCCAGAGTTGTATTAATCATTTACATTACTCAAACATTTTTTATAGTTTAGTATACTAAAGGGTCATAAAAAGTCATAGTATAGCATGTTGAAAAAGTCATTGTATAGTATGTTGAAAAAAATCATAAAAGTCATAGTATAGTATGTAATAAAGTCATAATATAGTATGTCGTTAAAAGTCATAGTATAGTATGTAATAAAAAAGTCATAAAAGTAATTAAAAAAAAGTTACCATAACATGTCGAAAAAAAGTAGTATAGTTTGTAATAAAAAGTCATAAAAAAGCCATAGTATAGTATGTCGAAAAAAAGTCATAGCATAGTATGTGATGAAAATTCATAGTAAAGTATGTGAGAAAAAGTCATAGTATACTATGACTTTTTAGTATAATAGTATAATATTTGGAAAAACCTCATAGTATAGTATGGCGAAAAAAAGTCACTGTATAGTATGTCAAAAAAAGTGATAAAAGTCACAGTATAGTACATTGAATAAAAGTCACAGTATAGTATGGCGAACTGAGCTAGCCTGACAAGCCAGCCACTGCAAAATAAATTTGCTGCCACAGGGTACGTCTAGATTTCTAGGCTATCACTGTGTTATATGTGAAGCATAAAACTACTTGTCCGGAGTTGTATTTATCATTTACATTACTCAAAAAAAAAGTATAGTTTAGTATACAAAAGGGTCATAAAAAGTCATAGTATAGCATGAAAAAAAAAAAAACCTTTGAAAAAAGTAATTAAAAAAGTCATAGTGTAGTATGTCGAAAACAATCATGAAAAAGTCATGCTATAGTTTGTCTAAAAAAGTGAAAGTATAGTATGTTGAGAAAAAGTTATAGTATAGCATGTTGGGGAAAAAAAAAGTCACAGTATAGTATGTAGAAAACAGCCATAGCACAGAAAGTCAAAAAAAAGCTATAGTATGTCTGAGAGTTGAACCCTCAACCTTTTATTTAGTTTTTATTTCCATCCATCAGTTTATCTCACTGAGCTATAGGTAAAGTCCAAGTGTAAAAAGTCATAAAAATTCACAGTATAGTAGGTCAAAAACAGTCATAAAAATGTCAGTATAGTATGTCAGAAAAAGTCATAAAAAAGTCATACTATAGTATGTCAAAAAGAGTCATAGTATAGTATGTGTGAAATTTTTTTTCTTAAAAACGTCATATTAAAAAATCACAAAAAAGTCATAGTATATTATGTCAAAAACAGGACAACACATCTGAGAATTGAACCCTTAACCTCCAATCACTCCATCTATCATCTCTAGCAGCTTATCTCACTGAGCCATCCATGTAACACAAATCTATTGTCCGGAGTTGTATTTATCGTTTATTTAAACATGTCATGGTAAAAAATCATTAAAAAATCATAGTATGTGTAAGAATTTAACCTCCATCCTTCTTCTTTCATTTCTAGCAACTTATCAACTTATCTCACTGAGCTATATGTGAAGCACAAATCCATTGGTCCGGAGTTGTATTTATTGTTAACATTACTCAAAATACAAAAAGTTACATTATAGTATGTCGAAAAAGTCATAGTATAGTATGCAACAAAAAGTCTTAAAAATGTCATATTAAAAAATTACAAAAAAAGTCATAGTATATTATGTCGAAAAAAGTCATAGTATAGTATGTAAAAAAAAAGTCACAGTATAGTATGTCATTTATCATTTACATTACTCAAAAAGCTCAAAAATTGTATAGCTTAGTATACTTAGGTCATAAAAAGTCATAGCATAGCATGTTGAAAAATTCATAAAAAAGTCACAGTATAGTATGTCGAAAACAGTCATAGTACAGAAAGTCAAAAAAGACATAGTATGTCTGAGAGTTGAACCCTCAACCTCTAATCATTTTTTTTATTTTTATTTCCAGCAGCTTATCTCACTGTGCTATATTTGAAGCATAAACTACTTGTCCGGAGTTGTATTTATCATTTACATTAGTCAAACATTTTTTATAGTTTAGTATACAAAAGGTTCATAAAAAGTCATAGTATAGCATGTTGAAAAAGTCACGAAAAAGTCATAGTATAGTATGTCGAAAAAAATCATGAAAAAGTCATGCTGTTTGTCTAAAAAAGTGAAAGTATAATATGTCGAGAAAAAGTCATAGTATAGTATGTCAGAAATAAGTCTCAAAAACGTCATAGTAAAAAGTTACAGTATAGTATGTCTTAAAAAATCATAACAAACGTCATAGTATAGTATGTCGAAAAAAGTCATAAAAGTCATAGTATAGTATGTAATAAAAAAGTCATAAAAGTAATTAAAAAAAAGTTACCATAACATGTCGAAAAAAAAGTCATGAAAAAGTCATACTATAATATGTCAAAAAAATCATTAAAAAGTCATAGTATAGTATGTAATAAAAAGTCATAAAAAAGCAATAGTATAGTATGTCGAAAAAAAGTCATAGCATAGTATGTGATGAAAATTCATAGTATAGTATGTGAGAAAAAGGCATATATACTATGACTTTTTAGAATAGTATAATATTTGGAAAAACCTCATAGTATAGTATGGCGAAAAAAAGTCACTGTATAGTATGTCGAAAACAGTCATAAAAAAGTAATTTAATCGTATGTCGAAAAAAAGCATAGTATAGTATGTCAAAAAAAGTGATAAAAGTCACAGTATAGTACATTGAATAAAAGTCACAGTATAGTATGGCGAACTGAGCTAGCCTGACAAGCCAGACACTGCAAAATAAATTTGCTGCCACAGGGTACGTCTAGATTTCTAGGCTATCACTGTGTTATATGTGAAGCATAAAACTACTTGTCCGGAGTTGTATTTATCATTTACATTACTCAAAAAAAAAGTATAGTTTAGTATACAAAAGGGTCATAAAAAGTCATAGTATAGCATGTTGAAAAAAGTAATTAAAAAAGTCATAGTGTAGTTTGTCGAAAAAAATCATGAAAAAGTCATGCTATAGTTTGTCTAAAAAAGTGAAAGTATATTATGTTGAGAAAAAGTTATAGTATAGCATGTTGGGGAAAAAAAAAAAGTCACAGTATAGTATGTAGAAAACAGCCATAGCACAGAAAGTCAAAAAAAGCTATAGTATGTCTGAGAGTTGAACCCTCAACCTTTTATTTAGTTTTTATTTCCATCCATCAGTTTATCTCACTGAGCTATAGGTAAAGTCCAAGTGTAAAAAGTCATAAAAATTCACAGTATAGTAGGTCAGAAAAAGTCATAAAAAAGTCATACTATAGTATGTCAAAAAGAGTCATAGTATAGTATGTGTGAAAAAAAATGTCTTAAAAACGTCATATTAAAAAATCACAAAAAAGTCATAGTATATTATGTCAAAAACAGGACAGCACATCTGAGAATTGAACCCTTAACCTCCAATCACTCCATCTATCATCTCTAGCAGCTTATCTCACTGAGCCATCCATGTAACGTAAATGTATTGTCCGGAGTTGTATTTATCGTTTATTTAAACATGTCATGGTAAAAAATCATAAAAAAATCATAGTATGTGTAAGAATTTAACCTCCATCCTTCTTCTTTCATTTCTAGCAACTTATCTCACTGAGCTATATGTGAAGCACAAAGCCATCGGTCCGGAGTTGTATTTATTGTTAACATTACTCAAAATACAAAAAGTTACATTATAGTACGTCGAAAAAGTCATAGTATAGTATGCGACAAAAAGTCTTAAAAATGTCATATTAAAAAATTACAAAAAAGTCATAGTATATTATGTTGAAAAAAAGTCGTATAGTATGTAAAAAAAAAGTCACAGTATAGTATGTCATTTATCATTTACATTACTCAAAAAGCTCAAAAATTGTATAGCTTAGTATACAAAAGGGTCATAAAAAGTCATAGCATAGCATGTTGAAAAAAATCATGAAAAAGTCATGCGGTTTGTCTGAAAAAGTGAAAGTATAGTATGTCGAGAAAAAAAAAAAGTCTCAAAAACGTCATAGTAAAAAGTTACAGTATAGTAGGTCTTAAAAAAATCATAAGTCATAGAATAGCACGTCGAAAAAAAGTGACAGTATAGTATGTCGAGGAAAAAAAAAAAGTCTCAAAAACGTCATAGTAAAAAGTTACAGTATAGTAGGTCTTAAAAAAATCATAAGTCATAGAATAGCACGTCCGAAAAAAAGTGACAGTATAGTATGTCGAGGAAAAAGTCATAGTATAGTATGTCAAAAAAAATGTCTCAAAAACACCATAGTATACTATGTCAAAGAATGGAAATTCATGAAAGAAAAGTCATAGTATACTGTGTCAAAGAATAACAACCAAAAAAACTCATGGTATAGTATATAAAAAGGTGATAAAAAGTCATAGTATAGCATGTCAAAAAAAAAGTATTTTGTATTTTATTAGTTTATTTGTCAGGGACCATGCACAGTTCAGGCCCTGTACCAGAGTTAGCTATACAGCTAATTTACATCTGTGGTCCCTGGGCAAGGGAAATAAAAGGACAATATAGACAATACTATCAAAACAGATAAAAACTTAAACATGATAAAAAAGTCGTAGTATGGTATATCGAAAAGTCATAGTAAAAAGTTGCAATATGTCAAAAAAAATTATAAAGTCATAGTGTAGTATGTCGAAAAAAAGTGATAAAAAAAGCACTAGTAGTTATGTGTCTGACTATTTCTTGGCCGAGAGTCATTGCACATAACCCCTGTAAAACAGTGCACAAGAGACAGAATGAACAAATTGTTTATTTACAATTGGATTTGATGCACAACAAATCCCTATATTATTACATAAATGTGCTCAAACAAATATAGATCGTTGAGTTTATGAAAATGTCTTCCTTTGCAGATCCAGGATGTGGATGATGCTGCCTTCAATAAGCTTGTTACCTACCGCACCAAAGTGTTGCTGCTGTTCCCAAGTTGCACGGTTATTAAAATAAACATTTTAAACACAAACCTCGGTCTCAGTTTCATTATTATTCTCAGTCAACATTAATATTTTGAACCCCATATTTACAAAGTTACTTGAGAACCGTTGATGGAGTGCAGTCATTTCATTTAAAGAGAGCACAGCCTCAAAGTAGAGCTCAAACCCACCCAAAATCCTGGGTATACAGGCTGGGTGAATGTAGTCTTGACTTTATGGAGTAAAACCCTTGTATCAGAAACATTATAGAAAGACAAAGTCCCACCCCTGAAGTCCAGATACACGCCTATCCTGCTGCAGCACGGAGCAGCGATGGTCAAACCCTCCTTATTGTGCTGAAATGAACAGACTGAGTAAGAGCAGTCCAGGCTCCAGGATTTGGAGTTGTGTCCAAGCTTACAGTCGCTCCCTGCTCCACTCCTGCCCATGGTTTTGTAGCAGACGCCGATGGAAACCCCTCCTTTACCAGCCCACTCTACCTCCCAGTAGCAGCGTCCAGCCATCCCAGCTCTGCACAGCACCTGGGCCCAGCTGGTGAAGCGATGCGGATGGTCCGGGTATGGCTGTGGCTCCGAACGTGTGGTCACCTCTCTTTGACCGTCAGAGAAGCTTAGATAAGGGTTGGCTGTGTTCAGGTCCAGGGTTATATCGTTGTAATCTGGACACAATAGATACACATTGTCAGACTCCAACTACTAGTTAGTGGATTTCATAAAGATGGATGTTCGTTAGGGTTTATCAAATGATTGTACTCACATTGTAGATAATCAGCTCTTGTCTTCGGTTCTGAGTTGTATGGTACCTCAGTGTCTTTTACTGTTAGACAGATGCAGGAGATAACCACATAAACAAAACAAGAGTTGGTAACACTTTACTTGAAGGTATCTACATAAGAGTGACATGACACTGTCATGAACATGTCATAAACATTATAAACAAGCCATACACGTTTATGACATAATGCTTCTTTTAGTAAGTGTCATTCGGTTTTTGTCATGACAAGTTAGGGTTAGGGTTAATGTGTCATGACACTCTTATGTAGATATCTTCAAGTAAAGGGTTACCGAAACTTCCATACCTTTAGTCTTTTCAGAGGTACTTTGATTGCTGGTCTCCTTCAGTGAAATGACTAGAAATGCAAACAAACAAACAGTCGGTATTTACTGTTCACAAAATAATCATCTTTTAGTAAGTGTCATTCGGTTTTTGTCATGACAAGTTATGGTTATGGTTATGGTAAGGGTTCATGTGTCATGACAGTGTCATGTGTTCAAGACAGTGTCATGTCACTCTTATATAGATACCTTCAAGTAAAGTGTCACCATAGAGTTAATTTGGACGCCACCTGATTCTGGAAGTCAAATTTCCCATTCATTTTACCCATAGACAATTGTTACGTGACTCACAGTTGGAGCTCTCCTACTGCTTGGAACAGCACTGAACTCTCCCAGTCAAATCATCAGTACAAGAGATTAAGAACTGTGTTAAAGGTTTAGTAAATTATGTTAATCCAATATACTTTTTGTCAAATTCAGGAAATATCTCCTCACTGTCACCCAGCTCTCTATTTTCTGTGTGCACTGGACAAGTGACCCTCCAACTTCACAACTCATTTATTGACGGACACTAAACAGTTACCCCCTTCTTTACTGTTGCCATTTTTCTATCTGGCACCGCACACATGCAGTTAAAATGTCCACATTTAACATGAATTTTGTTCACAGGATCCTAAATGTGCACTTTATATCTACATATTGTGCTAAAATAATCCAACCCTGCTAAAATGTGATTGGAAAATTGCTGTTCTTGGAAGGGGCTTTAACCACTAAAGAAACTTTGGTTACACTTTACTTGAAAGGTATCTACATTAAGAGTGACGTGACACTGTCATGAACGTGTCATAAACATAAACAAGTCAAACGTTTATGACATAATGCTTCTTTTAGTAAGTGTCATTCGGTTTTTGTCATGACAAGTTAGGGTTAGGTTTGGGTTAAAACGCAAGGGTTAGAGTTAGGGTTCATATGTCATGACTGTGTCATGTGTTCATGACAGGGTCATGTCACTTATGTAGCTACCTTCAAGTAAAGGGTTACTGAAACTTCCATACCTTTAGTCTTTTCAGAGGTACTTTGATTGCTGGTCTCCTTCAGTGAAATGACTAGAAATGCAAACAAACAGTCGGTATTTACTGTTCACAAAATAATCATGTTTGTGGTAATCAGGTGTAAAAGAGACATCATACCTTTATCAGAGATCCTGTTGAATTCTCTTTCAAGTGTTTCATCCAGACTGTCTTTGAGATCAGCTAGGGCTCCTCTCATGGTTTTATACATCAAATATTGAAGTGCATCAGTGCTGGGCATCTCCACAGTCTTTGTAGGGAAATGAAGAGACTTGCACTTCTGTGGTGACATGCAACACAACCAAATTAGAGGACCGTATTTGAATGATAATGCAAAAACCTTGACATAACAGGCGTGAATCACTGGGAGTCATGTTCACCAAGCTCACACTGCACTTAAAAATCATATTTACTGTCAGGAAGCATGTTTGCCTTGAGCCAACGTTAGTCACTCATCTTAACCTTGATAAACAGAGTGCTTCACACAAGGCAATAGAATTAAAAACAAATAAATCAAAATGTATAAGCTTAAAAAAGGTAAATTAAATGAAGTGGACTATAATAATGCTCCAGAGCGATTGACATTTGGGATAAGGTATTTGATAATGTTACACCTTGACAATAGACAAGTTTTCTGAAGAACTACATAACTTTGTTAAATAAATGATTGTTATTGTATTTGATTTAATATTCCCGATTTATAAATACATTCATATTACAATTCTGATTGTTGTTAGATTGACCTTTTAACATGGAGATTTAACTGAAACAAAATTAACTTAAAAAATTAAAAAAAAATTTAAAAAAAATTAAAAAAATCACATATTGTTGCAGAATAACTGTAAATGTGAGGATTTCTTTTTTTTTAAAGAAAAATGGGTGGTAAATCCTCGTAATGTGCGTTTCATCATGTGATCACTTTCTTAACACTTTACTGTAAGTAAGTCACCTAAAAAATGATAAAGGTGTCTTATTGATCATATTCTGCAAAGTACTCATAAATTGACTAATGATGAGCATTCTTAAGTGTTATTCTTTTTTTAGATAAATACAGAAATACAGTAAGGAGCCTGAAAGGTAATAAAAATAAAATAATAATACTAATAATGCCCGAAATGATACCAAACGTCTACAAGTAGTACAAATAGGTTATGCTCTCATAAAACGATGGATTGGAAAGTTTGTAAGTACACCAGAAGTTTATGTAAATAACACTTGCCTGCTGGCTTCTGCTCTCTGCTGTTGTTGTTGCTGCTGTAAGACGAGTGCTTAGGGCCGTCTACAAATTACAACACCGAAAAGAGATGCAACAAAAATATTTATTAATTAAATTCTTTTTTTTAAGTAAGTGCTGTAGTATAACTAGCAGGAGACAAGTAATAATTGAGGTAAGTTTGGAGACATTACCTTATTTAATCATTGAATTAATAAATATTTTTGTTGTAACTCTTTTCGGTGTAGTAATTTGTAGACAGCCCTAAGCACTCGTCTAACTGCAGGTAGCAGCAGCAGCAGCAACAGAGAGCTGAAGAGAGCAGGCAAGTTTTCATAAACTTCTGGTGTACTTACAAACTTTCCAATCCATCGTTTTATGAGAGCATAACCTATTTGTACTACTTGTAGACGTTTGGTATCATTTCGGGCATTATTAGTGGGGTAACTTACAAGATACAAACGTGGGTCCATTAGCCCCTCCGCTAAGCTATTCAGCTGATAACGCTACTCTAGCTAACTCTCCCAATGTTAGACCCAGGTGAAAAAAGCTTCTGGGGGGGGGGTGTTTGGCTCGAGGTCATGGTGCAAAGGACCCTAGGGTGAATTACTCCGAACCATCACTTTAAGCCCTTTACAATGAAGATCTCTAAAGTTACTTTGATTTTTACAAAAGTATCTTTAAAATACAGTGTCCTGGAGAAGGGGCATTTCTTTTTTTTGCTGAGTTTAAATACACATCAATACTCAATACACAGCTGGGTAGCTTGTGAATTTTCCTGGGGTTTCGATAAAGTCAAATAATATACAGTAATAGTATAATTTATTTGTTGATGATATTTTTATCATTCATTTGAATCTTAAAAGTAACAAGTAATTTCATTTCTAAAATTAATGTAGTGGAGTAAAAAGTACAGTATTTACCTCTGAATTGCAGTGGAGTAGAGGTATAAAAAAGCAAAAAAAAAAAATGGAAATACTCAGGTAAGGTACATGTAGGCCTACCTCAAAATTGTACTTAAGTATAGTACTTACAGAGTAAATGTACTTGCCGTCGCTGTGGTTGGACATCACTGGCCGAGTTTTGTTTTGTTCCATACCTGAAGAAAGTGGATGTGGTTCTCAGTGCCAGAAAGCTTCTCCAGCTCAGCACCGGTCCTCCTGAGCTCGGTTACGTCCCTCTGGATCTTCTCCAGCAGCTCCTCGGCCTGACTGACAGCTGCTCTCTCCTGGACTCTCATCACCTCCTTCACCTCACTGCTTTGTTTCTCTATGGAGCGGATCAACTTGGAGAAAACCCTCTCGCTCTCCTCCACTGCTGCTTCCGTCGAGTGCTGTGGAGGATTTAAACGTTTTCACTTTTTAGTGTAAGCAGCATGTCAACAGCATATTTAAAGCTCCTATATTGAAAATGCACTCACCTTAATGTATCGGACAACGTATCTAAGTTCCTTCTCCGTGTCCTTCAATTTCTGCACAGACTTCAAAGAGGCTTCTTGGAGTTTTTTCTGAGAGAATACATAAGAGTATCACACAGCGCAGACCCTCGGGCTGCTCAGTCAAATATTTTCTTTCCACGGTTGACTTTCATGATGGAAAGTTTTGATTTTACAATCAAAGGGTCGGATTGCATGGAAGACCTTTGGTCTATCAACCTAAACTTTTGACACAGTAAGATCAGAGCCCAAGATTTTGCTGCAGGACCAGCTAGGCACATTTCACAACCCCATTTAATATTTGAAATGTTGAAGCCATTACACCAGGCTATAAAAGACATATTCTTAAAAAGGTATCTCAAGGTTTCTTAACCGCAAACAGAATCACAATTAGTCACCCTACTACTGTCTTTTATATGCAGCAAATTTTAAAAGCATTTCCAAATAGTCAAATGGTGGTTTCGGTCACGGATTCAGTTACTAGGCCGGTTCCTGTGTGTTCAAATCTGAACACACAGACATGATAGAAAAAAAAATTTTTTAGATTCATATGGAATGCAGTTTTATTCAATATTAAATAAATGAATAAATACATTAATAAATTAATACATGAATAAATAAATAAGCATTTAAAATGCATCATGAAATATATAAATGAGGCAATAAATACATAAATAATTAAATAAATGTAAATATTCACAGAAAATGAATCAATTAGTTAAATATATTAAAAGGTTTAACTTTTAATTATTTCATGGTACTTTTATTTCAGAAGTCCACGTTTATTTATTTCAAGAGACTTTTTATTTCATAAATCCACATTTATTTAATTCGGTGGATTTTTATTTCCTACTGCCACATTTAGTGATTTCCCTCTCTATTTACTTCCAGTTCTTATATGCAAATCAGGGGGTGTGGCTCTCTCACATTCACAACAGAGCCGTGCTCCGTACCCAGCCCACATTCACAACAGAGCTGTACTCCGTACCCAGCCCACAGTCACCTGTTCTGGGGTAACAGAACCACCAACTAAACGACTGCTCTAATTCACATTAAACTGAACATTTCCATTGATTGTTGAATGGGACATCTTTGGGACTATTTATGTGGACGTTTGGGTCCTCATTCATCTCGTTTCCTTCTTGCGAAGCCGCGCAGTTGACACACCTGTAAACACGATTTTATATAAAATAAACAATAAATACAGAAACGTCAGGTCAGCGGTAGTTGGTGGTTCAGTTACCCCAGAATAGGTGACTGTGGGCTGGGTACAGAGCACCGCGAGCTGCTGGTCGTGGTGCACTCTCACTTCAGCCTTTTTTTGCCCACAGTTCTGTTGTGAATGTGATAGATAGCCACGCCCCCTGGTTTGCATATAAGAATAGAGAGGGAAATCAATAAACGTGGCATTAGGAAATAAAAGTCCACGGAAATAAATAAATGTGGATTTATGAAATAAAAGTCTCTTGAAATAAATAAACGTGGACTTATGAAATAAAAGTACCATGAAATAATTAAAAGTAAAACCTTTTAATATATTTAACCAATTGATTAATTTGTATATGAATATTTACATTTATTTAATTATTTATGTATTTTATTTCCTCATTTATTTATTTCATGATGTATTTCAAAGGCATATTTATTCATTTATTTAATATTGAATAAAACGGCATTCAATAGAGTCAGGCCCTAATCTTTCCGGGTATATCATTATGTCCAGTGGCCATCGCGAATAAACGTCCATGAAATCATAGAACAAATGTCGCTCCTTATAACTCCAGAACTTGCCTCATCACATTTTTATGTTTTCAGTATCGCAGTAATCCAGTGATAGTTGTCTTTACATCAATGGGTGCATTGCAAACTGAAACTGCTAAAAGATAATTCGGCATACTGTTAATGGTGCCAATTATAATAATATTATATATAATATTTTTATAACCCACAGCTAACTTAATGCAACCAATACTTCCGGTCAACATCTCCCAGAGCATTATGGGAACATAACATTAATAAAACATTGTTGGAAAGTACAATTTTGAGATACTTGTGCAGATACTACACTTGACTATTTCCATTGTCTGCTACTTTAAACTTCAACTACACAACATCTCAGAGGGAAACATTGTACTTTTTATTTCACCACATTTATTTGATAACTTAAGTTGCTAGCTACTTTACAGATTCAAATTAATAATACAAAGTGTAAATATGATGTCTTATCAGTTAAGCTAACACTTTATTGATCCCAGGGGGAATTTACAAGCTAACCAGCAGTATTTATTAAAATAAATTGCTCCACTTCTACCAGCAGCAACATTAAAAGCGATGTTTACACAATAATTTGGCTATATTTCGTTATAAAACGGGCCAGTCTGTCTAAGGGATACTTTAGGAAATTATGATGCTAATACTTTTGTACTTTTACTTGTAACAGTTTTTTACAAAAATGGATTCATTCAATTAAAAAAAATATTTCTAATATTACTTGAGTAAAATATCTGAATACTTCTTCCACCACGGTCAATCCCACATAGCACCGCACAGACCCCAGCTAAAAATAACCCTGATGATGTCATAGTAGTAACGCTCTCCCAGAACCACAGAAAACAGTGGGATCACAGGCTGAGAAGTAGCCTCTAAACATCAAATACACACTCAGATAAATCCTGTCTGACTCACCTGTTGTGTTGCTCTCTCATCCACCACTGAGACTGCATCATGGCCCTTGTGTTTCTCTTTGACACACTGGGAACACACACACTGCTGGTCAGTGCGACAGTACAGCCTCAGGGATTTATCATGATGTGGGCACAGCTTCTCCCTCAGCTGATCCACGGCTGGGACCAATTTATGGACCTTCCCATGAAAGCGTTCTTCGTGGACTCTCAAGTGAACAGCACAGTAAGACTCGGAGCACACAAGGCAGGATTTTACAGCTTTGCTTTTTCTCAATGTGCAAACACTGCATTTCGCTTCCTCGGGTTTGGCCAAGTGTCGAGCTGCGTCTTGAAATCCAGATCTCTGAAACTTTTCCACCACTTCGCCCAGAACTGTGTTTCTACTCAGCAGAGGCCTGGGATTAAACACCTGCCTGCACTGTGGGCAGCTGTACTGGCCTTTCTGCTTGACCTTTGTCCAGTAATCTTCAATGCAGTCCAAGCAGTAGCTGTGTCCACAGGGAATCGTCACCGGGTCTCTTAAAACCTCCAGGCACACTGAACAACAAAACTGGTCTTGTTCAATAGAAATAGTTGCTGCAGCCATTTCCTATACACTCCGAACAGAAACGGGAAGGGACAAAGATGGGCGTAGCGAACAGGTGTGCTGATTACAGCTTCTCAGGTTTCACCTACACCTGTTTGAGTCGTGATAAACTCGGCTCTTTAACCAGAGTTTTTAAATTGAATCACGAAACGCGAGTCTCTAGTATCTTTAACCCTGTTCAGGTGAGTCCTCCTACAATTCAATCTAAAATGATAACAGCGCCACACACAAACCTCTTGCAACATTAGCTACTACTAGTCCTAGCCATCTTAGCTGCAAAAGGCTTTATAACTTACAATTTCGTAGGCAACAGGGTAACAAATCCACAAGCGCCTGAGTGAGCAGAGAGACAGTCCGAGACAGGTTATCCGACCATGGAAGAAGAGAACCCGCACACTCAGAGTCGGAAGCTCGCGGTCCACTCGATGACTCGTGAGTTGTCGATGCTCGCGCGAGTCAGTCAGTCCCGCTTATCAGCCGGCTACGTGGTCACCATGAGTGGATCGGATTCATTCAGAGACGAGCGAGTCAAGTCTCTCTTCGAGCTCAGAGTAAAGCAAATCCACAACAAAAGCCATTCTTTCACTTATGAAATAACATACAATGAATGTTCTGCGCGTGGCCTAGCTAGGCCTAGGCCTACTGTAGGTTTGGTGTAAATGTATTATGTTGAAATGCAATTAGGTCGAGCAGACCTTAAAAAAGAATAATAATGTATTCACTACGGGCATTTCTCCGTTCCTGTTTCTATATCTACGTTGAAACAGTCTGGCTCAAAATGCTTTCTTTTCCGTGACTAATTAATGGCTCTCCTGTGAGCAGCTGCATGAGGTGGCGAGTGGGTGTGCGCAGTAGGACTGAGAGTTTCCTTGGCGATTTAGCAATACTGACTCAAGTGATTCAAGTGACTCGCACAACCCGGTTCAGTTTAGTGAGTGACTCAGAATAACCCGAATCCTTAAAAGGATCCGGCCTAGTTTCACCTGCTGCACCCTGAAGCCTCCAATCACAGCCGGCTAAACCAGCAAATAGGATGTCCCTCCCAGATAAAGCAAACTGTGCAATGAACAACCTCATATTGAAGCACCTCTCCAATATATAAGGGGAGTTCATATTACATGCACTGGCCTATGAATGTTATAGGACACATAGCCTTTTACACAAAAGCACTGCAGTGTGTTTGTGTGCGCCGTCAACCTGCTATTAAACTTTTACATCACACACCTAGTGCCCATATTTGTACAATGCAATGTAAACCATACACCATGCAAATAAACAGCACACTTGAGAAAGACTAGTTTTACAAGTGTGTTAGCTTTTTTTTTAATGTCAGCATGTCACAAATCACAATATATCATTACATGTGTCTGTAAAGCAAACGTATTGTTATGTTGTTTTGGTTAAAAAAGGAAAAATCTTTATAAAAGCATTACATTGTTAAAATGAACTTAAACTTCATTAAATGTCAATGACATTTCCTTTCAAATACTGAAATAAGATGTAGTGAGTCAGTCATGTTTTAGGCTGCTTATAACTCAAGTAAATGCATTGTCAATGTGATCTAATGTGGCACTAAATACTTTCCTTTTCTCTTTCCCACCTGCAGTATAGTGCAAGATGCAAGTATAGCTGATGGGTCAAAACACAGCAATTAAATAATACTAAAAGATTAATTATTAAATGTACAATTTACAAGTGTCGGTACAGATTTGTGAGAGAAGAGCACTGAGGTATAATGACATTCAGCCCGTGTGGGTGCATGTTAAATGTTGATTTTGATGTCCACTACAAGTCTATTTCCTCCTGGGGTGAGCGCGGCGCTGAAGGTTCCTCTGTCTGGATCCTGAGGAGAGTTTAGAGCCTGAGCAGACAGAACAGGAATTATTAGTCTACAGCACCCAGCGGTGACAAAAACGTTAGGACAAGAAGGATATGTTCGAGAAAGAGCTTACAAATATATAATATATTCCTGGACATGATCTGTAGTGGGTAGTAACGACCGAGCATACAGAACCATTTATCCAGCAAGATGCAATGCAATGAAATCATTTTAATTTCAGTAATTATATTATTACAAATAAACCCCCATACACTTAAGATGTCAATGTAAGATTGCATTTTAAAAAACACTAAATTACCTCAGATGAAAAAAAATCTACAGTACAAAGTTTCCTTTACCACTTATTTCAAATATATTTTATTTTCAAATATTTAAATATCTACAACTCACCTGTTAGTTACCTGTTGTGTCATAATAAATCTATGCACATTTTCATAATTTGACACAAAATCCCAATATGCATGGATCAAAGTGATCCAGAACGTACAATTAACAATGAAAAATGTGACAGGTACACAAAAGAAAGCAAAGAGGAGGCAGCTGAGTGACAGCTGTTTTGACAAGGTAAGACAGATGCAATCCCTCAATCTGCAGGTGTTTCTGTAAAGTCCCAGATCCATGTAGAGTACACTCAACTCAGAGGTTTTGATTCATTAAACACACACCCGTGACCATAGCCTGAGATCTTCAGGCGGTCTTCCTAGAGCTAGACTAAAATGTCTAAAAGGTAAATGTGACATTAAAAGGTGACTTCTACAAAAAGCTATCATCTACAGGCAATTATAGTTGGATTGTAACGAAGTACATTGACTCAAGTACTGTACTTATTTTCATTTTTCTGATATAGTTGCAAGCTATAGATTTTACATACATATGATCGACTTATACAATATGATGGATTGTTATAGATTAAACCACCCAATAGCATACGCTAATATTACCTCCACCTCAACCAGCAATAATATTAAAATGCTGCTTTCTTAGTAATCCGTAATTATAGTCCAGTAATATAATAGCACTCTAATACTTTAAATATTAAGTGCACTTCTATTTAGGTAAAATTATAAATACAGGACCTTTATGTGTGGTATATGTTGTGGTATTGTTACTTTAATTTCAGCCAAAGATCTCAATACTTCTTCCACCACTGCAGGATTTTTGTTATATATTATACTGAATGTGTTTCTCTCTTTCTGTCTGTCACTAAAATGATAACATTTGTGATATGTTTTACATTTGGTTTTCTTGTGTAAAATAGGCTCTGCACGCTGTTTAATGCTGATATACATTTCTTTTTTTTGATAATACGGTAGCTCTATTTACCAAATGGTGAGAAGGCAAAGGTGGGCACAGCAGATCCAGGAGGGAGGAAAGGGTTGAGAGGGTTCACAGGACTTTGGTCTAGGCCAGGTGGAGGGATCACTGAAAGCACAAAGAGAACAAACACTGTGACTGCACAGTCTCAGCTGTCCAAACTGTCAGAGTCTGCAGCACTGTCATCCTTCCACTTGGGCAGATTCAGCTAACTCTACTATAAACAAACATGTTGAGTAAGGTGTTTGTGTGCATGATAATGTGGTTAGGATGGGATGCACAAACAGGGTTAAGACATTTTAAATATCACAGACTAAATGGAAACTATCAATGTAAAGAAGCACAGATGATATTTATTTACCAAGTGCGTGAATGTATGGTGTTCATATCACATTTTTTGCCAGTAATAGTTGATAGATTACATTACATGTCATTTAGCTGATGCTTTTATCCAAAGCGACTTACAATTGCTATATATGTCAGAGGTCGCATGCCTCTGGAGCAACTAGCTCAGGGACACATTGGTTGACGTATCGCAGTGGGAATCAAACCTGGGTCTCCCACACCAAAGGCATGTGTCATATCCACTGCGCCATCACCACCCACATCCCTGACAACCAAAAGTTGTGTGGTGTTTTACCACTTGTATTTAAATCTGCAAGTGTGTGACTGACTAATGCAAATCATATTCTAAAGAGCATGAAAATGTTTATACTCTCACCTAGTGCTGCTTCCATTTGTACAGCTGATTCACCATCACTGGACTGGCCCATGGGCTGTGTTGTGTCCAGCTGTACAGCAGGATTTGGAGTACCTACAATCACTACATCTCTCACTAAAAAAAAAGAAGAAGAGAATATCACATAAACAGAGTTGACCGAATCATTTGTATCAGATAAAAACACAGACTTGATATAACCCTTTGTCTATCTACCTCTCTCATAGATGCTGACAAATCCTCCCTGGCAGACCTCCAGCAACAGTCCTTTGAAATCGGACACAGCTGTCATCACGGGGCCAAAGGTGAGGTTGGGGTCAATGGTGACCGTAGGCAACGCTGACAGCACAGGTGGAGCATGGAAAGACTCAAAACTCTGGAAAGACAAACAAAGAGACCGAGCGTTTGAGATGTGTTACTGTGCCGGAAATCTGAACAAATCACCCTTTTTGGTAGCCTAGAAAGACGCACCCTAGCGGCAGCAAATGTATTTTGCAGCCAGGGGGGTCTATGCACTCTCCGTTGGCTTGCGAGCTGGAAAAACCAAACTCTGGCCGGGCCAATCGCATCATGTATAGAGTCGGTGGGCGGGCTTATGGCTGCTGCTGCTGGGAACAGCGGTCTTCTGGAAGACTTGGAGTTAAGCTTTACTTTTAGAAAAGAACAAAGAACGACACAGAAATCATTCTTAAAAAAAGGAAGAAGTGTTCGGAGTTTTGCCGACCGGATACGGCAAAAGTTTAATCTATCAACTAGCTCCGCTACCTTCTTCGTTGCTCTGCCTGGCTGTAGCACTGTCCTATTACGTGCAGAGGGAATTTGAAAGACAACCGTTTATCCCGCCCCTCGGATTGAGCCCTGCCAATGGGGAGTTCCCAGACCCAACGAAGTATTCAGATCCTTTACTAAAGTAAAAGTAGTAATACCACACTATAAAAGATACTTCATTGCAAGTAAAAGTTCTGCATTCAAAATCCTATTTAAGTAACAGTACTGATGTATTGTTAGCAAAATACACTTAAAATATTCAAAGTAGTCATTATGCAAAACATTATATTTTATAATTATTTAGAAAATACTTACAATAACAGGTTAATTTGCATTCAAACAGTTTGGAATAGTACATCTTAAAAATTTTTATATATTTTACTTGACAAAAAACAGACATAGGACTAAAATTACTCAATATGCAAATGTGCACCGAATAAGGCAACATATTTTAAAAATTGATCATATGTTTAGAATATAAAATCTTATTTTGGAAAATAACTTCAGAGGTCATGTATTTATGTAGTGAAGTACAAATTGCAATATTTCCTCTGAAATGTAGCGGAGTAGAAGTATGAAGTAGCAGACAACAGAAATACTCAAGTACAATATTGAGGTATTTGTACTTTACAGTATTTATGTAAATGTACTTAGTTACTTCCACCACCGGTGGTATCAATCTGAACATTGTTACCTGAAGGAAATGGACGTGGTCCTCAGCATGGGAAAGTTTGTCCAGTTCAGCCTCGTTCTTCTTCAGCTCAGTGATCTCCTTCTGGATCTTCTCCAGCAGTTGCTCGGCCTGACTGACCGTCTTCTTTTCCTGGGCTTTAATCAGCTCTCTCACCTCGAAACGCTTCAGCTCGATCGACCGAATCAGTTCAGTAAAGACGGCGTCGCTCTCCTCTGCTGCTGCCCGAGCAGAACGCTGGAGGGAGAAACATATAGACGTAACATATAGAAGGCATTGTGTGTCAACTGTCAAATTAGGAACTGTTTAAAGAAATCTGAATGAGGTGAGACCTATTTTAGCACCTATGTTGTGATCTACTGTATTTGTATATCAGACCAAAAGGGATGTTGGCACTTACAGTGAGAGAGAAAATGGCTTGTCTGATCTCCTGGACACCCTTTTCCCTTTGATGAATTCTCAGCTGAGAGCTCTGCTTCATGTCACCAAGCTGCCTCTGTGGGAAAATAGTGAGAAAACTTCTGGTCTTCATAGTTATATGACACCGTGTTATGTGTCCATGTTCATGCTGTTTAAAACCCCATTTCAGATCTGTGGAACCTTTCTATTATTTGTGAAAATAGAAAAAGCCATATAATAGCTTTTTCTCCAGCAGATCAGATCTAGATAAAAAAAAAACTACTGTACTTACATTTATCAAACCAGGACTAGATTAACATTGAGACTCTAAAATCCTCCTTTTTAAATCCTTTAAGATTTGTGACTACTTTATTGTACTTGTAAAACTGAAGAAAAGAGTGATTTCACTGCATTTTTTCACCATCCAGAGCACATTAGACAAGAGAACTGTAAACATTACAAAAATGGTTTTAAATTAAAAACAAAAATTCTTTTCAAAACATTATAGCTTTCATTTCATTAGCCACTTGTACTTGTTTTCTTTAATGTGGAACAGATGTATATTTTGCTTGTAAATTGTGCTGTTGTGGATTCCTGTTTGTCGATACTTATATCGGTATGTTCATTCTTTTCCTAAAAAGAGACCTTAATCTCAATGAGAATAGCTGTTTAAATACATGAATAAAATATGTAAAAGAAGTACGTAATGGACAGTTTCACTGCTTTTACACCATGTAGATCACATCAGACCCTGGTCGATATGGGGGGGGGGGGGGGGAATGATCGTACTGTCTCATATCAACAGCCTTATCTTCAATCAATCAGATGCTTTGATTGAATTGATTACCTGCTTCTGTTGTATCTCTGCCTCAGCCAGCACCGTGTCGTGGCCTTTGTGTTCATCTGTCAGACACAGGTAACAGATGCACTGTTTGTCGGTGCGGCAGTACACCTCCAGTAGCTTGTCGTGTCGACCACAGATCGTCTCTTGGAGTTTTTTGGAGGCCGACACCAGCCTGTGCTTCTTGAAAGCAGCCGATTCGTAGTGAGGCTGGAGGTGGACGTCGCAGTAGGAGGCCAGACACACCAGACAAGACTTCACCGCTTTGTTTTTCCTCCCGGCGCACACGTCGCACTCCACGTCGTCGGCCTCAGCGAAACTTTGACTTCCAGTCGTCGTTGTTGCATCTTGGAGTCCAGTCTTTTTGAATTTCTCCACCACGTCGGCTAACATGGTGTTTCTGGCGAGAACTGGCCTCGGGTTGAAGTTGTGCCTGCACTGCGGGCAGACGAAGATCCCCAGGTAGTCGTCCTGGTCCCAGTAGTTCTGGATACACTCCGAGCAGTAGCTGTGTCCGCAGGGGATGGTCACAGGGTCCCTCAGCACGTCCAGACATATCGAGCAGTTGAACTGGTCCTTGTCCAGGACCACTCCGCCTTGAGCCATCGTCGAAAAACGCTGAAGTTGGCGTAGAAAATGAGCGAAAACACAGGAATCTGACAGACAGCTGCTGCTTTGTTTACAGGAAGTGACAAAAAGCGGGCGTGGCCAGAGAGGCGTCACCGGAAACGGCTATAGGGAATTTAATCTTTAAAAAAAACACTTAATTTCACAGTAATATTCAATCGTAATCACTCAATTAAAAAATGGAAACGAAGTGATGAAAGTTTTTATTTTATGTCTCTCTATGTTGTGAATCTGTGTTTTTGTAAGTACTTAAGTACAATTTTGAAGTAGGCTACTATACTTGAGTATAATTTCCCATACTTCTAACATTACTCCACTACAGTTCAGTGGCAAATATTGCACTTTTTACTGCACTACATTTCGCAAATTTAGATAGTACAAAATACAATAAACAAATACATTATCATTTATATATATAATTATGGGTAAGACTTATTGATCCCTTGGTGAAATCCACAAGCAACCTGTCTCTCTCTCTCTCTTTTTTTTTTTTTCTTCTCTCTCTCTCTCTCTCTCTCTCTCTCTCTATATATATATATATATATATATATATATATATATATATATATATATATATATATATATATATATACACACAGTGTAATGAAGTGCAGATCGTATAAGGACCTATAATTTGTGCTTTTTGTAGAGATGGCGCTTTTATTTTGAAGGATGCGGATGTCGAATTGCTGCTGTTGCTGCTGGCAACCAAACGTTGGTGTCCAAGCCAGTGGTACTCATTCTTTTAATACATAGTATTCCATTACAAGTTAAAAGTACTGCGTGGAAAAGTACAAACGTATAAGCTAAATGTACTTTTACATTATGTAGCAGATACTAATAATGTATTTTACTGTATTATTATTGATGCATTAACGTAGGAATCATTTGTAATGGAGCTGATTGAGGTCCAGCTAAGGTTATATGTACGTTATATATATTTTGGCCAGTTATAACAATCACATTTTTAATGTCAAATCTTAATATGCAAATGGTAACTATAGCTGTCAGATATATGTTGTGCAGTAAAAAGTGAGGTACAAATATAGGTCATAAATATAGAACTGCAAACCACAGTACATTAGTAGGTCAGGTTATTGCTGAATAACAAGCACTTAAAAGGCAAGCTCAGTCACAGAAACATGGTTTCCAATGCATTTATTTAAAATGCCTTTAAATACTTAAACACAACAAATAACAGTAGGTAATTAACCCATTTAAATACATCATAAATAATATATGTGGAAAATAAAAGGACAGTGAATTTCTTCAAACTTAAATTAATCAAGCAGGATTTTCAGTGTATCAACAACATAAATAACAGGTTATACATCTTTAAATATTGATTTTGTTTCCTCTTCATACAGAACAATACATTACTTTGGTCACAAAATAAAGCTTTGAAGCATTAAAGGGAAGGTTCCAGATTTCAAAAGACCGAGCATCATCCTAACATCACTGTTTATCGTGCATTGCGGGTTTCAAAAAGTTGCCAGCAACCTCATACTAACAATTTGCTTAATGTGCCTGTTAATTTGGATTTGAGCACTTTCTCTTAAAATGACATGCAATTCCAATCTAGAAGCATACCCTCTAAAAGCATGTGTTATACAGTGAGTAACAGAACAATACCGTACTGATTAAAAGGATCCCTCAAAATCAAATATTCCCTTTCAGATTGTTAACAGGAAATCAGTTTGTCTACTCACTTGGGTTAGTTTGTGTTGTGCAAAATGCTGATGGGAATATTAAAACAGTTTTCAGTACATGTTCATGATGTCCATTCAAGTATTTTATCAAACTTACCCTTTTTTGTAAAAAGTTATAATTCTCTGAAGTTATAACTGTAAACTACGGCTAATCAAGAGAAACAGGCACAAAAAAGACTGGATCTGTTTAAAAACATGCATTGATGTCAGTGGAAGATTAACTTTTAGTCTGCATGCTTATCTGAATTTAGAGGATTTTGCTAAAATGAGATGAAGATGTCTAACGCCAGTCTATAAGCTGCAAGAATAAAGCTACATTCTTGCGTCACTTTATTCCAAGAGAACTTTCAATATGATCCCAATGCATATAGTGCATTTTAAAACATGGAATATCTTACAGTTCAAGTTTTGTAATAAGTTCAGTATTTCTGTTCAAATCATACAAAAATACACAGCAGGAAGGAGCAGACCGAAAACGGAGATCAATTGAATGTTGTAAGTAAACTAAAAACTCTCTACGATGTTTAACTGTTTGTGTGCATGTATGTTTACTGTATACAGTATGTGCGTGCAATGCAAATTATATGTGGGCCTACACTCATGATACATGGTGTGGGGCTTCACTTGTTCTTCTCTTCCAGTCCGCTCTCGGCTCTCAGTGCCTGGCTGCTGGCTGAGATGAAGCTGATCCAGTGTTTGAGGTCTTCAGGAAACTCGGGGCACTCAATCTACACACAAACACAAAATTAGCCAAAGAAGAATAATGCCACAGTATAGAGCTGAAACTATTGACAGACAATTGTCAAGTTTGATCATTTAAAAACAAATGTTTTATAGAAAAAGGCAAAACACTTCCATGCTGCAGTTTCCAAAATGTGAGGATTTGATGAGAAAGAAAACTCCATATCTTTTGGATTTTGGACTGTTGGTCGCAAATAACATAACATAACCAATATAAATTATTAGTTGATCAATCAATCAATCAGTCGATCAACAGAAAATCTAGTAACTACTGTAGTTTGATGGTCAGTATCTTTAAGTCATTTCTCAATCAAAAATGCAAAATATTTTCGAGGTCCAGCTTCTCCACCTTGCAGATATGCATTTTTTTCCTGTCTTATTTAATAGTAAACATAATATTTTATGTTTTTGAGTGTTGTTTGGGGGAAACCCAAAGCAGATTAAAGCAGATAAATTGATGATAAAATCATTTTCATTTGCAACCCTACAAGAGTCATACCAATACTTTTCTTCATCTCCAGCTATTCCTCACCTTTCTTTTGCAGACAAACTCGATAATGCTCTCTGGGCTGCAGTGCACCACGTTCTGTCTGCAAAGCATGATAGCAGAGACAAAACCATCTTTCTTGGACACAAACCGCTGCTCCAAGTAAAACGCCTTCTCATCCCATCCCACTATTTTGGTCCGAATCTCAAAAGCCTCACAGAAGGCCAGGGAGCGCCGGTATCGGATGGTGGAGGCCCCTACCACCATTCTGGCTCCCAGTTTCCGTGAGGCCATTAACAGCCCGTTTCGCATATAATGGTGGAAACGGGCAAAGTCACACTCCCTTAGATATCGGGAGTTGTTCATGTGGCCCATGTAGTCCAAATCATGGGGAAGGACCATGCCATCAATGGTTTGTTCAGCCAGCAAGTCCCATATTCTGGGTTGGAACCATGCCTGGAAGAACACCTGGACCCCCCGCAGGAAGTACCATACATCCAGACTGCAGAAGAGCAGGAGAAGGGCACCCAGCACCAGCAGCAACATCTCTCTGGAACAACAGTCCAAATAAGATAAGATAAATATTTTATTGATCCCCAGCAAGAAAATGCAGTTGTTGTTGTTGTTGTTGCAGCAGCACAAGGACAGCAATAGTACAGATCTAATTAAAATAGAAAACTATACAAGAGAATTTGGAGACAAAATTGCAAGGTAAAGTGACATGGTGTGGTTAAAGTGACAGCAGACATATGATTAAGTAATGGTATTTAGAGTTTGCAAAATCTAACATATTAACATAATATAGTATAATATAGGGCTGGGCGATATGGAGAAAATCAAATATCACAATATTTTTGACCAAATA
Source organism: Perca fluviatilis (assembly GCF_010015445.1). NCBI lineage: Eukaryota > Metazoa > Chordata > Actinopteri > Perciformes > Percidae > Perca > Perca fluviatilis. The sequence continues at coordinate 19,966,485 of NC_053122.1, forward strand.
CCTCGATATCGATACCGCAACGATATCGTAGTGTTGACTATTGGTGCTTTCACAAAATAGTTACACAATGAGATTTTTGATAAATAATCATCAGTAATGTGGATATAATGACTAAGTGGGTAAAGGCAAATAATAGAACAGTTACATCAGTCTGGTGAGTTCAGAAAAGTACATCACTTTACTGTAACGCAGCCTTTAAAACCAGGAAAAGACTACACTTATATAATATCACGATATTACAATATCCAAAATCTAAGACGATATCTAGTCTCATAACATGATATTGATATATCAATATATTGCCCAGCTCTAGTATATGATAAATTATGATAGTATGGGATATGAGATATAGTATAAGGTGAAAGGTAGTAATAATAATATATATATAGGACGTTACAGCAATATAACAAAGGATATAATGCAATAGAATATCAAATATATTTTTTAAAACAGTATAGTAATATATTATAAAACATTAATGACAAGAAACAAAAAACTAATTTAAAGGAAAATTATATGACACATATTACAAGTTAATGATAGCAATTTCCGTTTAAAAAAATGCTTGTTTTCTAAATTCTAACAAATAACTCAGTATTTAATCACATGCTTCTTTGACCTCATCAATGTCAGTGCAGACGTGTAGAAAAGGGTGTTAGTGCATTTTTTTCTCTCCATTCATTGGCTTTATATTACAGTAAAACAATACGGAAGCATCATATCCCTATAATCACTCACTTCAACCTTGAAAGCTCAATGCAAATGATCGGGGCGCAACCTGCTGACAGCCAAATCTGTTAGCCTAGCTAGCTGCTAGCTACCTGCAGATGGCCTTGTAGAATAGAGACCATTCTCTTGACGTGTGAAAGTCGCTGTTTTAATTTTTCTCACTGTAGAAATTTAAAAAAATAACCACAAATCCAGCAGACTTATTTTTTATGGCTGTACAACTTACCGTGCGTCCAAAAGAGAGTGTTACCATGGGATGCGATACGACCACAACTTGAAGAAGAAACCGGTAGAATGAATGAACATGACTTCCTGGTATGTGACGAAACGTTACTCTTCTTCTGCTTTGAGGATTGACGGCACTTGGTATCCTAATAGTGGCGCATTACTGCCATCTTCTGGATTTAGTCAAGTCTTACCGATTGGAAAATTACCAATGTGTAATTACTTTATTTTACATTTAATACCATATGTATCACTACACTGGACACACCCCTTTAGTCAGAGACAATATAACTTATGCGACAGTTTGTCAAATTTTCATTTCTTCGTTGTTAAAATACCTTGGTCAAATTCTTGTTCATTGTGTTTAACCCTTGTGTTGTCTTCCCGTCAACCTTGAAAAAAAATACGTTTTTGACGCCTTTTATTCAGTTTGTTTTTGCTTTTTCCAACGTTTTAAATTGTTACATTTTTCTTCTACACATTTTCAGCATGTATTTCTACGTCCCATATTTTCAATGTGACCCGAAGTCTACACAAGGGTTAGGCATGGGCCGCTTACCGGTTTCAAGGTATACCGCAAAACCACTACAATTTTCTGTCACACCGTTCAATGAGTCTTCAAGGACAGAAAGTGAAGTTTAGAAATCCCTCTCCCTGCCAGCGTGCAGTGTGTTTAAAAATAAAATACACGTGTTCAATGAAAAAAAAAAAAAAAGCCGTTTCTTTACCCAGACATTTTAAACATAATACATTTATAGCTGTAACTGCAATACTGTAATACCGGGAATTTTTTGCTGAAGGTTATACCGCCCGACTCTCAAACCGGCCCATGCCTAGTTGCGTTACATCTTTTTTTCTGATTTGTGACCAATATGATTGATTTGCTTACAGTAAAAACTTCTGCCTTGGACTCTTATTGTGTATAGTGTGTGAGGCCCTATATGCATAGTGAGGGCATAAAAGTACATCAACAGGACTTCAAAATCAGTTTGTTTTTATTGCTGCCATAGTACACGAAGATAGACTTTGTACAATCATATTACTTTATTATTACTGAAGAGTAATTGGTTTTTTAGCCTGCTGTGCTAGTTCTTCCAGTGTTGACATAGGTAAGTATTGGGGTCTAAGTAACGCTCATTTCAGATGCGTAGGCACGACTGTGTTTAAGTCAAGTAATGTGAACAGAAAACCAATGCCTTTTTAATCCTGAGATGGTCTTACAAAAAGCCAGTCTTAAAGCTGCCCATGCAATGTCTTATTTGTTCTTCTCGTCTAGTCCACTCTCGGCTCGGAGGGCCTGGCTGCTGGCCGAGATGAAGTTGACCCAGTGCTGAAGGTCCTCTGGAAACTCAGGGCACTCAACCTGCAGGGAGCACACCATAGACTCAATGTTCTTTAACTATCTAAATTTGCATATGTATTTAATCATTCGGTCCTTACCTTCCGCTTACACAGGTGCTGCATGATCTTGTCTGGGCTGCTGCGTATGATGCTCTGCTTGCAGTACATGACAGCACACACCAACCCATCTTTTGTTGACACAAATCTCTGCTCCAGGAAAAAGGCTTTGTCATCCCAAGTGACGATACGACTCCGCAGCTCGTACCCCTCACCTATACACAGAGCCCTGCGGTAACGGATGGTGGTGGCCCCCACTACCATTGAAGCTTTGAGTGCTCGCAACGCCTTGAACACACCATTACGTATGTAGAGAGAGAAGCGGGCAAAGTCACACTCCCGGAGGTAACGAGCATTGTTCATGTGGCACATGTCAATGTCATGGGGAGTGACCCGGCCTGTTTGGATCTGCTCTGCTGTGACATCCCAGATTGGAGGCTGGAACCAAGCCCGGAGAATCACAGCAGCTACCCGGAGGAAGTACCACACATCCAGACTGCAGAAGAGAACCAGCAAGGCGGCGAGCACCCACAGGACCCACCACATCTCTCTGGAGAAAGGAAACATGCCACACAAGCAGAGGAAGGCAGTGGGGTTACTGTGATGTGTAGACAGGATGTAATTAAATCAGCCAAGCTGAGGTAGATGTATGATAGTTATGGTGTTCGATTCGTTATTTAACAAACAAAATTTTTTTTTACAAGAGAACTTGAATGTTATTTTAATAGTTTGTACTCATCATATTGCTAGCTTCCATAAAAGAATATAACAAACTAACAATCTTAATATCAGCTACTATTAATGTTAAATTTACATATCTGCATGTTTGTAGCGTTTATCAGTTACTGATGTGTTGTTTTGACTGGTAAGGAAGATTTTTTTAGTAAGCAGGTATTTATGAGAGATTCAATTTTTTTTTTTAAATGATTCTCCATTTTTACTTATTTGTGTTATATTCAATAATACTCTGATTGGCTCAAAAACACAAATGGCAAACAGGGGCTCTGGATCTGCTTGAGACTCACTTGAATGCCGTAAAACGGTGACAGTGAATTAGACTACAGTGATTTAATGTTTTATAGTGGCCAATGATGAATAATTCTCATTATTTATTTACATTTCTCACAAAAGCGAGAGGAAAGTGTAACGTTAATAAAAAAAAAAAAAAAAAAAGTATGTTGGCGTGATTAAATGGGTTTAATCCAGGATGAGTTCCCCGTAATGTTGACATGAAAATTGTGGCCCAGTATGGATGTAATTATTCCATTTTTCTTTTTTTTGCATTACACTCAGAATGTATTAACAGTCTATGATTACACTACAGGCAGCAGACCAACTGAGATTCAACGTGACTGTTTCAAATCGAGTTTCAGGGTTTCCACTTTTCAGGATACCAGTGAAGTGATTTAACTAAACGTGAATGTAAACCGGTTCTACAGGAAAGGCAGGATAGCAAGGCTGACTCAACCTCTCAGTGCGTGATCGGTTGAAGACTAGACAACCCCAACCACTAAAGGAGTTGTTGCCAAGGCTATGCGAACCGAGAGTATTGCTAGCTAACATACCATTGTATGTATACAATGGTAATTCAAATAAACGATAAGGAAATCAGTGACATGACTGCAGAACTAGATTACACGAAACTACTGCATTTAGTATGGTTAGTACTAGCTACAGTCAGAGTAATGCTTTGTCTTGAAATATCATTCACAAGAGTTAAAAATAATGCCGTAACATTTTGTGATTTTAAACGTTAAGTCGTATTGGCAGGTCAGACGTATAACGTTAGTATTGACAGTTTTTAGTTTAACTTTTCGGCGAAAGTAAACAACCGTAGACAGTAAATATACCAACGTTAATGATTTACACTTTTAGGAGAAATCTAGAAAAACTCACCTGCTGATTCCTGATTCCTCCTGATTCCACTCAGATCTGCGGAGTCGACAGCATACCAGCACCAGCTCTCTACGCAACGCGTGCTGTACAACAAGATAGTTTTGATACCCTTTTAATATACTTCGGCTACAGCCTTCAAAATAAAAGCATAACTGACGCAGGCGTTTTCGAAAATCAATCGGGAACAAAGCGTATAAACACGAAACGGTTTTAAGAAATCCGTTTTAATGTTGTGAAATGTCCCACTAATATCGCGTGTATGCATATACTGCATTAAATATCGTTTTCTTAATTCAAGGAAATTTAATTTGAAGACCAGCGTGATTCACTTCCTCTCTTACGTAGGGGCAGAATGGGCGACGGTTATTGGTCCCATATAATGGACGTAATAAGGTATTTTAATACCTTTAGACTGCTAACATAAGAATACCAATACATCCATGAAGAATACTACCAAAGATTCCCTTAAACAGTCTCTGATACTACCAACAAACGATAATAACTCAAAGTCACATGTGGATACGGGAGATAACCGTGTGTAAAAGTTGAAGCTTATCTTAGTAACTAAAGTAACTGCAGACTCAGTCTTGGTAAGCTATCATCTGTCCTATTTGGAAATCAAATTAATATCTTAGAATTTTTACTTTGTGTTTTTATCCTTGACTATGTTGATTATAAGCCAGGACTGGGTCACATAATATTGCCACCTGAACAATTTTAATTGTCATACTTTACAAACTTTGCAATTCAAACGTTATATTGTATATACAAATTTTAATTACAATGTAAAGAGAAATTGAACCATTTGAAAGTTAACATCAACAATTTATTTGGTATATAATATAATATTTGGTCTTTAACATTCCTTGCTTCAAAGTGAAAAATATGAATTGCTCCTTTCACATAAAGATCAGGCTATGGCATGCTTGCATAAAAATCCCACTTGTGTGCGTGTGACTTATAACACATCAATATACATCAGCGTCAACATTGATTATTTGAAAATAAGCATGTCCGTATATTTAAAATTGACGATAGAAAAAATGCTCATCCTTTACTGTTCTGCCATCACTAACAAGACAAATGTAATTAACTGAAATTATTTACTACTGTATACTCCATAATACAGATGTACAACATATTTGAGTGATAAAACTGTAAATAAGGAACTAGGATAGCATTTAAAAGAACATTGAACACTCAAAAGTTAGAAGCACAATCAACTCCAAACGAAACAGAAAAAAAAATTGTCCATCACTGTTCATATGAAAGTAGAAGTGATGTCAGGAAAAGAGTCAAATTAATGAAAATAACCTGCACTAACACTTCCCAACTGACTGAACAAATAATGTTCCAATATAAATTAAATAAGAACAACTTCTATCGATAAAAATTATGAGTAGATGGTCAATCTCCTTTTTCACAGGAACCTGATTTAAAAAAAAAAAAAAAAAAACTACTCAGCTGCAACGTCAAACTGAATCTGACGAGAACGATGATCCGTCACCATTTTCTTCATGTCCTGGTCCGCTCTGATGTTACTCATTTCAAGCACGTGTTCGGGGCCAGCCATCGGATCGTACTGGTGTCTGCAAAAGAGTGTACGGTCAACTGAAAATACATGGCAATGAACTGATAAGTCCTTTTGTGCTTGAGAGACATGAGAAGAAGGGTTCATATGCAACCATGTGATTTCTAAACTGGTATCAGTCATTTAGGTAACCATACAGATTACTCATTATTATAAACAAACTCACTGCTTTAGATGTTCCTCAATGGCCTTGCGTTCATACACGGTGCCATACACCGTTTTTACAGGATCAACAAACATCTTCTTGGTGAGTGGACAGATCAGATGTTGGGGTATAAACTGTTGCACAGACTCCACAAATTGCTTTAAATAAAGAAAGAAAAGAAACAAAACCGTATGTTATTGCAAAACGTGAAATACATTTTTATATGCAAGACAAATGATATCCACCACTATATATAGCTCATTTACTTTCTCCATGTCATCTAGGGACTTTTCTGCAGTTGCCTCTGTATGTTTCTCAGCTTCTAGTTCATACGTCTCACGGCTCGTCAGGAATTCCTCAGCCAAAATGCTTCAAAAAGAAAAATGTGAGTCAAATACTTAATATTTTTTCAACACAAGTTGTCTAAAAATAGAGTCTGAACTTCGGAAATTGGTCAAAAACATTCTCAGCATAACAAATATCTCTTGGTAAAAATGAGACACACAATGCTTCAAAAAGAAAATAAATGTGAGTACTTTTAAATACTTAAAACGCACACACACACTCACGCACCTTACCTGTCCAGTGGATCAGCAGGCTCAGGGATGATGAGCAGTCCATACACAGCTTCTAGGATCTCTCTCATGGTGATGTGGGCATTGTAGTTGCGGTCAAATATGTTGTGGCAGATGCGACCCACACTGTTAACATTGCAGTGGTACACCTGTCATCGTGTTAAGAAAACGCATACATCTCTAACAGATAACATTACTTAATAATGTTAACAATTGCAATGTGCGTCTACATATATACTAAATAACTTCTCAGTTATTTGTATTTTGGCAGGATACTTGTGTGACAAAGCGAATGAGTGGAGGCTTCGCTGGGTAGTCAGGACCAAAGTGGCAGTACAGCTCAAACACTCCTTTCTTGTACGGTGTGTCAGGAGGGCCTTGCATGAGAATCCTCCAGAATGCTGAAAAGATTAGAAAGAAACTTAAACCATGTCGCTATTAAAAAAATACATACATTTGCATGAATTAAAAAAAAAAAACAAGTATCTGAAAACAAGGTATACTGTGTTTAAACACAACTTGTACACATCTTGTACATAGAACTATACAATAAAGAATGTGGCTTTTTTAAAAATGAGCAAACGTGCCACTTACTAAAGTCTGACTCCGATGGAAAGACTCTGAAGAAAGGATGTGGGTTACAATGCAGACTCTTTAGCTCATCCAGGACACGTTTGTCCTTCTCCAGGAACCACCCCTTTGACTCCTTAAGCTTCTTTTTCAGGGCACTATTTAGAATGATTATTAATGCTTCAAATGTAATGCAAACACTTTAAGGCAGTACATATAAGTAACATGTTTGTCATTATAGTATGGTAAAAAATACACTATAATTATTATTACAGTTTGAAATCATAAGACTAAGAGCTGCTAGCTTGGCTGTAGACATAGTAGTTTACACTGATCAACAAATATTTTTATAAGCATTGTCATAGAGTAATCAGGTCAATTTAACAAATGCCTCTTTTTATGTGCGACACCTTTACATTGTCAACTTGTTCGTCGTTCTACAATTCAGAAGTGGTCATCAGCAGATGGATATGGTCCTAATAACATTACTTGAACAAGTTTCTTATCAGCTCCTATGCAACGGTTGCTTCCATCACTCACCTCTCCGTCACGGTCACTTTGCTGTTTAACTGGCTTGGCAAAGATGTCTCTGGACATTCGTCATACCCATGAGTAATGAAGATGTTGGACAAACTATGCTATAAAATGACAGGAACAAATTTATTTGAATTTGCACATCAACACAACATGTAAAAGGAGGTAGAGTGGTTGCCCCTCAACCACAAGGTTGGCAGATCAATCCCAGGCTCCTCCGGCCACATGTCAAAGTGTCCCTGAGCAAGACACTGAACCCCAAGTTGCTCCCCGGATGCTGTATGTATAGCTGTCCACTGCTCCTAATACTTGTGGATGGGTTAAATGCAGTTGTTGTTCGGTTACTTTTTATGTCATATTTTATACACACGTTGTACTATGTGTATGTGACAATTAAGAATAAAGTTGATCCTTTTTTGTAATGTGCTCATCTCCATATCACTTCCAACAGAATGGTGGACGATTACCTATAAAACTAACCTGACTGATGGAAGACGGGTCAAGTTTTTCCTTGAGTTTCCTCTGCTCCAAAGACAGAACTGTCTCAATCTCAAAGAGCTTCAGACCCTCTTTGATTGTCTGTGGTTTGAAACAACAACCACCTGAAAGCAATGTGAGGTGGAGAGATTAACAATTTTCTGAATAATGGTCTGCAGAGTACATATTAACGTATAAATAAACAAATATACCAACAACAATAGATCTATGCTTGAGCCATCTGCTGTCAAATACCTTGAACCTGGTCATAAGAGTGCAACAATGATAAGGTGAAGTTAACAGTCAACAACACTAAAGACAGTGAGTTGGAGGAGATCTCTTGAATTTGCAGAAAGTTTGATGGCATATACTGTACATAGTATTATTTTTTTTACACATTTTGATGCATGATTACAGTGAATATACCCCTTTCCTACTGGCCAAAACCCCATCTCCAGTACACCCACTAACATCTGGCTTTTTACAATCTGTATTCACTGCCGGGTCAAATGGATCTGCAGTAGGCACAGGTATTTAACAGCTCCAGTGGTGATCGGCAGTGATTGAGCAGGACACCCGGTAGATGCGCTAATTTTGGGCCCTTTCCCACGCAGATCTGTCGGTTTTAAAAAAACAGCATACACGCAAATTTTGGTGGAAAGGGGCATAAGGATGCAGTTTTTCAAAGATGCCATACCTGTTGCATTGCTGATTCCATGAAGCATATTGTTCTCCACATTTCCAAGAAGTACAGAGTCCACAATGATGTTAGATTTGAGCAGTTTGGCTGTAACAACATCTGGCTCTATTGAGGATCTATGGGAAGAATTGAGATTATGTCAACTCACTTAAAAATATCACAATATGTTGACAGTTTAAAGTCATGGTTACTCATGACATTTTCTTACTGCTCACAGTATCAATATATGTACTAACCAGTTAAGTATGAACAAGGTACCAAAACTGCTTAGAACAGATTTACCCAGAATCATTTCCATCAGTGAGACAAATGATGCGAAGTCTACAATCTGGGAACCTCGTCTTGACCTTTTCCAGCTCACATGCCCCACGTCGAAGGGCGTCATACAGCAGAGTACATCCACTGGCCTCAATGTTGCGTACGTGTTCCTACAAATGTAAAGAAAATAAAAAAAATAATAATAAAAGAAAAGGAAAAAAAAAAAAAAAATCACTTTACATTTAAGTTTATCATTGCTTTACAATCAGATGCACATTTTACTAAAAGGACAGATCCAAGACAGCTCTGATTTACTGACTTTACCTTGAACCTTTCCAGATTTTCGGTAAACGTGTGGAGAATTTTCACCAGGGAGTCGAACTTCACAAGGCCGATAACATGATAAAAATCATAAGCCATGGTCCTTGTTGCAAAGTTGTCAAAGAGCTCCTTCACAGCATTGATCTTCTTGATTTCTGCACTTGCATAGCACTCTTCTTCCATGGAGGAGCTTGTGTCTATCAACACCTAATGAAAATGTACACTTTATGAATTTAGGTCAATAATAATCATAGTATAGCTGCCAAGTGTGTCCTGTGTTCCCTTGTCAGTCCTACATTCAATTATCAAAACAAAAGAGAGACAAGGGTTACCAGTATAGCCTCTTTTGGGGTCCTGGTTGTGACAAATGTTCGGTCATCGCTAAGGTCTCCAGTCCTGTGTTAAATGTCAAAAACCGTCAAGTCAGAAAAAGGGTATTGTGACTGTTACAGTAAATAGAAGAAAATGAATCAGCAGCAACATTGTGGCTCTGGCCATTAGTTTGCTGCACATACCACGATTCATAGTTTACTGCTGCTAAATTTGTTCTTAAAGCATTGTGTGCAACTGTATTGAAACAACAACAACGGTTGAGTGACACTTTCTCTTTCCAATTTGTGCAGGCAAAATTCAAACGGCTATAGAAACTAGAAGAAAAATAAAAACTATAGGATGTGTATACAGAAACAATAGAAGACACCCACATAAGCGCTTACAAAAACTTGTACTGTTTTTGTAAAGTTTTCCACAGTTGCTCCTTTATTTTATAAAACATGTAAATGATACAATAATTCACAGTCTCAATTCCTCAATAGACAGGAATTTAAGAGAAAAAAATATTTCATCAGAGCGCATGATGCTGGGAAACACAAGGTGGATACAAGATACTGTAAAACAGGTACTTACCTGGCTGCCAACTCATTCACATCCACGGTTTTGTTTTGGCCATCCAAACAATCATGCACTACGATCATATCAGGGGATCCTTTTTCTTTATTCAAACATACGCCAATGTTGTCTGACAAAAAAAAAACAATAACACAATTAAATAATTTACATTACAAAGCTTACCACAAACATGGTACTAAATATCAGAGGCAATATGGAAACCAGTGAGAAGTTCCTTTCAGACTGGTTTAGAATTTAGCGCATAATAAAAAAAAAAAAAGTCTGCAGGGCCTTAATCTATAAATAATGCATCATATGTGATAAGTGTATTTTTTGTACCTAGAATAAATGTAACTAAAGTTGTCAAATAAATGTGTTGGTGTAAAAAGTACAATATCTCCCTCTGAATGTAGTTCAGTAGAAGTATAAAGTTGCATAAGTTGAGAGTTCAGAAGTGAAGTACTTCAAAAGTGTAATACAGTACTTGACTTAATGTTCATTTCCACCACTGGTTGATCCTTGTTTCTTAGGGTACAGGCTTATATAGGAAACAACCGCTGCACAATGTTTTAATGTGCATCATACACCGCCAGTGAGTCTTACCCTTTAAAAAAGTAACAACACCATTTGAAACCTAGATGTGCAGAGTCAGAAATGACCCATCCAGGTTGCGATTACCTTCACTCAGTAGAACAAGGCGTGACCCGCACTGTCCTAGCTCCTTCAGATGTAGAGGGGGGGTCACATTGATGTATTGATTGTCAGGAGATTTTAATTCTTCCACCATACTTCCAAAGGTCTTCTCCATGTTTACCTGGAAGCTGCCATTTAATTGTACAGTTTAGTGAAATTCAAAGCCAAAAATAAAACTTGTTTAAGAAAAGTAAAACATTGACAATACATACCTCTGACCAGCCGTGCTGTCACAGTGAATCCAAAGAGCATAATTTCTGATGAATGGAGGCAAGCTGAGCAAGACCTTTTCAATGTCGTTGGCTCTCTGTATTGATGTTTCTCGCAAAACGTCTTCAGTGCAATTTGGAATTTTCTCTCCATCTAAAACAAAGGATAGAAAATGAAGTGAAGCTGATAATACCAGATAATTGAATAAAACAAGGACAGTTCTGAAAGAAAAATTTATGTTTTGTAAATGTCAGTTTGACGAGACAGCCAGCTCATGAGACCGAGACGAGATTTTAACACTATTTTAGAGAAAACTTCAATGAAGAAATAAGACTGAAGAAACTTAATAAAGTTGAGACCGTTGAAACCAAATGTTTTGTTTTTCTTGAATTGTCATTGTACAGTAGACAGAGAGAAATAAAGCTTACTTTACTACTGTTTCACATTGATTATGTTCTAAAACACAAATTAGGAGAGGCGGTACTCTAACGTTCTAATGCTGGGTTTTACAGGCAGCTTTTTTCTTCAGCTATCGCCCTGCAAAAGTAAACTTGGAGTCTACTTTGGAGAACGGGCAGGGGATCTTCTATGCTATATTCAAGGCTGCTTCTTTTTACGGTTCCTCACAGTATTCTAAATGGATCAGTTCATCAAAAGGGCAGAAAGATGTCCACACCTTGCGGCATGGACCCTTTTAAAGTTTTCATGTGAAGCTAGCACCAATGAACTTTCTGTAGCTGCTTCCCAATAAAAGTAAAAAAGACCTCTACTTCTTTATTGACATATTTTACGATCAGCTCATCATACGTAAAAATGTGTAGAAAAGTCACGGTGTTTTAGTTTTACCTTTGATTTTCTGCCGAACATATGCTCGTTCAAAGGCTCCAGGCACTCCAGGTACTCTGACTGGTTCAGAGAAGCGGCTGCCATCTTCAGACATAAGAGTGATTGGTGCGTAGATCTCCTGATCTGATGCCAGTTTCTGTCAAAATAAGGAAAAAGTGATCATTACTTAAAGTGGCTATATGTAACATTCAGTTTGTGTTGATTCTAGCGGCCGCTTTGGACACAAGTCGTAGTGTTTTTTACACATCTGCTGTCGTAAAAGGTCTTATCTTTACAATGCTGTATTACCGAGTTAGCGTCGCAATGAAGGTTTTGCTCAACAAAAATATCATTCATTACAATAAAAGAATAAGTTACAGATGCATTGTTGCATTTCAAGTGTTGCATACGGTAACTTAGCCTACTTTGGATGTCTCGTGAGATAAACCCGGTATCCCTCTCACTGTGTCAAGAGCCAAAGCATTAGGAGTTTGTTGAAGCAACCAATGTAATAACTTAATACAGTATAATATATAATATAATAAAGCCCATTTCATGAAACCCACGGACACTTTACACAAGTAACAATACAGGGGAAAGAAAACAAAAGGAAAAGAAAATAGTAAGCCAACACAAACACGGACTTAAAAAGGAAAACGTCTGCGCTAAATGGAAGGGGGGCGTAATTTAATGTCTGCTACTAACGTACAACCACATTGCGCACTGTAAAGTTATTTTATGAATGAAAAAGACATATTACATACCTCAGGGCCAATTCGGGTCTGTTGTGAATCATTTACAATCCCGTAATTGTCTCCCATCTGTTAAAGCCCGACCGAAGTTCACTCCTTTATCGCCAATTGTCGTCTTTCACTTTCCCCTTTAGCAGTTTGTTTAATTTCCTTTGTTCCTGACCCAGTATCAGCCATAACTACAACAGATAACTTTTAAAATAACATTAAAATACAATTAGGCCTATATAAAGAAATCTCATGCTTCCTTTTACCTGGTTCCGCTGGCATACGCCACTGGCTTTTTTCGGTTTAACAAAGAAATCTGTGACCCGTCAGAATGTGTTACTGTAGCGCTGTCTACCTGCCGCAAATCATTCTGTGACTTAGCAGAAAAAAAAAAAAAAAAAAAAAACACGCTCGCAACTTCATTAAAAAAATAAATAAAAAATTACTGGTTTCACCGTTCACAAGCTTATATTAGTCAACCCTCAGTATCTTCATACCTTTGCTTCCGATAAGAGATGTGCCCAGCAGTACAGTGAATTCTCAAAGACATCCAGGTCTTCAATGGGTTTCTCCTCTTGCTGTGTTTTACGTTGAGGCAAAAGCTCTCTGAAGAGTATGTACAAGCCTTCAACAACTGCAATCTACATCAAAAGAACAAGTACAGCTAAAGAAATGGGTACTGGTGAAAGCACAAGTCATTGTCTACAGGTTAAGTTCAACCAAATTACAGGAAAAATCTTCCCGAAACAACGCAGATCATTCAGGGATGCAAACAATTTTTTTTTTTTAATGCACATACTGCATAGATGTGGGAAGTAGGGGTGTTGCAGCACCTCATAAAAAAAACAGGTGGGCCTATTCTAAAACCATCAATTGATAAAAAAGTAAAAATAATGAAACAAAGCCTAAAGTCTCATATGAATGGGTCCAGTGCTGGATGCCGATCGGCATGTCTGTATCATCACAGCGCTGCATTTCTCACACACACACACACACACACACACACACACACACACACACACACACACACACACACACACACACACACACACACACACACACACACACACACACACACACACACACACACACACACACACACACACACACACACACACACACACACACACACACACACACAGCTATTTTGTGTGGCATATATGTCCGTTACTCTGTCTTCGTTGATCAACACATGCCTCAGGATCTGCACGAATCACGTAGATCACCTATTTCGGATTGGAAAATTTCAAAGTTTGCATCCCTAAACATCTGAAATCGGACCTGCTAAAATATCTGCTGCGACCAATCCAATGAAGGTGAACAATTATTATTTTTGCAGAAAATTGTTCCTAGATGGATCTCAACTAATTTTAATTAAAAAAAAGTTTAAGCACAGCAATTGTGCACAACATTGTTTCCACAGGACTAGTTACATAACGTGCAAATCCTCAAAATGTAATGCAGCATATGAGAACACCCCTTCAAAAAGTACAATGAAATTACAGGCAGAACTATTTTGGCTCATATTGGTTACCTTCTGATTCCTGGTTAGCGGTTCATTCCTGCAGAGTAACTGATGCAAACTTTGGGCAAGAGGGTTACATCCAGTCAGTTTTCTTATGTAGGATATCAATTTCTTCAGTTTCTCTGTTGAATAATGATGTTTCTAAAAAAAAAAAAAAAGCATTTTAAAGCAGGATTAAGCTTAGAGGGGAAGGAAGGTAAACATTACTAAATGTAGCTACTTAACTGATAGATTTGCCATCTTTTTCCAATCGGTTTCATTACTTTGAGTCTACAGCTATGCTAGGGCCGTTGTCTTTGCCAAATGTTAAGGCAATCAATTCAATAGTTGTTGAGATATTGGACCAAAGAAGTGAACTGTATGTCCGAAATTGTATGTCCGAAATTTGCATGCCTTGGGATGCTAGCGTGGTAAAAAATTAGGGGTGACCCTGAATAGTCGAATATTTGATCGAAGGAGCCTGATTCGACGGCCAGCCTTACAGTTGACTCTTCGCAGAGGCGAAAAACCCAGTCCTGACCAAAGATTTGCAGCGAGACGATTTGAAACTTGCAGCTACTTGCAATGGGCCGGTCTGCAACGTTCTGAAACCCGCGAGTTCACACCAATGCGTCGAGATAGTGTATAATCTTCATAGCATCTTTGTACTTCCGTTCTAACTTCGGACTTTCAGGCCTTTTTGTAAATATGAATGTGGATAATGTTAGTGATAGTGAGATACTTGTTACAGATGCTTTTCTAATGGAGCTGAAATAGTGAAAAGTTTTATTTCTCTGTTTCACTGCATTTTTCTAAGGATGCTCAATCTCTTCAGTCACTCTCTAGCTCGACCATATACGGTGCTTGCGGGTGCATGTTGAGCCTCCGGGCTGGTTCTGAACGCTGCAACATTCTAAAACGGTTTTGTCTCGTTGCGAATTTTTGGTCCTACTGAACTGGGCTTTATGAAATGAGAAACATGCCATTTTGGCTATATGGGGGCGCTCAATGTCAGATTTTACATAGACCTGTTTTCCCAATACTTTAATAAATAGCCTATTATGATACAAATAACCTATTGTTGTAAATAAAAAAAAAAGAAGCTTGTAATAAATCTTTAAAAAGGGAGTGAATAAATCCAACCGCCCCATGACAGATTTAAGTTTCACTTTCCATGATCCGTGACAGACGGTAGTGTAAAAAGTACTGATAATATAAAATAAAACTTACAACAACAAAAAGTGAAGACAAAAACACACTGATGCCTTTCTGGGTTTGTTGGACTGAAGGCACAAAATCATTAATGAAGACCGTCTCATTGCGTGAAGTCTCATTAGAAAAGGTGGACAAAGAGAAGTTAACGGATGACTCTTCAGAGATCCCACAACTTTGCAGAGTGTCACCACCACAATTTTGACCTCTGCAAATATAATAAGCACAGGAGAGAACAGAAGTACTGTATGAGAAAAGAAATCTGACTACTGAAAAAGAGGATAACAAGCCATAATATAGTTACTTGTAATGTAGGACATGTGCTGGGATTCCACTTTCATTTGCCAACTTGAGTCTCAGACTGGTTATGGTGTCACTTGCCAAGTTCACCGTCACCTCAAAGTCTCCCTGTATGAAATAAGTAAATACAAATTATAAAGACCAGATTTGTTTTAAATAGGGATGCACCGATACCAGAATCGGGTATTGGTCCCATGCTGTGCGCATGTACTCGTACTTAATCATAAAAATCACTACCACATACACAATACTGCCACCTCATAGCAACGTGACATCGACTTCTCCATCGAGCAGGTATAGGCGATGGAAGAGGAGCAATGCCAGCTGTTTAGAGAGATTTTTGGCCGTAAAAATAACAGTGGCTCTTACCCAATACATGCTTGCACTGTTTAACGGTTGTTAAAGCTATACTGTGTAGATTCTACCGCCCCCATGAGGAATTCTAAGTAATGACAAGAAAACCGTTGGCGCGTCCACATGATACAAGAATTTCACAATTACAATTGTACAAAAAGTAAAAAAAAAAATAAAAATAAAAAAGGCAGTATAAAATATGATCAGTAAATATACTTTTTTTTTAAAGTAGAGCCATAAAGCAAACATATTCAGCTTGTACAATAATATCGATATACCATATTAGTCAATATAATCATTAGCTGCATCATGACTAATATAATTAAGACGCACCTTGAGCATGACGTGGCATCGAACCACATTGCCTCCATAGGTTTCGACAACCTCTCGCTTTGGTAATTGAGGAGCCCGTTTCAGGTTTTCCTTTGGTGTGAATATGGCATAAATTACAGATCCACTTTGAATATGTCTGTCTTTCAAAGACCCTGTATGAGAAGACAACATTTTTAGTTGACATGGTGAACTTATTAGCAAATATTTACACATCCAAAGTAAAATTTGAAATGTATTTGAAGTTTTGTTTTGGGCCACCGGAAGAATTCCAGTTAAATATTTATTCCTTTTAGCTCCGTTCTTTTTTATATCCGTCTTTTTAATTTCTAAATGTTTCTATGTCCCTGGAGGTGAGTTTGTAGTGTACAGCTGTTGTTACAGCTATTACTCTGAAAACAGCTGCCTGCTTGAACCACAACAGTAAAGATTTGGGCTGTAAACCAAAACAAAGAGCTGAGTCCTGGGGTTCGTTTCAGAAAGCAGGTTTAGTGAAAACTCTGAGTTTGTTAACCCTGAGATGAGGGAAACCGAGTTCTTGGTTTCAGAAAGAGAGGTAACTTAACCTCAGTCAGTTACTATAGTAACAGAGCCTGTGAACCTAACCTGTCAGGAGCAGGTGTTCTTCAATAAACCTTGAGTATCTCTCAGTCTCCACCTCTGACACAGCACTCTTTTCATTTCCTTTCATTCAGTCTGTATCAGGCACATTTTAGCGCAGTTTGTTATATGCAGGAAAAAAAAAAAAAACTGTCGTTTATTAACCATGTTAGGCATACTATAACACGTTTTTTTTTCTCAAAACATTGCATTTCCTTTTGTCGATGATTAAGTTGATGAAGAAGCTGTATTACTTTGCAGGGAGTTAAACATGCGTCGGGAGATGATATTGAGGACCCTAAGTATTTAAATTTCCAGGTAACTTCCTATTTGAGCGGTATCGTTTTTCTTCCCAGTCTATCACTTATACGTAGCCTATATAACCTTATCTGTCCTCATATCAATAACTTCACCCATCGTGGACATGCTCTACATCCCAGCAGATTATTTGTGTCACATTACATTTTTTTTTGCAAATGGTGCACATTGGTGATGCGGTGCATAGTAGTAAAGCCACTGTATGCAGAGCAGTCAGAAGAGTGTGACTCACTCTGAAGTGTGTTTTAAACGTTTGTATAGTGTTCCCTGGACTACAAACCAGTAAGAGCCATTTATATATTATAAAAAAATAAAAATAAAAAAAAGACTTCCACAGTATTGCAGGTGAATGATGTAAACCCTTTGAAATAAAAGATTATGAATAATAATTCTGTTAATGATGGTGCTGCAGCCTCAGAATGGGATTAGTACGCCTAGGACTTTTTCGCCCGCAGGACTGCACCTAAATGAAATAGATTATAGGTTCAATACCATTTCACCAGTAAGATTATACTAATGATTAAATACGATATACACTATATTGGAATATACACATTCACTCTAGCAGCAATTTTCTCCCACGCAAATTCTTTTGCAGCAGCCGCTGTGTTGATTTTTTTAACGAAATATATGTTCAAACTGGCGGTTGCCTATGTGCGCCTGAGTATTTCCGCCGACCTGTTTGTTTGTGGTTGTTACCATGGTGAATCATAGTATCGTGGCTCCATTCATGCTGCCTTTTTATTGTGGCGTTGCACGCGCTTAACTCTGAGTGAACCTACTCTGAGTTGATTGAACCAACTCAAATCAGCTGTTCTGGAACCGAAAACTCAAGAGTTTCCCATCTCAGGGTAAATCAACTCAGAGTTCAGGGTTAGACTCACGAGTTTGTTAAACCTCCTTCCTGAAACGGGCCCCTGGAGTCCCAAGATGATGGATGCTTCAGTACATCTATAGGTGACTGCAGTACAATTAAAACAAACAATGGAAAAAAAAAAAAAAGAACCGTGGCAATATAAACTTTAACATCTAGAAACCTTTACTGTAAAAGATGTTCAGGTCCAGTGACTGACTGGCCATCTGGAATTTGGGCAAATGCCAGAAGGACCCTATGGACTGCTATGGGCCACTACTGATAATATGTCTTTGGTTAATTTAGATAAGTTATTTTATAAATGCAGCCACAGATATTCAAGATTGTACTGCGGCGAGGTGCATGGAAAGAGTCACTTGGGAGGCAGAGTTACTAATTTCCAAGCTAGGTTATTGCCTGCAAACTCAGAAGGGCTGAAAGAGGTGACACATCATTGCTCTCCACCTCCCCAGGAGAAAACACAACATTTTCCCAGTGCTAAAACGATACTTTTAATTTATTTATACATACAAGGAGCACCTTGTTCAATTGTATTTGTCTGTTCAAAAATATAAAACAATAACAAGTTGATCTAAAAAAAATAAAAATAAAAAAAATGCTAAGGCCACAGGGTCAAAATGAAATGATTTATTAAAAATGTAATAATAACTTATAACAATAACTTATTTCACCAGTAAATTCCTGTTAAACGACAAAACAACCACTGAATGGGAAAAGGCTATTTTACAACAAATTTTAATGCAGCATGAGGCTGGCAAGACGAATTTCAAGTGAACGCAACATCCGAGTTGTTTTTCAGACAACGGCTCTACAGACTGTTGTACGTCTCGATGTTGGAATCCTCTAGCCAACGGTAGGCTAACGTTACCTGCTGCCAGGTGTAGTGTTAACTAGCGTCCCGTGTGGCGAGGTTTCAGTTGCCTCCAACGTCCGTTTTCGGAGCATCAGAGAGAAGCGCAGGCATTTAAGTGGCACCTAAATAAGGCACCGAAATGTGGCTGCTCCTGATCTCTTCAACTGCATCATTGACCATCTGATGTCTAGGGTTTGTGAGCGGGTCCCCGGACTGTCCCTCGGCAGTAACCACCTGAATGACCTGGAGTACGCTGACGACACCATCCTGCTCAGCACGTCCTACAGCCAGCTGAGAGCCGCTCTGACCATATACAGTGAAGAGGTGGAGAAGCTTGGCCTCCAGGTGAGCTGGACGAAAACAAAGTTCATGTATGTCGGCGACAGACCAAATCCACCTTCCATGTGGCTTGGCAATGACATTGTAGAGCCTGTCAAGAACTTTGTATATCTGGGATCCATAGCGACAGATAACAGGGACCTAAAACCAGAGATCACCCGCAGAAGAGCCCTGGCTGCGTCAGCCCTGCAGTCTCTCTGGAAACCACTCTGGCGACACCAGACCATCTCACGCAAGACGAAGCTCCGGATTTACAACTCAGCAGTACTCTCCATCCTGCTTTATGGTTCAGAGACTTGGCCCTTAAATAAGACACTGGCTGCGAGATTAGATGGCTTTGATAGCAGGGCTCTCAGAACATCAGGTGGCCCCAGCGGGTTTCCAATCAAGTGCTTAGAGCCCGCACGTGCCAGCCCAGAGCATCCTGCCTGGCTGCACAATGTCGCACCGGCTGGTTCGGCCATGTCCTCCGCCTTCCTTCCAACGAGAGCCATTCTCCAATTTGATCTGAGGGCCGCAGGCTGGAGATGACCACGAGGTAAACCCGCACCCGATGGCTTGGCGTCCTTGCGGGCGACCTCCAACAACATGGAGTTGCGGTGGAAGATGCGGAGCAGCTGGCACAAGACCGTCAGCTCTGGAAACAATTGGTTCATCTGGTCGGCTCAACGCACAGGGATGGGATACCCCCTACCCATCGCAGGAGCCAAATATAAAAATAAAAATAAAAAAATATTCGGCCCTGTAGATAACGGTCGTATTAGCACCGGGTCTTGGACAACCCCCCCCAAAAAAAAAAAAACTCTTCGGATCTACACAATTCATGTGGATGACATTTTCCCATTCTAAACGGCGATTTGGGCCAAAAAGCGACTAGTTTGCAGGTATGTTACAAATAGGGCCGGTGTGTTGCAAATGCCAGGGCCGATCTCATTCCGTCACTGTTCAGGTCTACTCACATGTGTTGAAGTAGGGATCATCTGTCAAGGGCATCCCATCAACTGTGTAGAGACAGACTCCTTTTGAATTTCCAACACTTTCAAGATGGCCAATCCTCAACATCAGATCCTCAAGTGTGTTTTGTGCTGGATCCATATCTGTAAGTTCAAAATAACCACTGTGAAGCTGTTCAGTTGCATGTTGATGTCTACACAATCATCACTAACACAATCATCACATTCAGCAACAAGTGTGATCAACAAGTCAGTGGCTGGCCCAAGTTCATCTAATGAGCAGAAATTGATATAAAAAATTATTAAAGTTTCTACTACCTGCAATACGTTTTGGTTGAGGACATTTGGGATATGTGTACTGCAGACAGAACGACTCCAGTGGTTTCTGCACAGGCGTCAAAGTTTGATCTTGGCGCTCCAGAGCTCTTTCAATGAAGTTTTTCATCGCTGAAAAACGGTTTTTCTCCACATGACTTAAACCTGTAAAAATGTATGTGCAAAAATGATATTCGATTAATAAAATACATACTAATCATTTTTTTTATAATTTAGTGGTGATTTAACTCAAAAATGTAGTTATTTATTGACATGTGATGTGCTAAACACAATTTTTCATTAATAATAATAATAATAATAATAATAATAATAATAATAATAATAGATGAAGCAATTAGAAACATTGTATAAAAACACACTGTAGTACTAACTGCTATCTAATAAAACTGACTTAAACAATACCCTAGGCCTAGAAAACTATCATGCTGTTGAATCAACACGTCTATCAAAACATTTTACAAAAAAGGTTTTTACTACAGGAGGGTTGTATTGAATTGGATTGCCATGTACATGGTTTATATTTTTCTGGTCACCAAGTGCAATGGGCGTTGAATGAAGAGTGCAAGTGAATAACATGTGCAGACTAAAAAACATTAGATGTAGATTTAATTATTTTCCACTGAGTGGCAGCCAAACAGGTTTTTAAAGTCTTTGGTTTTAAGCTGAGGTTCATCGCACCAATATTGTTCAGATCTGCATCTGTTACGCCATCCAGGAAATCCACGTCATCCTTTACGCCCAACTGGATAAACTGGTTGTAGAAGGAGTCCAGTCTGAACTGCTCAAGTATGTTAAATATCGCATCCATCTAAACAAAGACATCAATACTTTATTTACAGAGAACGAGTACTAGAATATTATACCCAAGTAAACGTACTTGCAATCGAGCGTAGATCGATAGAGTTCATGCCAGGTCAAGGCAAGGTAAGCACTTCTTCCTTGTTTCATGGCGGGTACTGTGCTCCAAAACGTAGGGGCTGATTGGCCGAAGAGGAGTCCTGTATATCTGCGCCACTGAACTATCGATCTGCGCTCGATTGCTCTTCCTTCATGCTTCAACTACCTAGATCAGTGGTTCTCAAACTTTTTTCAATAATGTACCCCCTTTGAAATATTTTTTAGCCACGTACCCCCGGACGAGGGCTAAGCATTTTTGGTAGAAAAAAAGGCTATATAAAGAGGTACATTACAGCTCTGCACCATTAGTGTCTGATTTACTTAACAAGCTTGTAACTGAAAACACACTTAAATGTTACTTCAGATGTTTAGAATCCATAACTAAATTAATTTTATGAATAATGCATGACTGATATATTTGAAATTAACATTTCTAAAAGGAATCTCACGTACCCCCTGCAGTACTCCAAAGTACCCCTAGGGGTACACGGACCCCCATTTGAGAAACACTGACCTAGATGTCTGTCACAGTAACTTGAAATTTAATTGTGAGAACTGAATTTGAATAGAATTTTCAGTGAGGATCAAAAATTGTATTGGACTTCAGTTCCAAATAAATTCAATTTCAAATTATACTATTCAGATTCAGTTTTTCAATGCAATGATTCAAATTAAACAATACACTTTCAAATTATGTGATTCAAATTCAGTTTTTCAATGCAATTATTCAAGTTTAGCAATTCAAATATAAATTAAAAGCTGCAAGCAGCATTGGACGGGCCCTCACGCCTCTGCATGAGTCGGGGTTACTGGCGGACGCCGCTCCTTGCGACCTTGCATTTGTGCGGCACTCAGACACTGCAAATCATCACCAATGAAAAGGAACTCCCTGCTGAGTTATACGATACCTCAAACAAGACTCTACGTCATACAGTTCATTAGCTGTGAAAGGGGGCGTGACCAAAGCATAGGGGGCGGGGCAAACCTTTACCAATAAAAAAGGAAGTCTCTGCTGGGTTCATTGATACCTCACATAAGACTCTACCTTAAACGGGTCAAGTTTTGTAGGGGGTGCCGAGACATTTTTGTGCGCCTATTCCCGAAACCCTTAAAATACCTACATTTTCACCAGAATTTATGCGACCGCCAATTTTGGTGAGTTTTTGAGTATGTTAAGCCCCTCAAAAAGGAGATTAATTTGCCGGACGAAGGAATAATAGTAAGTCCTTCAGTTTCAATAGGGCCTTCGCCGCTGTCGGCGCTCGGGCCCTAATGATTCAAATTCAGTTTCTGGTGGCACATATTTCAGCCCATAGCTAAGCACCGGATGGAGCAAAAGTGCCTCCGCAAAATAGCCTCAGGAAGGAACTTGTTTTGGTGGAACGTGTACTGTATGTTCAAAAGTTGTTTTAACGCCGGGACACATCAGGCCAATTATCAGCCGTGGGACAGTCTGGCGAGGTCAGTGACTCAAATCTGTTCAGTGTGTCAGCGTTCATTTTGGCCGACCTGACATGTTCGGTCGGCGGCAGGGAAGTCGGGACTCACCCGGAAATGACGAGCGGAATGAGGTGACTAGAGTCTCAAAATCTGATTAAAATCTTTTAAACTGACCTTTGTTGAGCTGAAATGAAGACAGATTCAGCAACTGCACGGCCTATTTCTCTTAATTTCTCTTATTTCGCTTAAAATGTTTTCAGAAACACGTTTCAGTGAACTATTTCAGTACAATATGAGATCGTATTCTGAACGGCCGCCATGACAGTCTGGCTCTGAATTTCCGGAGAAAACAAACCCATGTGACGCATTCGTTCAATCAGCTGCCTGTTTTCATTTCTTGGGCAACATTACAGATTAGCGCCGCCTGCTGTTATAGAGATGTATTACGTCTCATCTCCTCTCGTCTTTTTGGTCTGTTCTGTGGCAGTTTTTTGGACCTCTGGGACGCGACTGATCATATCGACGGGGTTTTCTGTCAACGGTCGCCCGTCGGCTATATGTTACAGCATGAATTGGACAGATAGTCTAGCTAGCTGTCTGGATTTACCCTGCAGATATCTCAGGAGCAGTTACTCCATAGTCCTCATAAATCGACCGAGTTTAAAATGCCAAAACAAAGAGAGCGGAAGGTAATGGACATCTGGCCGAAATCAGGGACATCTGGCGGACTTTCCGGCAGCACCTGAACAATCCTGGAAATGAAATGTCGTCAATTATAAAACACTTTTTTCCTTTGTATAGCCTTACTGGATTTAACCAGAAAAGAGGGCACAACTCACAATTAAACAAAAAAAAAGAGCTATGGACACAGGGGAGGGTGCAACAAGCACCAAGGAATTGTCTACATACAGGGAATCATGGGCACAAGATGTGGCTATCACTATTGATAAGGACAGTTCACAGAATTCTTAGGAGGGTGAAGGAAAGGAAGAGGATGCTAAGGGTAGCCTGCTCAATACAGTTTTTAACCATCTGGAAGGGGCAAAGCAATTTGTACTACTATTTATAGATTTTTCATCAGCTTTTAACTGTATCCAACCCCACATTTTAGCAGAAAGACACACATCATCAACCCAGGGCTAATAGCCTGGCTAGTTGACTTTTTATCCTCCAGATCCCAAAGGGTTAGTCAATGGTGTTTTATCTGGCAATTTTATATCTTCTACTAGCTCCCTCCAAGGATGTGTCCTCTCCCCTCTCCTTTTTGTCTAATACACAAATTAATGTTGTTCACAATATGATGGAAGACAGGTTTTTAAATTTGCAGACGATTCTGTCATTGTGTCTCTACTTAATGAAAGTGTAATTGACCACGGACCAATAGTGAAGGATTTTAATGATTGGTGTAAGCGTTCCTTTTTAAACAAATGTCTCCAAGACTAAAGAATTAATTATTGATTTTAGGAAACAGTGCCCCCCTCTTCCCCCCACTATTATTGATGGCCAAACTGTTGAGACAGTACAAGAATATAAGTACCTTGGCACGATAATTGATAGCAAGCTATGTTTTGAACCGCACACTGATGCTGTCTGCGCCAAAGCCCATCAGCGTATTTACTTTTACAGAAAACTGAGGAATTTCAACATTGACCCCACGTTTATGAGAATGTTTTATTCCTGCTTTATTGAGTCGGTTTTAACCTTTTGTTTTATTTTCTGGTTTGGTTCTCTGTCCATGAAAAACAAAAAACGACTAGAGAGTATAGTTAGGACATGTGGCAAGATTGCACTCTCTCCCACATCTACTCCAACAGAGTGGCAAAGAAGGCCCAATCCATTGCTGCTGACCCTAGCCACCCTTTGTCCTGCCAGTTTAAGTTACTACCCTCAGGACGTAGGTACTCCATGCCCAGATGCAGGTCCAATAGACTCAGAAACTTTTTTATCCCAACATCTATTTCCATTTTAAACAATCTGCCAGAACTGTTTTAAATGTATGTATTTTTATTTACTATTGTGGTTTACTGTGGGTATTTCATGTTTTGCTTTATTGTTGTTTGTCTTATGTGTGTCTGCAGGCTGTACAAATAATTGCCCCTCGGGGACAATAAAGTTACCTTGACATTATTTACATAGGCTGTTGTATTAAAGATTCATAATCTCTTACTTTGGCACTTCCCACCTACCTCACTTTCTTTCCTCATCACTGCTGTTCTTGCTTCCGCCTTGTCACCCTTAGTTACCTGATTGAGTTCAGCTGGTCACCCCTTATTTAAAGACTGCCCTCCCTGCATCACCCTCTTTTACATTAACATGGGGCCGGCGGCGGCTGAAATACAAGCCCGTGTGTATTGTTGTACTTATCATTTGCACCATAGTTTTGAGTGGAAATAAACCTTTGTTAAGTGGACTTAAGATTCCTGGCTCTTGCATCATAACTGATGCCCCCATGATGATAGCACTCAAACTCAGAAACTAAACCCTTATTGTACCTGTCTGAACAGCAGTCTGAGCCTCGGAAAATCTACAGCCATGCAGGGCCTGGAGCTAAATGATAGGCTACTGTCAGCATGCTAACCACTATGGATAACCACCGCCACATGCTCACAATGACAATGCTAACACGCCTGAGGACGGTGCTGGTAAAAAAAAAAAAATTAGTCGCCAGTTATTACAATTACCGGTGGCTTGCATGTGTAAACTAAAGTTTAATTGGAAATTCATCCAATAACTACTTGTTGCAATATTTCATCCCGCGAAATCATCCTCGTTTATTCTCAAAGCTAAGTTTAACCAGTCCGCACAGCCTCTCTGTCACACTGAGCTCATAGGTTTCTTTGTTTTTTTTACATTTTGAGCTGAAAGACGCTCACTACCCACAACGGTCACAAAGATTAACAGTCAAAAACGGCAGAAAGTCCTCACACACCTCACTGAAGGTCGAAGTTGCTCAGCGAACGCAGAAATCCGCAATCACCTGGAAGATGCACCTCCATGAACATTTTAGCATCTACCAATTAGCCACACCCAGCATGCACCTGTTCCTCGTGCAGCATCAAATGTTGTCTGTTTGATTTTGGTCCCTTGCTTGCTCGCCTGGTGGTGCATTAAATTAGTGATTATGATTAAGGTCGATGCAACATTTTAATTTGAACTATGCCGAGGTACAATAATGCTAACATTAACGCAATAACGTCATCCTTGATTTTATTAGGTGTATTATTTATATACCAACTGTTTACTATATTGCCCCGACCTTCCGCCCCCTCCCCATACCCCGACAGACAGGTGATTAGACACACCAGCAGCTTCAGACAGAGACAGTTAAACCATAGACTGTATAAAATGGTAGCTACAGACACACCAGCAGCTTCAGACAGAGACAGTTAAACCATAGACTGTATAAAATGGTAGCTACAGACACACCAGCAGCTTCTTCTCTGCTGCAGCAGCTGATATGGCTCCTTTCTTGTGTTTCAATTTCACATTACTTATTTTCACTTTGTAACGGATGCCACTTGAAAGTAGCCTAGAAATCTAGTAGGCTAGCACCCTAGCGGCAGGGTAGGCTACATCTTGATGTGGGTCTGGCTTGTCAGGCTAACTTGAAAGTACAATAGGGTACTTCTGAAAATATAGCCTATATATGTTTTCTCTCAAAATAATACAAGTAGGCCTACACAAAACACGACTGTAACGAAAGTAAGTGTAAATCCTTACCCCCTGTTTATCTGTCATTCACACCATTTTCTTGAATAGGCTACTTGGCAAGTTTAAAAAACAAACAAAAAAAACTGTAACGTTACAAAAAAAACTGTGACACAATTCTTATTCTAGTTACAATGTTGTCCCCGTTAGAGCCCGAAGAAACACCAACAGTATACGCCATTTGTCTTGGAGTAACAACAACAACATCAGAAAGACAGCTCAGCAAATTCAATACATTAGGATCACTTGGAGAAAATACACATATTCAGTTGTTACAATAAACTGCAATATAGGCCTAGTCAATTCTACTCAATTTCTAAAAGAAAAACATTAAGGGAATAATCGTACCTTTAACAGTATCAGAGATCATGGGACACGAGCGGTTGTTTAGATTCAGTTTCTATTCATTGGAGGATGTGGCTTGGAGAAAAACGAAACTACTAAAACGCAGCACCAACATCAAATGTTTGTAAATCTGTTGGTCAGCTTGTCCATTATCATCTAGGACGTTTGGCATGTCAATTTTATGAAAATACTGCAAATTATTTAATTTATACTTTTAAGTATAAATGTGTTATACAAATATTAAATAGAAAAAGTGATAAAAATGGATAAAGTTTACTCTATATACTCTAAAGAGTATTATTTGGGATTTTAATGAAAGCAGGGCTCTTAACAACATGCATTTTCCTATCAAATATTTAGACACTGCAAAATTTCAAGCACTCATTTTCCATGTATGTAGATACCAGAGTTCAAGTTATGTTTAATTGAAGCTTTATGGGAGAAAAAAAAGATATAGCTGTAAAACAATTTATGCAACTGTTAAGTAATCATGCTCCCAAATATAATAGTGATTATGAGAGGTCTAATCACTATGTAGATAAAGTATGTTCAATAGTTTGCCATCTTATCTACTACAATACCAAACCTCTCTTGAATTCTTGCTGCAACATACTATATTTATTTTTCTTCCCTTTTTTTTCTTAATGCAACAGGTCAGTGGCACTAACTACCAGACTATCCTTCTGCTCTGGTCTGTGGCTGACTTCCAGTTGACATTGCAGGAGGGACTGGCTGGTAAAACTCGCTGATTTGCTGACTTGTGGTGCCCTCAAATGGTCTTTTGTAAAGAATTAGTAAAGAATTGTCCATTTATCCGTATCGACGCTGGATGGGTGCATGTGGCTACTAAGCTTTGCTGTTGGATGACGTCTTTACCAAGATGACCATTTTTACTTCTATCCATTCCATTGTTGCTGTTCCTACTGCCAGTATGTGCAGGAGAGCTCCCAGTTTCAGACTGAAACCTCTCAGAAGTACTCTTCCTTCTGTCATTTTGTGTCTTTGATTTCGTCGTTGACACAGGATGGTCAGCATTGCTGCTGTTACTGCCTGCATCCAAGTTAGGGGTTGAGGGAGTAGTATTGATGTTTCTTGACCTCCAGGCTGCCATTTCTCTTCATCTGTGGTGACAAATCACACTTTCTGGTCAGGCTGTGAACACTGCGATGGGATGACAAATGGGTTTCATGGATGCGTAACTTTCTTGGAGGTTTTATTGGAAAACTTGGACTAGAAGTCGGGGTCATGCAGTGGAGACAACCAGTATCTCGCTCTGAGGAAAGATTGTCATGGTGTATGGTTTTAACCGTCATCTGGTCACTGCCAGGCCCAGGAAATGTTTTGTGCCTGAAGATCTATAACTGGTAGACATTTCGCAAAAAATTGTTGTGTAAGCAAAAAACAGTTTGCAGATTCTTAAAATGTTTTGCCCTTTGTGTGAACACAAGACCATAACTTGATATTTGTGTATGTGTTAACAAAGCTGTTACTGTCTTGTTTAGATGCTGTGTCAGAGTTGAGTAAAGAACACGAGTGTGGTGAACCCGTAACTGATGACAGCTCCTACCTGCACAAGTTCTTCTATAAAGTAGAATACCTGCTGCAGGTATGGTCTCATATACCATACAAGTGTTGTTTGGAGTTTATCAAGATTATCTAGTTTGTGTTTGAAAGTGTACCAACACTGCTCATCTGACTTGCTAGACCAGTGGTTTCCAACTTGGGGATTGGTACCTCTAGAGCAGGGGTTCTCAAGCTTATATTAATAATGTACCCCCTTTGAACAGTTTTTTAAGCCATGTACCCCCTAACCAGCGCAAATAGTTTTTGGTAGAAAAAAAAACAACAACTATATATAAAGAGGAACAATACAGCGATGTCAGCGATAGATTTACTAAACAACTGCAACATTTAAATGCTGATTTTTTTTATTTTTTTAAACAAAACCTTGGGAAAAGACGATAGAAGGAAGTAAAGCAAGAATAGGTCGAAAATAGTAATACAAACTTTGAAAAAAACAAACAGTAGAAAGGCAACACTAGTGCGACAAAAGTGACAAAAAATTCAAATAAGCGACAAACTTATTATAAAGACAGAAGAAAAGCAAGAATAGGTCAAAACTAGTGACACAAAACCTTCAAAAGCAGGGACAAAAACTTTGAAAAAAGCGAAGAAAATGACAGTATAAGTAACTACAGCCTTGTAACTGAAAAACATTTTGCAAAAAATGTCACGTATCCCCTGCAGTCCTCCAAAGTACCCCTAGGGGTACACATACCCCCATTTGAGAAACACTGTTCTAGGGCTAACAAGATACATAAATGCATTGGGTTATGAGTGATTCAAAAGTTAGAAAATAATAAAAAAATACATTGTTTTGTTCTGTGTATTTTCTGTCTTCTCTTAAATGTTTTTCTTCTTCTTGTGAGTCTAACTTTTCAGGCCTCAACAAGAAATGAAACAACCTGAGAAGGAACATCACATTTTGGTTGAATTGTCCACATCTCAAACATATGCAACCTGCGGATACCAGGGATTGTGACTAGCATTGCTTTGCTACAAAGGGTCAGAAATTTAAAAGATTAAGAAGCAGTGCTTTAGACCAATGATTCCCAACCTTTGTTTGGTTGTGAACCCTTAAAATAAAGCTCTAGAGAGTTGTGAGCAATTCCACCAGAGTGATTGGTTTTCTCTAAAGTGGTTGTATATTTGTTAGAGACCATGGAAGCAGAAACTATGAGTACACAAGAAACACTTTTCACAAGAAAAACAAAAAACAAACAAACAAAAAAAAAACTACATACAGTAAATGTGTGTAGCAGAACTTCTATACCCCCTCCCTGTCTCATCAGTTATTTAGTGACCGTTTAAATTCATCTGGTGACTGTTTGGAGGGGTCTTGACCCCCAGATTGGTGACCAAACTCTACACATAAAAACATAAAATACAGGGTTGAGGCAGCAGTGTGAAAAGGCAAAAAGTTGGCTAATGTAAAAGGCGTAATCCAGTCGTTCTGATGTTTTACACATTTCAGCCACAGTCTCTGAGTCAGCAGGTGGTTGGGGCCAGAAATACAATGACTTTTGAAATAGCACTATATTGTAAGGCGCCCAGCCCACGAAGAAAACAACCATGAGAGTAAAAATGAGTTTTAAAGTTTTGTTCTTTCTTCTTTGGGCAGTTGGACGCAGCAACCTGCACATGATCTGAGAATAGCAAAACATGAACACCACTGAACTCACTATGAAGAGAATATTTTGCTGGTAGATTCCCCATAAGCTCCAGTAAGAATTTGCAATTACACAGTGATTCTGCTCAACTTTGGTGAAGATGAAGGCTGGACTGGCGACCAATATACTCACTGCCCAAATGATCACACATGCTACAACACTGTAGGAGCCTGTGGTGGACACAATGTTAGATAGAGGATTCATGACAGCTACATAACAGTGAGCAGTCATCAGGATAAGGAGGATACCGCTGCTGTAGTAGCCAATGTAGAAGACAAAGCTGACTATTTTGCATGCATGTTCCCTTAAAGTCCATCCATACATGTGAGAGTAGGCCCAGAAGGGCAGACCTGTGGTGAAGAAGAGATCCGATACAGCCAAGTTCAGGATGAAAGCGTTGATGAGGGATTTGAGATTCTCATACTTGGCCAGAATCACAATGACCAGGATGTTGCCCAACAGACTGAGGATGATCACAATGGAGAAGAAAACTGGAGTGAAGACCGCTGCAAACTGGTTGACGCCTTTTGTGTTGCACATTTCCTCTTGATAATTGTAATCGTAGTAATCGTAGTAATCATCTGTGGTTGTGTTGAACGTTGAGCCATTTGTTGCCATATTCCTTCAGCAAGAAAAGAAAGTCTAAATAAAAAAAAATAACTTTGTTAGAGGGGTAAAACCTTTAACTCTTTAAATTTCTGTGAGTGATTTTTATGTATGTGAGATATATGTGTGTATAAAAAACTGTGACACAATTCTTATTCTACTTAGAATGTTGTCCCCGTTAGAGCCCGAAGAAACACCAACAGTATACGCCATTTGTCTTGGAGTAACAACAACAACATCAGAAAGACAGCTCAGCAAATTCAATAAATTAGGATCACTTGGAGAAAATACACATATTCAGTTGTTACAATAAACTGCAATATAGGCCTAGTCAATTCTACTCAATTTCTAAAAGAAAAACATTAAGGGAATAATCGTAGCCTACCTTTAACTGTATCAGAGATCACGGGACACGGACGGTTGTTTAGATTCAGTTTCTATTCAATGGAGGATGTGGCTTGGAGAAAAACGAAACTACTAAAATTGTTACTAAACGCAGTAGCCTACCAAAATGTTTGTAAATCTGTTGGTCAGCTTGTCCATTATCATCTAGGATGGTTAAGTAGGATACCTGTAGTAGTAGTAGTAGTAGTAGTAGTAGTAGTAGTAGTAGTAGTAGAAATAGTAGTAGAACCCTGTGCTGTGTGCTTGTTTTTTACTAAATGCCATACAGCCATGATTTGGCATGTCAGGTGCGTGTTCTGTTACTATTTTATGAAAATACTGCAAATTATTTCATTTATACTTTTAAGTATAAATGTGTTATACAAATTTTAAATAGAAAATGATAAAAATAGATAAAGTTTACAAGAGAGTATTATTTGTGATTTTAATGAAAGCAGGGCTCTTAACAACACACATTTTCCTATCAAATATTTAGACACTGCAAAATTTCAAGCACTCATTTTCCATGTATGTAGATACCAGAGTTCAAGTTATGTTTTATTGAAGCTTTATGGGAGAAAAAAAAGATATAGCTGTAAAATTATTCCAGAGCAAAACAATTTATGCAACTGTTAAGTAATCATGCTCCAAATATAATAGTGATTATGAGAGGTCTAATCACTATGTAGATAAAGTATGTTCAATAGTTTGCCATCTTATCTACTACAATACCAAACCTCTCTTGAATTCTTGCTGCAACATACTATATTTATTTTTCTTCCTTTTTTTTCTTAATGCAACAGGTCAATGGCACTAACTACCAGACTATCCTTCTGCTCTGGTCTGTGGCTGACTTCAAGTTGACATTGCAGGAGGGACTGGCTGGTAAAACTCGCTGATTTGCTGACTTGTGGTGCCCTCAAATGGTCTTTTGTGGGAAGTAAAGAATTGTCCATTTATCCGTATCGACGCTGGATGGGTGCATGTGGCTACTAAGCTTTGCTGTTGGATGACATCTTTACCAAGATGACCATTTTTACTTCTATCCATTCCATTGTTGCTGTTCCTACTGCCAGTATGTGCAGGAGAGCTCCCAGTTTCAGACTGAAACCTCTCAGAAGTACTCTTCCTTCTGTCATTATATGTCTGCACTGTTGTTGACACTAAACTACCTCCACAGGTACTATTCTGTCGCTCATTTTGTGTCTTTGATTTCCCAGTCTTTGACACAGGATGGTCAGCATCGCTGCTGTTACTGCCTGCATCCAAGTTAGGGATTGAGGGAGTAGTATTGATGTTTCTTGACCTCCAGGCCGGGCTGCCATTTCTCTTCATCTGTGGTG
Source organism: Perca fluviatilis (assembly GCF_010015445.1). NCBI lineage: Eukaryota > Metazoa > Chordata > Actinopteri > Perciformes > Percidae > Perca > Perca fluviatilis. The sequence continues at coordinate 19,999,186 of NC_053122.1, forward strand.
ACAAATCACACTTTCTGCTCAGGTTGTGAACACTGCGATGGGATGACAAATGGGTTTCATGGATGCGTGACTTTCTTGGAGGTTTTATTTGAAAACTTGGACTAGAAGTCGGGGTCATGCAGTGGAGACCACCACCATCTTGCTCTGAGGAAAGATTGTCATGGTGTACGGTTTTAACCGTCATCTGGTCACTGCCAGGCCCTGGGATTGAAGTGAGGACATGGTTGTTTGCTTGCCCAGAAGTGACGATCCTGCTGCAGATAGGTGTTTGTGTTTTCCTAGCTCCAGTGGAGGCTAATGTGCTTCTATGGTGTCCATGAGTCCTAGACAGTGATGAACTGTTAACGAGTTTAACTGATGCAGATGGCTTGTTAGGAGGACCCCCGAGCGGTGGCCTAGGTTTAGTATGGCACAGAGGAGGAGGTGGATGTGGTCTTAGGGCTGATGTAGCGCTTAAAGATCGCAGAGTCTCATCAGAAACCCTTTGTCCCGCTGACAGTCTGGGAGAAATGAATCAGAATGGGAATCAGATCGAGAAACATTTTCTTGCATTAAGACAACGAAAAGGACAGTTGGTTCGGAGTAATTCACCCTAGGGGTCCTTTGCACCATGACCTCGAGCCAAACACCCCCCCAGAAGCTTTTTTCACCTGGGTCTAACATTGGGCGAGTTAGCGTAGAGTAGCGTTAGCCGCTGAAAAGCTTAGCGCAGGGCTAATGGACCCACGTTTGTATCTCTTAAATGACCCTACTAATAATGCCCGAAATGATACCAAAGGTCTACACTAGTATATATAGGTTATGCTCTCATAAAACGATGGATTGGAAAGTTTGTAAGTACACCAGAAGTTTATGTAAATAACACTTGCCTGCTGGCTTCTGCTCTCTGCTGTTGTTGTTGCTGCTGTGAGACGAGTGCTTAGGGACGTCTACAAATTACAACACCGAAAAGAGATGCAACAAAATATATTTTTTATTTAACTTATTTTTTAAAGTAAGTGCTGTAATATAACTAGCAGGAGACAAGTAATAATTGAGGTAAGTTTGGAGACATTACCTTATTTAATCATTAAATTAATACATATTTTTGTTGTATCTCTTTCGGTGTAGTAATTTGTAGACAGCCCTAAGCACTTGCCTAACTGCAGGTAGCAGCAGCAGCAGCAACAGAGAGCGAAGAGAGCAGGCAAGTGTTCATAAACTTCTGGTGTACTCTACAAACTTTCCAATCCATCGTTTTATGAGTGCATAACCTATTTGTACTAGTGTAGACCTTTGGTATCATTTTCGGGCATTATTAGTGGGGTCATTTGCAGATACAAACGTGGGTCCATTAGCCCCTGCGCTAAGCTATTCAGCGGCTAACGCTACTCTACGCTAACTCGCCCAATGTTAGACCCAGGTGAAAAAAACTTCTGGGGGGGTGTTTGGCTCGAGGTCATGGTGCAAAGGACCCTAGGGTAAATTACTCCGAACCATCACTTTAAAGGTCCCATGGCATGAAAATTTTACTTTATGAGGTTTTTTAACATTAATGTGCGTTCCCCCAGCCTGCCTATGGTCCATCAGTGGCTAGAAATGGTGATAGGTGTAAACCGAGCCCTGGGTATCCTGCTCTGCCTTTGAGAAAATGAAAGCTCAGATGGGCCGATCTGGAATCTCCTCCTTATGAGGTCATAAGGAGAAAGGTTACCTCCCCTTTCTCTGTTTTGCCCGCCCAGAGAATTTGGCCTACCCGTGAGAGAGAGACATCATGGCTTTCAAACGAGCAAAGTGGCAGTTGATCAAGGCCACACCCTCCACCTTGCCCCCCCCCCCCTCCCTCTCCTCCTCAACAGCTACAGACACAGAAATGGCACATACTAAGGAAAGCTCATTGTGGGACTACACCAAGGCTGAATTTCGGGAAAGAGACATCAGAAACCGTATTAGCGGACCACTAAGGTCTATATAAAAGCATCCAAAGAGCACCATGTCATGGGACCTTTAAAATAGTTTGTTTTATACATAAAAAACAACACTGTGCATACATCGAGAAAGCTTGAATGGAATGAGAAGGCACATATTATTTAAATATACATTTTGTCCTGTCATTCCCTTTTGATTTTATTTGTATTCATTATGGCCCTCTTAAAAACAAAGCCTTTCTGGGGGTCGTAACAGAAAAACATACTAACCTGTTTTTCAATTGATTCAAAGGGAGAGGGGAGGAAGCTGAAGGTAAAGCAGCAAGCGAAGAGGGGTAAAGATCCAAGTCCATTTGTATAGCTCCTCTTAGCTCTTTCAAATCTGCACATGCACAAATGCAACAGTATTGAGATTTGAAAAAAAGACTGCAAATACTGAAACACACTGTCAGATACGCAAGTACAGAAAACCATCAAAAGATAACAATCACCTAGTGCATATGAAAAAAAGCAAGTACTCATTATTGAGTTCTGAAAATGAATGCTATTGCTTTTTTACTGCTCTGAAGAGTACTCCGATTAATTTCACTGTCATTTGTCCCAGAGTAAATGGATTTGGCTGGAGTCCTCAATCGCTTTTTCATTCATAAATATGCTACAGAATGAGTATTACCAGCTATTTGAGGGTGTGTAAAATCTTTAGCATTCTCATTTCATCTGTAAATGTATTCATTGGGCTACAGATTCAATGGGACATAAGTGATAAAGAGAACTGTCCTCACACATGTGTTAAACAATAATGTGCCACCAGATGGTAGCAAAACACCAACATGTTGGTATATGGACTCACCTGCAAGTGTAGGTTCTGATTGATGAAATTCCCATTGACTCCGACACTTGTGTTTTATATTTCCCTGCAAGGAACACAAGACACAGAATGCAGTAGAAAGAAGTAGCGCTTATGTTTAATCATGCAGTTTGAATGTACTTAACATAATGCCACGGCACAAACTAGGACACATTCAGCTTCTAGTGACAGTAGTAGACGTGGAAAAATGGGAGGTAAATGTATTAAACATGTTCAAGAAAGCATGAGCCTTTGGAAATAGCAAAGGAACAAAAATAACAGAGGGAGAAAGAGGGGTGTGTGTGTGTGTGTGTGTGTGTGTGTGTGTGTGTGTGTGTGTGTGTGTGTGTGTGCCCAGTAAACGATTGAGCAGCAGTCTTCCATTATAATTTGGCCTCAAATATCCAAAGCGAAAACCATAGGTGTGTGTGTGTGTGTGTGTGTGTGTGTGTGTGTGTGTGTGTGTGTGTGTGTGTGTGTGTGTGTGTGTGTGTGTGTGTGTGTGTGTGTGTGTGTGTGTGTAAATGTCCATAGATTGTAAAACCAAAGACCTGATTGAAAAGTGTGTCTTCATGTGTTTGTTATGAGTGACTGGCAGCCTCATCTCCTCATTTTACAACAGCACACAAACACTAATGAAAAGTGTCGATTGCACTAACACTCACACACATACACACTCACCAGCAGACAAACGTACCCACAGGCCTGGAGACTGACAGTAAAAACAAACCCAAACCTCCCAGTATTGTCTTTCAGAGCTGCAGACAAAGTATGTCTGGTGTCTCTGACAGTGAAGTGACTGAAATCCACACAACCGTAAAGCACAAACACACACTCTCTGAAAATAGGCTTTGTGGTCCGTGTGGGATTTGAACCCATTACCATGGCGCTGACTTGCTGATATTTTAGGAAAAGCTGTTACTGTCATTATTCTCATACATGAATCTCTAGAACCCAAAGCCACATATGCACAGCCAACATACACAATCTCTCCCTCAGCTGATGCAGAACCAGAAACAGGAGAACAATGGTCACCGTTCCTGCTACAAAATCCAGCTGAAACCAGCTAATGATGGCTGCCATCTGTTCTGCTGTATACTGGAACCATGCTGGCCAAGCTTGATCTAGCTGGTCTACCAGCAAAAACCTTCAATATCCTGACAGAAAATCCACCTCTTTCCAGTTGAGATGTTTTATTCAGTAGCATCAGCGTATGCAGGTCATGCTCTGACTGCTGATACTGGTTTAATGGTGAACAGGTTACATTTTGACCACATGTCTCTCTTGTGTGACCAGTCAGTATTCTTATTTATCACCTTGACCACCACCAGGCCACCTTTGCCCAGTTTAGACCACCAAAACCAGACCATCCCTTCTGAGTCTAGTGACAGATTCCTCACCCACAGCAAACGTCACAGCATGAGGAACATTGCGGCGCTCATGCACTGACACAGCACAGCTGATAATAATATTATTATTACTACCACCTATCCCTTACAGACAGTGTCTGAGCTATGGCTGAGCCTGAAGTGGCTATGAAAGCACACATGAAGCCTTGAAGGTCTAAACCCACATCATCTGCACTATTATTATTATTATTTTTTTTTAAGATTATTTTTCCCTTTATTACAGTGACAGTGGATAGACATGAAAGGGGGAGAGAGATGGGGATGACACGCAGCAAAGGGCCACAGGTCAGATTCGAACCCGGGCCGCTGCAGGAATTAGCCTGGGGCGAACGCGCTTACTGGGTGAGCTATGGGCCGCCCCCATCTGCACTATTATTAACAAAAGCAACAGAAAAGGCTACTTCAATTTACAGAGCACCAACAGTGCAAGGAAAACAGTGACATCTTCAGCACCATATTATATATGTTAAGAAGAACATAGATTCCAAACACATTAGATAACAGAGATGAGTCTTCTGGCCGCAGTAACAGTGCAGCCAATAGTGCAGACAAAGTCGTTATATGAGCCTCCCTCCTGCTAAGAGAAAATGGGTCATTACAGTTGTGTTTACGACAAATTAATGATTCGATCATACCATATTAAGCCTCTAAACGCCTGATTTGGCTCCATTTAATAGCCGTTATATAATTTAACTGCATGGAATAACAGTAAATCAATAGCAATCTCAGCTGCGTCAAACGTGATGGTGATGAGAAAGCCATGACAGTCCTTAAGCCGGACACTTACAGGATCTTGACTTAAAACAATGCATGGCACAGCTTACTGCCAAACACTGTCAAAAGACATTTGTGGACATTTAACATATTTTCCTCACAAAAACTGAAACCGACATAGCTAATTATTACAGGTCCTTGAATTAAACAAAACAGATGTTAACAAATATGAAAAATGTGATTAGAGTTGGAAAGTCTAAATGTTTTCCTGCTTAGCATTGGGTAAAATCCTCCAATTTGGATCAAAATCCAAATTCCTTTTCTCCATCAAGCACATTTACATACTTAGAATTTGAAGCAGTGAATTAGAGACTGAAAGAATAGTGTAGATATCTTTTTCAGCCTATATAATTTAAACTTAAAAAGTGTGTTTCTGTCTCATTCACCTCTTCTTTGCCTGTGGCAGGAAAATACTAGATTAAACTTCAATAGGTCAATAGTTAGAAAAGGTGAGAACTGCTAGCCATGACTTTAAGTTTCACTACTTCCAATGTTAAGCCTCCTCAATAGTAGATACTAGACGTATAATATTAACAGATAATAAGACTTTCTAAAGATTTGTGTCACAGTAAAAAATAAAACTCACACAGAAGATACTAATGGCTGACTACAGTGTACTTCCTTTCAAGGATTTATGAGTTATCATAGCCAATGAGGCAGTGATGCCTTGCACGGCACGGCATCAACATCATCCACCGCTGCAGCAAATAAAGGGAATGCACAATAAGCTCATGCCATAAGAGCACAGCGCCACCTGAGCCACGGGTTCATCGCACCTGTTCACGCACCAGATAGAAACCCTTCGCTTGAGGAGACAATTTATTTGCAGTGAATGTTCCACATTTCTGTTTTATCGCAGGATAATTTCGAGAAAGATGTTTAACTGCCTTTACAGTTAAAGCCTCATGACGACCAAAAGTCTCTGTACAATTAGCTTCACACCCTTAAGTCTTTAACACTGGAACAACACACCTTGGGTCAGGAAAGGTTACTCTAATAATTGTCCTCTCCTCACTCTCCAACACCCAGTTAGTTTTTTTTTATAGTGAAAATGCCTGATGAGGTTTTCCACAGACAACCCCTGTGCTGTTTGGTTTATCTTTGCAATGGGATGTTGACAGAGCAACATTTGAATCGGTCTTCATGCACCAAGTACAATGATATGATATGTTCTTAACAAACATCTGAAACCCCTCTGAGAGACTATTGTCAGTTATTTTTTCCTCTATACACTTTTCCAATTTTGTTACACACAATGTAACACTTCCAGGCAGACACACACATACATTACATGTAACACACACATAGAGGGTACAGAGAGATGTACAGAGAGATAACTTCCACATCTGCTCTGCAGAGAAGTCCTACATCTGGCCAATAACTAACTCACTCTGGTTCTCTCATTATGCCAAGCAAGCATGACAGTGCAGCCAGATTGTATGGCATGCATGTGTTTCTTTGTTAATGTGTGTGTGTGTGCGTGTGTGTGTGTAAATGTCTCTGAATGTACTGTATGTATTAAGTCATTTGAGTGATTGGAAAGAGATCGATCTTACTCAGCACCGCAAAGCTCTTGGCCAGACAGATGGAAAAAACAAGCTTAGACTGAGCCCTCGCAGGTTTCCTACGTGTGCGTGCGAGTTTGTGTGCTTATGTGTGTGTGTTTTATGTAGATGAAAACCGTAGCAGGGTTTTGGTGCCAATACAGAGTTAGCAGATCTACCCGAGGGAGTCCAAAAGGAATTTAAACTTTACTTGTTTTGGGAAAAAGTGTGTCCCTGGTCGAGGAAGTCAGTGTCTTTTTGAATGGAAATAATCAGCATAGTGTAGAATAGACAATTTTAAAGTTATGTATTAACCAAGCATTGTGCAAATTGCATCAAACAACTGGACATCATGTTGCCCGGTAAAACTTTGTTAAAATCTTAAAAATAAAATTTTGCATTGTAGTAAAATGTCACAGAAACCAAATACTGTAACTCAGGCTAGGTTTGGGGAAATGTTTCCAAAATGATGCACAAGACAGCTAGCGTATTTCTTTTTGGTGTAATGTCACAGTTGCAATGAACAAAAGAACAAGCAAGAGTATTTAGCTAACTAGATCAAGAACAGTATTTAATATTGTGTTTTTTTCTTTTTGTAAAAAAGCTTTAGGGAAATTTAAGGGAAAAATCAGTTAGGTAGAATTACGCCTGAAGAAAACTTCTACTATATATACAGTACAGGCCAAAAGTTTATTTTCATGACTATTTACATTGTAGATTCTCACTGAAGGCATCAAAACTATGAATGAACACATATGGAATTATGTACTTAACAAAAAAGTGTGAAATAACTGAAAACATGTCTTATATTCTAGTTTCTTCAATGTAGCCACCCTTTGCTCTGATTACTGCTTTGCACACTATTGGCATTCTCTTGATGAGCTTCAAGAGGTAGTCACCTGAAATGGTTTCCCAACAGTCTTGAAGGAGTTCCCAGAGATGCTTATATTTTAGATTCCTCAAAGTAGCCACCCTTTGCTTTTTTGATAGCGCTGCAAACCCTTGATGTTCTCTCAATGAGCTTCATGAGGTAGTCACCTGAAATGGTTTTCACTTAACAGGTGTGCCTGGTCAGGGTTAATTAGTGGAATTTTTTCCCTTATTAATGGGGTTGGGACCATCAGTTGTGTTACGCAGAAGTCAGGTTGATACACAGCCGACAGCCCTACTGGACAACTGTTAGAATTCATATTATGGCAAGAACCAATCAGCTAAGTAAAGAGAAACAAGTGTAACAAATGAAGGTCAGTCAGTCCAGAATATTGCGAAAACTTTGAATGTGTCCCCAAGTGCAGTCGCAAAAACTATCAAGCGCTACAACAAAACTGGCTCACATGAGGACCGCCCCAGGAAAGGAAGACCAAGAGTCACCTCTGCTGCTGAGGATAAGTTCATCCGAGTCAACAGCCTCAGAAATTGTAAGTTAACAGCAGCTCAGATTAGAGACCAGATGAATGCCACACAGAGTTCTAGCAGCAGACACATCTCTGGAACAACTGTTAAGAGGAGACTGCGCAAATCAGGCCTTCATGGTCAAGTAGCTGCTAGGAAACCACTGCTAAGGAGAGGCAACAAGCAGAAGAGATTTGTTTGGACCAAGAAACACAAGGAATGGACATTAGACCAGTGGAAATCTGTGCTTTGGTCTGATGAGTCCAAATTTGAGATCTTTGGTTCCAACTGCCGTGTCTTTGTGCGACACAGAAAAGGTGAACAGATGGATTCTACATGCCTGGTTCCCACCGTGAAGCATGGAGGAGGAGGTGTGATGGTGTGGGGGTGCTTTGCTGGTGACACTGTTGGGGATTTATTCAAAAATGAAGGTATACTGAACCAGCATGGCTACCACAGCATCCTGCAGCGACATGCCATCCCATCCGGTTTGCGTTTAGTTGGACCATAATTTATTTTGACCAATGACCAATGACCCCAAACACACCTCCAGGCTGTGTAAGGGCTATTTGACCAAGAAGGAGAGTGATGGAGTGCTGCGCCAGATGACCTGGCCTCCACAGTCACCGGACCCGAACCCAATCAAGATGGTTTGAGGTGAGCTGGAACGCAGAGTGAAGGCAAAAGGGCCAACAAATGCTAAGCATCTCTGGGAACTCCTTCAAGACTGTTGGGAAACCATTTCAGGTGACTACCTCTTGAAGCTCATCAAGAGAATGCCAATAGTGTGCAAAGCAGTAATCAGAGCAAAGGGTGGCTACTTTGAAGAAACTAGAATATAAGACATGTTTTCAGTTATTTCACACTTTTTTGTTAAGTACATAATTCCATATGTGTTCATTCATAGTTTTGTTGCCTTCAGTGAGAATCTACAATGTAAATAGTAATGAAAATAAAGGAAACTCATTGAATGAGAAACTTTTGGCCTGTACTATATATATATACTTTAGATAATACGAATAGGATGTCCAGATTTACTGTTTGTTCAGCATAGCATCATAACTCAGGATGCTTACAAGGTTATATTGTATACATTCTGAAATGTAAAATCCATTCACAGCTGTATCAATATAGAAATTAAGGTTTTGGCCTGGTTCCCCATACATAATTGCAGGATTTGGATCAGTATTGCGCTGGAAGCTGAAAAAAAGAATTTGGTAGTTGGCGGTTTTTCATCCTGTTTTTCTTACCTTGAAATGCTTCACCAGCCTGTTCAATGCTTCACATTCCTCCATTAGGATAGACCTAGATAGATAGATAGATAGATAGATAGACAGACAGATAGACAGACAGACAGACAGACAGACAGACAGACAGACAGACAGACAGACAGACAGAAAGATAGATAAATAGATAAATAGATAAATAGATAGATAAATAGATAGATGTATGGATAGATAGATAGATAGATATATAGACAGACAGACCGACAGACAGACAGATAAATAGATAGATATACAGACAGATAGATAGATAGATAGATAGATGTATAGATATATATATATATATATAGACAGACAGACCAACAGATAGATAGATAAATAGATAGATGACAGACAGCCTTGATTTTTATCTTCAGTACTACAGTAGTTTTTCATTAAAAATTTCGTAAAATCTAGGTCAAAGTGGAAACTGTGCACTTAACAGTCAAAACACGCGCACGCAGCCAAACACCTAAGATAAAAGCTGAGACTTATTTTCACAATGGCTGTGGTTTGTTAAATGCAGTAGAAATGCTTCATATATTTAATACCAATTTATTGAAATTATATCCTAATTTTATGAGTGTGATCAACTCAAACAGTAGCATGTGAATACTGCAAAGTGTTATATGTTATAGGTTCGTGCAGTGGTTGAATCTGTGACAAGCATACACTATATAACATTTTCAAAATGTTGGAAAGGCGCACAGTGATAGATTGATAAGCAAAAGGGTGCAACACAATCACACAACTAAGGCAGTGACAACGGAATGGGTGCACTTGGTGTATGCTCATAGTTTATTCTCTACAGTTCTCATAATGATACTGAGGAAACAGTGTCCTATTTTTCCTTTGCTTCCCTCTCTCCCCAGACACTTTCTCCTTCTCTGGTTACATAACCATAGTAGACTTTATTATAAACTTCTTTCAAATGAAAAAGAAACTTCTGCCTGCTCTGGGATCCATTTTCTGACAATGGGGCCTTTTGTTCTGATCAAGTCAGGAAATGGGAAAGAGAGGGAGAGAAAGAGAGAGACAGATAGGGAGGGGGGGAGGCTCTCTTTCAAGGTAGCCCCAGTGACTGTGTTGCCCCGTGGGCCTCAAAGTGAGGGTTGGAGGAAGGAAAGGAGGGATGGAGTGTGAAGGAGGGAGGGCAGCGACAGAAGCCACCGAGGAGAATTGAGGGGAAATTAAGGTAGAGCTTCGAGGAACTGAACCTATACCACAAAGAAAAATAAACACACACACATACAGTACACAATCTGCATGATGTGTCTCTGCTAGTTAGTATTACAAATCTAAGATGGTGCAGACAAGACATGTTTTTTTGTATTGTACCAGTGAGACATGTGTTGTTTACTGTACATTCTGTTGTCTTGCAGGTTATCCACCTCAGGACCACCCAAGAATTACCAAGTGATTACAAAAAAAAGAGTTATGCAGAATGAAAATCTTTTTTAATTGTTTAAAATCGGCGTAAAATCTGCGGAACAATATGTGGAATTCTGTGTCTGCAGATTCCACAGTGCTAAAAATTCCCAAATGTTCATCTTAGATTATTAATTCCCGAACCGTATCAAGATTGTTGTTAATGTCACGTGTTAACCAATATATCGTTAGCTGATTCTTTAATGCCCAAATATGGATATCAGTATCAGCATCAAAAATATGGTATCGGTCCAGTTATAGTCACAAGCAGGGTGCAATTTGCTTACAGTCCTGTGGTTGACCCATCCATAGTCTCGCATTGACAGATCTACCTCCACAGCGCTGCGAAAGAAGGTCTGGCTAGTCAAAACAAGCATTTCGGGATAGCAGAAAAACGTGCTCTGGTCTTGGGCGGCGCTAGGCGCCAGACGCAATAACGGCGCCTCTGCAAAATAGCCTCGGGAAGAAATTTGTTTTGATGGAACATACACGTGCTCGTTCAAAACTTGTTTTAGTTGTGCAACAGAAAACTCAGACTGGACAGATAGTGTAGCTAGCTGTCTGGATTCTCCCTGCAGAGATCCAAGCAGCAGTTAACCATAGTCCTCATAAACTGACTGGAGTTTAGAATGCCAACACAAAGAAAGCAGAAGGTGTGTGGGACATCTGGCTGGTCTTACAGCGGCACCGGAGCAATCCCCTAAATGAATTGTCGTCGACATAGACTTAAAGTGCGAAAGAACAATAAAATTAGAGCGGCAGGTGCTAGATGTGTTTAGCCGTTACAGAGCTCCGTGACGCCGGCTACATAGGTCCGTCGTATCAGCGGTAGAGAAAAAGTGAGTGCCATGCGGCAGTGACGACAGTTAAGTTTAGGCACCAAAACAACTAGTTAAATTTAGGAAAAAGATCTCCGCTCCCTGGCTTGAAAGCATTGTTTTTTTACATTGAGACCACGTTGTGCTATTTCATTTTGATATTTTCCATTAATTATTGAAGTTCATAAATAAGTGTTTTGGCATGCCTGGCAAAGTGGCACTATCCATGGTATTGAAAGGGGGATTTAATGCATGGTTCTGTTTTTTTCACAAATCACACCCTGGTTTCAAGCCATAAAGTTTGGGAAACACAACTTACCTGAGGCGGTCCACCACCTGGTCAATGTCAATGACATTCAACTTGTCTTTCATTGCCTCAATCTCATCTTCAGCATTAGACTGGACTGAACAGTGAGAGCTCGGTCTGAAGAAAAGAGTACACAAAGAAGATTAAAAGAGATTTTCATGCATTATTTAAAGCACTGTATACATTTACTGAACTTTTCAAGTTCTGTTGTGCCAGTGTTACTTACCTGCTTATGTTGTTAGCATTTTCAGGGTTTGTACAGTTTCTGTAACAGCTGTCAAGGTGACTCAGAGCGTAGTCCACCGTCTCAGGTTTGTACCGAAACAAGAGCTCCTCACCATCTCTATAGCAACAACAGCACATGATAAAAAAAAGACTCTTTACACAATTCAGTTTACTGTATCTGCAACTTTCTCTCAGAGTTTATATATGAATGAGTTTTCGGCAGTGCTTGAAGAATATACATAGACTGAAAGTGTTGTTATCTCTAAAGTAAACTAACGTAAACAAAATTATTTCATTTTAATTTGATTTATTTATTGCCTTTTATCTATTTATTATTTCACTTTTATTATTTCTATTTTTGAATTTAGTCTCCAGTTGTTTCACTGTTTATGTTCGTACTTTGAGTTGCATTAGCGTGTATGAAAACTGCAACATACATTAGATAAAGCTTGATTGACTGAATTACTGATCAGAAGTCACATTCCGGCTTTATGCAGGATGATCTGGTGGTGCTTTTAGTTCCATAAAGGCTGTACAACATGTGCATTTAATATAACTCTATTATCAGAGCTGGGTTCATTTTACAATATCTAAATGATGAAAAAAAAAACAGAAACAAGCAGATGGTGTAGGAAGCAGCAGGCGCGGTGACACCCTGGTCAGTTCTGCATAATTTTATAGTCCATGAGGGAAAATGTGTCTTTTCTAGCCACATCTAGTCACTTAGACAAAGAAACAGAGGTGTGGGTGTAAATGGGTGGATGGCTAGGGCATCAGGACCACACAGGACGAGGCCAATAAGATAAATCAGTTGACTTTTACAATGTGCACACCCATCTTCACACCCTCAAATAGTTCAAATCACAGGAAGAATCTGGTATGGGGATGATAACTATTTTTAGCCCCTCCTGTTGATGTGGCTTTAAGATAATGAGTTAGTTGGGCCTTCGATACAAATACAGAAGGTGTCCTTGGCTAATATGTCTGGTAAATTAGGTTAAAATCACGCACGCACGCACGCACGCACGCACGCACGCCACGCGCACGCACGCACGCACGCACGCACGCACGCACGCACACACACACACACACACACACACACACACAACACACACACACACACACACACACACACAAACAATTCCAGGTGGATGGGAGTATGAGTATGAGAGTATGAGTATGATAGAGAGAAAGATGCTGGTCTCTCAATTTCCATGCCAACAAAGCATATTAAATTGAACTAAATTGAGAAATAGAGGGCTGTGGAGCAATTAAGTGGAAGTATTATTACCGGGAAGTGTGTTGGGGTTTACTCCTGAAAGCCATTCAGCTGATATACACTTGGAACTTAGCCTAATTGAAGGATCAAAGGCCTGAAACACATTCCCAACCACGTCCACAGTACCATGCATCAAGTTCAACAAGTATACCGAAGCCCACTTCAAAGGGAAAAAGCGAGTTGTGCTGGCACAGTCTGTGTGGCACAAATACTTTTTTGGTAGTGCTCATACACAGCCAATAATACTGGGCTATATTTCTCCCTCTGAATGGGACTTTTTGTAAGATATTTACATCCCGGTCTCAGTTCAGTTCTTGCTCGTGACACTTTAATAAGACACGGTGCTGTTGTGGGCAGACCTGTGGTCTTATAGATATTGGATTGTCAGCTTAAACGGTCTTGCTGCCATCCTGACTTTAAAGAAACCCCTGTAAGATTACTTCAAAATAAATCCCTGTCAACTGAGCTGTCATAACAAGCGCCAGAGTAACATTATACATTTTATACATTTCTTTAGATGCATGAAATATTTTATATTCTCTTTAAAATTTTTCAATTGAAGTAAAAACACAAAAATGCTGTTTGTGCTCAAGGGATGGCAATATTGGTCGCTCCACCACTTAGGTCTAAACTGAAATACCTGAACAACTATTGGAGGAATTTACATACAATTTTGTACATATATTAATGGTGCCCAGAGGATGAATTCTACTGGCTTTGGTGATCATCTGGCTTTTCCTCTAGCATCACCATGAAGTTCACTTTTGTTGTTTTGAGTGTAATGTTTCTACATTTATTGGATGGATTGCCCCCAAAACTTGGCACATACATATATGTTTTCCTCAGGATGAATGACTTTGGTTATCTTCTGGCTTCATCAGGTCAACATTCCAGTTGGGTGACTACTGACATACCCATCTGACATAAATTAGTAATTTGGTAAAAATGAATGTAGATTTTATAGAACAGGTCAACATAGCACAAATTAGTGGCTCCTAACGGAGGACTGGGGATGATGCCATACACAAAATAAGCCCAAACACACATAAAAAGAAAAGAAAACCTAAACCACTAGAGTTGCATGCAGCCTATAGTTTAACAATATATACGACATAAAAGGACACAGAAAAAAAGACAATCACAATACAAAGGAAGTCAATAAATTGACAGGCACTAAATGGTTTGTCACAAAACGGAGAACAATCCATCTTATGCTGTGCTTTTCCCTAAAAAGCCTCGACAAAGCCTGAGAGGTGACAGAGGGCAACATTCCTGGCAGCAGCGAGCTGGTTGCTGGGATAGTTACTAGCTCATACATACGCATACTCTCACCCACACACTTCCTCCCAAACACCTTTTGATACATAAATTAGGCCTTAAAATTGTAATGTAAGGATGTAGGGCAGTGTTACTAACCAATATTATCCTGCCAACAGTTTTTATGACATTCCTCAGAGTATTTTTAATACATGTCATGAAATTGCCAATTGCTACAAGTTCATCACTGACCTGAGCTGTAAGATTAGCTGTAGAAATTAAAAGCCAAACAGCAATTAGAAAGTTTTATTACGACCTCTTAAGGAGCTTATTAACTCCCAGATGAATGTGCCTCGTTACAAACAGACACCAAGCTTCATTGTGTCCTCCCCGTTAGCAGTTCACTGACAAACAACTCGATAAACATGTTTTACGCATTTTTGTAAACTCTTTAACAATTTTAAGATGAGTATTTAGCTTCCCATTTAAGGTAAAATATATATTTAATCCAATAAAGCTAGCATCGACTGGGCCTTTTAAAATCTAGTGTTTGTTGGCATTTGGTGTGGAATGCATGCAAGTCTCCCTCCTATAAATGTTCCATTGTTCCACAATTCCCAAACCAGTTTGCAACATCCCTATGCCAAAAACCATTGTTCCTCTGCTTTCCATCCCATTTTTAACTGACGTGGGAACACAATATAGCATTTTATGGCACACTTTGTTAGGGGGAAAATTATGCACAGAGTGAAAGCAGGGTCTTAACCTACCGGTACTTATTTATGCCATGTCTTGGCTTGTGAAAAAGCCAAAGTGTTGTGCTCAATTTAAACCGCTGACCAGGAAAAGAAAACCCTCTGTGAAAAAGTCACAGAGAGAAATTGCATTTATTGACTATTAGAGAAATAAATCATGCAAATGTGGACTCTAATGGCTGTTTATACATCTAGAACTAAACTGCTTTATCAAGCATGTAGCTGACAAACATTTTAATTTGAATTCATACAGAATGTTGAAAATGTAAATTTCTGCTATCTTGTTGAATTCATCAAGTTCAACTAGTGACTAAGAGTTGACTGACTGACAAATTGTGTGCAACAATATTATTTTTTGAGAGAGCGTTAATCTGCAGTGGTGTACTTCTAAGATTGCTACCACTGTAGTAAAACCATACTCTATGCCTCTACTATGCCAATAACCAGTGGTGGATTGTTGCGTTTGTATAATTTTAGTCTGTCCTTCATGCATTCCTATTTGACAGTAAATAACAAAAAAGATATCATTTGTTTTGTTTCAACAATATCCCATTACTATCACTAGCATTACTAGTACAGTTTTTTTAGTGTCTTTAATGGTTCTCTCATGTTGTACAAACCATTATTTTTTTTGGCCAATCCTTACAAAGGCAAAAAACACAACCTTTCACTTATTCACTAATAATGCACAGTGGAGTAGATTTGTGTGTTAGATCTTACACCTACCTCCCCTCCCTGCTGGCTCTCTTGCTGAGACTCTGCAGTAACATCTTCACCTCGGCTCTCACCAGCTCTTTGACTGCAGGGGGGTCGGCTAGAGGGGAGGCCTGCTGACGTGGGAGCGGGGTCCCTGTCCTGCTGCGATTGTTTCCTTGCTGGCTCTCTTGCCACATCTTGTGCCACATCTCCATCTGCAAATTGTATTATTATGATAAGTGAAGGCTTTATATTGTACATACAATAAGGTACCTGTATCATACTAACGGGATATTTCCAAGACGTGCTTTACACTTTTTGCTGTCAGTCCAGGTGACACATTCACAGCTGACAGCTTATGATCCTGCACCAAGTGATGGTACTGATAAATGAAAATATTTTAATTTGATTTAGTGAACCCCTCTTTTAAAGCCGAGGGGACAGTCCACCTGCAATATGCTGCAAGCAAGCAGTGAGCCAGACATCCGTCATCCAGTGACTCTCCTGACGGTCCTCTCTGACTGAGGATGATAGCAGGACTTTTCATGTCTCAGGGTAGGCGGTGAAGGATTATCTTAATTCTTTCGAGTCTCAGTGAGTCCAAAATATGACTATAAGCTTTGAAAAAGCAATTATACTGTGTATGGGTCCACAGTAGTGTGGGTAGGTGCAGGATTCCACTGTAGCTCTAGCTATAATTAAAATATTAAAAATTGTGAAATTACATTAGATGAAAATATATCAATGATACAAACATATTATATGTATCACCAACTTGCAATCTAAACATTGAAGTTGAACTGTTTTTGTTTTCCACTGTAACTGACTATCTCCATTTTTCACTTCACTTTCTATTAATGAAAACATGTTCATGGCCGTCCTTGTCACAAGAAGACCTTGTTGACTGTAAATTGCTGTAAACATTGAAAATTATCTTCTTGGAACAGGAAACGATGCACAGGGACATTAAATCTGGATAAAACATCCTTTCAACTAACTATTTTTTGTGAAAATCTGTAAATCTGAATAGTGAGCCTTACAGTACTTATGTCTCATCCATTACTGTTTGACCTTAACCTTTGTTAACCCATATCTTGCTTACACTATGTCACACCATGTTAACATGGCAGCTTGTAATTTTACTACAGTAGGATTATCAATGCAGATCAAGGAATTGTTAAGCAAAAAAAAAATGCTAAAAAGCTCAGTCTTTATAGCTGACTTCCTCTATTGTCAGTAGGTCTGACCAACCTTGTTTTCTGCATCTTTACAGAAAAATCACCGTAATTTACCCAAAATGTAACAGCCAAAGAAAAAATAGTCCCAAAAAAAGAAAAGATGTGTGTGAATGTTTGTGTGCATGTGCGTCTCAGTGAAGTCTGGATACCATTAACACCTCCACACATGTTGTCTGCCAATCATTTCTGTCATTTGCAGTCAAATACTTCACTTCAAAGGAATACACTGGAGGATACTAAACACACCGCTTCTGGTCTTTGCATGTGTGTTGAAGTGTGTGCACATCTCGTTGCATACCACGATTCACACAGTGTGTTGCATACTCATACATTACACACGCAGCCCTTTTCACTCACACTGGCTTCCTCTGTCTGTCTTTGGGTGTCGAGGTGTTAATGTTACAGGATTCATGGCCCACTAGCTAACAAGTTGTTCCTGGATCTCCCCCCCTTTTCTGTGAGACTGTTGATCTCATCGAGGAGTTATTTGAAGGGAGTGCTGTTGAAACATGTCAGTTAAAAAAAACGTACTAGAAGCTATTATGTTGAATTATATAACTGGGTTTTAGACTACATTTAACTTAAAGGGCTCATTTTGATTCAGAGTAGAGAGAAATTTGAGAGAGTGTAGAGGGGCACAGAGAGATTGGCCTTGTAGAGAGACTTGAAAAGAGAGGCTAATGTTCCCTCTGATCTAACCGCCTGAGACAATGGAGACCTTGATGGAGGGAGGACTGGCCGCGTTGAGGAATGGAGCAGTCGCCTGCAGATCAACTATTACTTTTCACAGTGGCTCACTGAGGGATGGAATTCATTACATGGCTGAAGGAGAAACAGACAGGGACAGAGGAGAGGAAAAACAGAAGTAGAAAGAGATGGAGATAAGCAGACTCAGACAGCAAAAATAGAGAAAAGAAAGTGATCCTCCCTTCAGTAAACGTAATAACTGAAGGGAACCTGCATGCACTAGTAGAGTTAAATAAGGGCGCTCTGTGCTTTGTTTTGTTGTTTTTTTTCCTGGAAATTTCTTAAAGCTTTTAGCTTGAGTCTTTCTTTCCATCTGAGGGCTTCATAGCCAGCCACTGCATACATGAATCATAGGTGAAAAAACATCAGAGCAATACTGAAAGTCACAGACAGGGTACATGTATGCACACACGCACACATCTACTGTATTTTCTCAGACACATACACAATTGGGTCAAAGTATATGTCGCTAGCGGTCTTATCAACAGTTGAAGATTATCCTCTTTAACCCTGTTATACCGACCCCCTGACTCACTAAGCTCACTGGTCCTATTTCCTCTTTCTGTGTGTGTGTGTGTGCGTGTGTGCATTCCTGTGTGCATGCGTTTGTGTGTGTAAAAAGGAGGGATTCTTGCACGCTTCCATGTAAAAAACTGTTTTGTAGTTGTCACATGTGATTTTTACATGTTGATATGTGGTCAGAGTCTACATGGCACGGCTTGAGAGCGCTGAGACAGACTATGTATGTCCACATGTTTTTCTGCAAACAGTGACTGGCCTGTTGCCAGACTGCAGGCTGTTAACATATGAAGAGATTTCAATACTGAACACACAAAAGAGGAAACGATAGAAGATGGCAGAAGGTACGAGCGTAGAAAAGCAAAGAAGACAGACAGAGGGAAAGCGGCTGGGTTGTATATGAGAAAGAAAGCAGCAAATAGAGTTTGATATCCCACAGAAAGTGCTAATTAGAGGAATTCTTTGTGAAATCTACAGCTACAGAGTTGGCTTTAAGTGCACATGGCATGGTCTCTCCTTTCAGCTTGAAAGGAATGTTCCCTCAGTAGACTAGGCCGCATTTCCTCACATTTAGATTTAAGGTAAACCACTGAGCAATTTTCAATGCAGTGTAATGTTTTAAGTTCATTTAGAATTAGTTGATTAATCAACCAATCAGTTAATTGACACACAATGATTGAGAATAGTTTAATCATTTAAGTTATTTTCTCTACTTTTGTCTGTTTTGTATATGTATAGTAAATTGAATATCCTCAAATTTTGGATTGTTGGTTGGACAAAACAAGACATCTGATGATGTCACTTTGGGCTCTTGGAACTTACGATGGGCAATTTTCACTATGTTTTGACATTTTATAGATGAAACAATTAATTGAGAAAAATGTTAAAAGGAATCAACAGTTAAAATAACTATGAGCTGCAGCCCTAGATTCATTTTAACACAGTCAGGACATGCTCCATGTCAGCATCATATACAACTATGTAAGCTACAGCCTGTTTTTTTATCTGATTACAGTATCGTTCTTAATTCTTCTCCAATTTCTATTCATGATTTATGACCACACTTAAGGAGTTACTCTACTTCACATCACTTCGACTTTCCTTGACCTTGAATTGGCCTATTTATTGAGGTCCGCCCACTCATTCTTAGCTGGGGAAGTTTCTCATCGTCGACCCGCAAGTCTTTCTTGGGTAAGGTCATTTTGCCAGAGCTGAGTGCTTTCCATGCATGGGGCTTTAGGGCAGAGAATTTAGCTGGTCTTGAGTAAATATTGATGTCTATCTGCCTGGCTCATATTTGGACTTCACTGCAGCACAGTGCCAGTTGACCCATATTTCACTTTTATTAGAGAGTCTGGGAATAAATGAAGGTATGCAAGCAAACTAACCTACTTACACAACCTAACACCGGAGTTCATAAATTGTTTGGTCAGAAATGCTTAACTGAGCAAATTCCTTAATTCACCCCGAAACTGAGCTAAAAAGGAAATTCTTGTAGATGGTGTGGTGGTAGTCTTGTGGGATCCTACCAGAAACAGACCCACTGTCTGAATTCTTTGAATGGATAAAACATGAATGATGAAACCAGCTTTACCCGCTGAATCTGAAGAGGAAATTTCTGACTTGAAAGCATGTGTGTGGTATGTACTGTAGCTACATTCTGGCAAAAGAAACCAGAAAAAAATGCAGTCATGAAAACAATCTCACCTCAGTGTGCACCTCTGTGTACATGTCAACCAGGGAGTGGCCCAGTGCTGCTTGGATCTTTGGCAACTCTGACCCAGGAACATGTTCAGCGACCAGGCTCCACAGGGACTGGCCAGGGCGCCAGAGCTGGTTTCCATCGTGAGACTGCATAGGAATGGTAATCTAGGAGTGAAGGAATAGAGAGAAACTGCAGTAACACATTGGTAAAATGTAACACTCTACATTTACTCAAATACTATACTTTAAGTACAAATTTGAGGTACTTGAACTTCACTTACAAAATAGAGATTGAGCTGGTAAAATATTATTTCTATATATTTATAATCTTAGCTCTACATTGAGTACTTTTACTTTACAAAAACTTATATTTTGCTGACAACACTTCCGCCCCCGAACGATCATCATGGTGGGATTTGCTCTTGCTGTAAAGTTATACAACTGCCGTTGTTTTTAGCTAACGTTAGGCTGGCTAGCTAGTTAATTGAGATCTCGGATTCTTATCGGGAAAGGTAGCAAACCTTAACAACACGGGAACAGTGTTCCCATAGTGTATTTTAAACACGTACAATGAAATGATAAAACTGCTTGGGTAAAACACGGAGAAATTTAATAAAATGTGTTTTTTATGTTGCTAAAATGAAGAAGAAAAAACTCTCACCTTAACTGCAACGACCCAAGTCTGAGGTATCCAGGGTAAACGTTCCAGTTGCTAGGAGGAGATATCGCGAGATCTCTCGTTACTGTCAACATTAGTGTTCCACAGTCTATGGTATTACAGAAAAAAACAGACTTGTTTTCTAATTATAACGCGATAAAAATGCATTACAAAATGACACAATCCAGCAAATTACCTATAAATATCAATGACATGCTTTGTAGACATAAGTAATTACCAAACAATCAACACACCAGATGACCACCTGTGCCCTTGTAAAAGTCTGCACTTTGAGATAATAGGGGGAGGGACAGACTTCAGCCTTCAGCAAGACTGGCGTGTCAATGTGAACTCTCGGAGAGGCAACGACTATAACTTTCCCTCTGTATGCCCCCCAACCTCCACCCCCTTCCGGACTCTTTGCAGAAGTGTGCGCAGCCCCAGTAGACCGCTGTCGGAGGAGGACTGAGGTAATGCCAAAGATATTTGCGTCCAGTAACAATGTAACAAACTCGGGTAATCTGTCTACCAAATCCCAGCTGGACTGCAGTGGCTGTTTCTTGGTAACCTTTTGTTTTGTTTTGGAGAAGGTGAATCAAATAAATCAACATGGTTTTCAGTGAGCGCCTTTCCTTTGAGCACAGAATACGCACGGCCGTTTTGGCACTACTGCTTTGCGCACAGGCCGGTTTTGGCTTCTCAGTCGGCACACAGCAGGAAAGCACCTGCGAGGCCAACGGCAGCATATACTTTGTAGGGGAATGGTATTTTCTGGACTCTGATCACTGCACCCAGTGTGAATGCACCACCGAGGGCTCCGCATGTTCCCGCACTGAGTGCACTTCGCTCCCGGCTGCATGCATCCATGTCAGCCACTACCCCACCGACTGCTGCCCCAGGTGCGAGAAGATCGGGTGTGAGTATCGAGGAGTGGTGTACGAACTGGGACAGAACTTCCAGGTAAGCATGAAAGCTCTGACCCCTGGTAGCTTGCAAAAACGGGGATGGCCAGGGATGGCTTCGAGTATGGATGGGGACTTAATGACCCTATAGATACTCTTGTTATTATAGGGCCTTAAATGTTCCCATATATACACCCATTTACATAACATTCACTAAAATACTGCTACACAGTATATGCAGCAGTGGTTCCCATCTTGGAGGTCAGGTCTCAAGAAATATCTAAGGGGACATCAGATGATTAAATTGAATAGAAAGAAAATATATATATTAGCTATATGCTAAAATCACTCTTTAATGGAACTATTGCCACACAAAGGCCATAACGGGTAATTAGGGGGCCATAAGCAGAAATTAGTTAATCTTAAGGGGTCACAAATGTTGGAAACTACTGATATAGAATATAGTTTAGTTTTGCTTTATTTGTGGTGGCACCTAACTGTCATTAAAGGTACACTTATTTAGTTTTGTAAGGGTAGAATACACAAATACAGCACCCTCCGGTTTTAAAAAAAGGCCTACATATTGCCACAAAGTCCGACATTGCCTGTATCTGAAATCAAATACTACTGCATTTGTGAAGGCGCTAATGTCAATTATATTTTTTTTAGAAACGTTTTAAACTGCACTGCAAACAGTATGGGCTATATTTGTATAGACTGTATGTGCAGCATAGGACTTATGGCCAACAGAAAAAATGGAAACTGGGGAAGCCAGATTGTAAATAACTAAAAGTATCTTTCACACACACTGTTTCATGCTCTGTTCTGCAACTGCTGTTGTCTGTAATTCAAATGTGTAAAATGCACAGACATATTTTTACACACACAGTTTCCCTAAGTTTGGATGTTTTAACCATAATAAGGCTATAAGCCGATGTACTTCTCTTTCAGTGTATTTCCTTCTAAAACTCTGAACCGATGAATAACAGTCTGGGATATTGCTATGTAACTTGAGCATACAGCTGGGAATTGGAGGTAAATGGCGCCCCCTTTTGAGATGGCATTAAGGAGGGCTTGGTGAGAGATGCTAGTTAGAAATAAGATCCATGTTGAGTCTCATGCTGTTTGTGTCTACGCGTGTGTACATTTTCCCAGCCATCAGAATGTGAGCAGTGCACTTGTGACAATGATGGCATCGCCCGCTGTCTAGTTGCAGATTGTGCCCCTCCACCATGTGTCAACCCTGTCTACCAGCCTGGGAAATGCTGCCCTGAATGCAGGGAGGGTACGTTGAAAATAGCATAAAACTACTATCTGTTCATCTGCAGTTATACTTACCTCTGTTGCTCATTTTCCTCCAGGTCCTAACTGCTATGTTGATGCATCACGCAGCCAGGTGATTCCTGCAGGAGAACCCATCTGGGTCGACTCCTGCACCAAGTGTCGTTGTCACGATGGTCAGGATGCCGGCTACTGGGAGGGAAACCGTCTCGCCACCTGTTCCCGCCTCAAAAACTGTACACCTGAACAACAGTCTACCAAGAAAAACTGATTCCCTCTGCCAGCAAAGAACCAGCTGTTACCCTGAAGTATACAGTCCCTGATGGCTGATCAACTGCACAGCTTCGACCCTTTAAGAACATGCTGAACCCTCGTGCTGCTGAAAATAGATAATCTGCAACTTCAAAAATTCCAAGTTTTTTGGGAACAGAACTGAACAAGAACCAAATAAATCATTTAAAACAAACACCAAAAGCCATCAGAACAGAACAGCTGCCATTCCACAAGGACTTTTCATCCAGGATTTCTGAAGTACTGAAGAGAACCACTGAATTTGCCACTTTGGTGGACAAGGCTGCCCATTATCAGAACATAGCTAAATATTACAAGCAAGGTCGAAATTCAAAGCTGATTAGACAGACCGGTCAAAGCTCCAGGTTCTCTGTATGTCAGTGGATTTTGGGAATTTGATTACCTGCAAAGTATAATATCAACAAAGACATCATTATATAACGTTGTGGTCCTGTTATGTAGATGGACTCAGACTCAATATCTGGATATAATAACTTTATTAGTTTAGAATATATTCTGCTTCCATGATGCATATTCCTAAATTTAGTTGCAGTGTTTAATCAAATTACCACAAACTAACTGAGTACACAATGCATAGATGGTGGTCGGTGGAGGATCAATCCCTAATACCTAAATCAGGCCATATTTTATTTTAAGAATAACAGACTTTATCCCGTTAGCCGAGAAGATGGTTTGTAGTCCTTGTAAACCACTGATAACAGAGAAATTATGAAGGAAATCAAAACTAAAACTCTCCACTTAATAATATAATATGGATGCAGTGATGGAAAAATTAGATGTTTTATTTACAGGGTCTCAAACACCCTCAACCCCTGAGCCTAACAGGAAAATTTATAATTAAACAATTCTGGCGGGAACTAGAACAAACTTGTACCTTGAAAGGTGACCGCATTCAAGATATTTACCCTTTAATATTTTATCTGCCTGTCCACGGTTTCTTTCAAAAAGTTTTTAGAGTTTTAAGAGGGAGAGAATAGTAAACTTTTATACAAGCTAGTTACCCAGGAGGCATACTTTTTAATTTCCAGACACCTGCTTTGGGAAACAACTGGCAATATAACAAGGCCAATGAGATTATTGGATGATAAGAAATTGTAATTGACCTGTCACGGGTTGATGCACCAGCCAAATGTATGCACAGCTGTGATGCAATTTAGACTAGGAAATGGCTTAGCAAAGCAATTAACAATTTGTAACTGTCCTATAAATTCTACAGTTCAATTTCCAGACTAATTGAAATAGAAAATATGAGACTATGGCCTAACAAATGACTGTATAGTAGTTGTAGACAGAAGGGATATTTGAAAGGGTTGTTATTTGTGCATGTACACTGTAGAGCAGGAAAAACAATCTATAATGAACTGCTTTATTAATTTCTCATTAGAAATAATGTGTAGACTTTCTTAGAAATAGCCTGTTATTTCCACTGTTATCAAAGAAATTGACCCTCTTTAGAAAGATCTTCAGTGTATGATGAAAGAGAAGTGTATTGTCATTTTATATAGGTTTATATGCAGCAGATCTTCTTACTATTATTTGTCATTATCTACCAATTTAATCATGAGGGATCTTTGAATGAAAACCAAAAATGATATTTTCTTGTTATGTTACTGTATGTGCAGTGTTGAAGCCTATAATGGCATTTACTGTACTTTATAAATAAGACTCCCAAGCTGCTGCTTTATTAAGTACTGTCATTACAACTGACACGTTTCACTGCCCTAATTCTCCCTGAAAAGCTTCTTTATGCAAGTTTGGGATTAAGTTGAAACATTTAGGGTTATGGACACCTTTTAAATCATATTTTATCAGGAGGCTTTATGAATGAATACACTCTTTTTACATTTTCTCGAGGGGAGTATTCAAATCAAACGGTGGCCGTAGAATACGATCTGAAAGCTGTTCTTCCATATTTATCATCTTAATTACCGAATAATCAGAAAGACACAAGGTTAAAGGAATAGTTTGACATTTGTGAAATATGTGTATTTCATTTCTTGCTGAGAGTTCAATGAGAAGAGTGGTTTTAATCTGCTCATCAAACTCTCAGCAAAAAAAACCTTGAATGTCAAACTATTCCTTTAAGTGGAGTTTAAATTTACTGCCTAAATTAAAAGGGAACCCAAATTAATCACACCCACAAATCATGTAGTGTGCCATGCTGGTAATAAACACCAGCATCTTGTAAAATTTCCGTCATTTCCGTTTGAATTTTTTTGGACAACAGTACAGATTAGCGCCGCCTGTTGTTATGGAGACGTATTACGTCTTGTGCACGCACAGAACGTACGCTCAAGTCGGCGTCGCTTCGGTGTGTTCTGATGCACTCTTTTGGGAGACGGGAGCTGTCTGATCAGTCTGACTGCCTTTGCTGAGGGGTTGGTGTGTCTTTACCTAACTTAGCCTAAGTTAGCCTTTACATAACTTCTGGTTGTCTGTAAAGTAAAAAAAAAAACCTTAATGTTTAATTTTAAAGTCCTGTGTTTGACCCATCCACAGTCTCGCATTGCCTAGTCTATATCTACAATGTTCCACTTCTGGGATTGCTCCGGTGCCACTGGAAATTCCGCCGGATGTCACTCTTTTCGGCCAGGTGTCCGTTACCTTCTGCTTGTTCGTGTTGCAATTTTAAACTCCAGTCGATTTATGAGGACTATGGTTAACTGCTTCTCAGATCTCTGCAGGGTAGACTATCTGTCCAATCTGAGTTTTCTGTTGCACAACTAAAACAACCTTTGAACGGACACGTTCCACCAAAACAAGTTCCTTCCCGAGGCTATTTTGCAGCAGCACCTTGGCTCTGTCCGGCCCTCATCGCCGCCCATGACGATTGTGATTGGTCTAAAGAAATGCCAATAAACCGGAGCACGTTTTTCTCCCATCCTGGAATGCTGTGTGGACTAGCCAGAACCTCCTCCGCAGCGCTGGTGAGGAAGGCATTGCCAGACCTATTTCCACAGCGCTGTGGAGGAACCAATCCACAACCCCAACTTGCCCCCCGTAATAATCATGGAGGCCACTAGAGGGCACCACCACTATAAACGTTAATATGAGTCGTAAATGCGGCTTGAACAAATGACTTACGGGAGCATTTTTCGGAAAGGACAGTCTCGTTTCCTCTTGAGTCTTTTTACTTTATTTGAACGATTTTCTGTTTTGTGAACAGTCTCTGGTGTCTGAGAGAACACCATCCTGATTTCCCTGAAGAGCTTTATGGGCCAGTGCTCCCCACAAAACAATAAAAGAATGAGAAAAGCAGTAGAAAGTCAAAGAGAGAAAGCTTTGCTTTGTAGCAATTAAGATTTGTTCATACTATTGGGAGGGCGGCAGGAAGTACAGAAGTAAAGCCGAGTGTAATCCACAAGGTGGTTTAGCATTTCAGTCCACTAAGTCACCGGGACCACACACAAACAACAGTAACAGGTTTATGTGGCTTGTCATGGCAACCGGAAACAGGTTTGCCAAAAACTGTCGATATTACATTACAAAGCTCTGGGATTACCCCTGCCTGCAGGTTATAACTAATTTATTATGAGGTTTCTATTCATTCAGGGTGTGAGTGTCTTCTTTACACATGAACACACACAGTAAGCAACTGACACCACCATCACACAATTTTTAACCATCTGATTTATTGATTGTATAGAAAAAGTAGGTTTGATAGATATGACGTAATGCATTCTATATAAGATATAACATTTTCAACATTCAATGTACAAAAAAAACATAGCTAGAGATACAGTATTTGTTTTAAAAAATGCCCACAGGCCTGAAAGTCCTGTCTGCTGTTTGCAGCAAGAAATGTATTTGAAAAACTGTTTCGAATACTTCACCACCTGAGGTGTGCTTAACAACTGGAACATCTTCAAAAGTCAAGAGTCCATTAAAAGAAACATCAAGCGCTCCTCAGTTGTTCTCATTCTCAAGTAAAGGAAACCTTTCAAATACTATTTTTGCTGAAGTTTTTGTTGCTGATCTCTTACATCTATATCCCATGTTACTGTTTATACACACTGGGGCCTCTCTTGCTATTTCCTTCATTGTGTCTCAGCTTGTACTTTCTTTATGTAACTGACCGCATAAAGGGTTGCCTGTAATTTGTCAGAATAGCCTTGATGAAGCTAGAATTTATCCTAATTTTAAAGTTCAATGAGGAGTACTCATCCTGTGAAAACAGCTGTATAATGTCTTCTGTGGAGGGAGCAAGACCTGAATGCATTTTAAGAGTCAAATAATAGAGTTGTGAAGTGGAAAAATCTTCTGGTTCCAGAAGTATTTTTTCCCAACTTGTCCATACTTGACCCAGAAATCCAAAATGAATTAATTTTAGCTGCAGACTGGAAAATCTGTTTTCTTAACAGCGTCTGTTTGCCTTGTGATTGGATGTTTCTTGCCGAAATGCACCTTGAGAGATGTAGTTAACAGCTCCACCAATGTTTTTATGTACACAGTCTTGAAAGAATACAATAGTTCTAACACTGTTGTTAATCTTTTGTTCTGATGATGCCGATCCAAGCAGTAGAAGAGCTGTGAGTCACATTGTCTATTGGGAAAAATTGATGAGATAGGTGCATACTCGGGACTAAAGTCAGGATATCTCGGCCTCTGTTACTTCAATTTGAACCATTCCTTTATTTTCGAAAGTCGCCCATCTTTATGAAAGTAGAACATTAATGCTTAAATACTGTAAGAAGGGGAAAATCAAAGCAACAGCGCTGTGTCTGCTGTGTACTGATTACAAGGGTTTTAAATCAATAAGATGAATTAGAGGCAAAAGAGGAAGAAATCTATTTGGGAAAAGAAGCATGACTGCATTATAAACTGAAGTTAATCCAACCCTTAAAACATGAAATCACCTCATGCCCCACTTGAAAACAATGACTTTGAAGCGAGATATATGGTACATGTGAACAATTCTGTAATATTGCACTGGATAAGCTGTAGCATAGAGAAGGGATTGTATTGACCTCTCCATAGGTAGTCTGCCCACTGAGGACAACTCACCAGGAGAGTTCTGCACTCTGCAGGGGGGGGGAGTTACATAGAAGGATTCACAAATGGGGATGTGTACTGAGATAGAAAAATAAAGATACAGTAAGTGGCACAGATTCAGAGACACAAAGAGAGGCCCTGTCAATATCTATTAAAAGAAGAAGCACTCTTGTGAGACACAGCTGTGCCTGAAGTTGGCCCACCACAAAGCAAAACAGTGCATTGACACATACAGCCTGGACTGGCAGAGTAAGAAAGAAAAGGCAATGAAAGGCGAGATAATGCAAAGAAAAAAAGGAAGACAGTGTGAAGGCGTGTGTGTGTGTGAGTGTGTGAGAGAGAGAGAGAGAGAGAGAGAGAGGAGTAATCAAACCTTCCAACAGGCTCAGGCGAAGATAATGGAGAGCCAAACAGATGGGAACATTTTTGCCTCAAGGCTGATCAAAGAGGAGGCCAACAATACACCATTTTCACCAAAATAAAAGCACCAACTTTTTCTGAATGATACAGAATTCAAACAGTTACAGCATTGCACACACATCTTCTGCCTGTTTGAAATTTTAAAGACTGGTGGAAATATTTTGTTTGGGTTTTACATGACTTTTTAAAATGGAAACAAATATAAGTTCATTTCTGTAATACCCATCATCAACACATCTTCATCATCCTAGTTTTACACCCCAAAATGACCTGCCCCTTTAGTTTAGATAACTTCTGAAGGCATCAGTTTGGTGTTTAGGCGTCAACAATAACAACAGTAGAGACAAGGTAAATAAAACAAAGGATGAAGAGTGATATATCATTGCATAAAACAGTGAAAGGTTTCAATACACTGATGTCGGAAATCATAATAAAAAATGTAGTTTGTTTCTTTTTACACAGGGACAGTTATGAAACTCATGAGACAAAAAGTTTGAAAATTAAAACAATACATTTTTTTGTATCCGTCATCTATGAAAAAGTGCGATGAAATAGATTTAAATACAGAACTGACAGCTGATGATAAAATCTGAAGCAGCAATAGAGATGTCAGTCAAACTGCTCAAACAATAACTTCTCATTACTGCCTTAAAAATCACAATATCCACCACCTATCGCGTCATAATTTCCTCTTTCCGGATATGCTTGTCTTTTTTATATAAATTTAAAGAAAAAGATAGCAGAGAGAGAAAACGGCATTGTAACAGTATCGATAGAGTTTTAATGAATTGTGATACTTTGTGAAAACTTTGACGTCCAGGTTACATTGTAGGCTAAAAAAAAATTACTTTTAACCAAGTCTTTTCTGTGAAGCCAGTTTCAAGTCAGCTTTTGTATCCACAACACTTTAAGAGCCATGCGTCTTTTCAGACAGCTTAGTTTAACCCCATGTGTCCCATATACTGTATGTTCAGAAAATGTGGTAAATGTCCAATTTTCTAATAAAAAATGCATATTTCTACTTAAACTGTACCTCAAGCCAAATATACCTTTACAGTTGAGGTTACCAAAATAAACCTCTTGCTTTCTTCAAGTGGAACAAAAAAAAAAAGCTTGGGGTTAAAATCATAACTGAGCTGTCAGTGTATATTTGCCTTTTTGTCTTCAGTTCCTCGATTTCATTTCAAAAGCATTCCCAAGGTAACGCCACAACGCTGCGTTCAGCACAGGAGAAAACAATTCATATCTTCAATATGTTTACTTTTGTTGCAAAACCTTTCCGTCACACATTTTCGGTTTTCAAAGTTTTAATTTATATACAGTATATATATATACATGTATATATATATATATATATATACTGTATATAAAGAGAACAAAAAGAGAGTTCTCAGGAGATTGTTGCTGCTGATGAACATGTTTTATCAGCGTGTCCCAGCACTGTAGATGCAGGCACAATACACATTCATTTATTGATACCGGAGGATTTGATTGAATAATTAGATTAAAACTCCCTGACAAAGACGTCAATATTAAAACATCTATTGGCATCATTTGTAAAGATGAGAGTCAGACGATTTCTTTGATATGCAATCCATCAGATACAGTTCCATGGACCGTCACTGCATGTCATCATATTTCGTTAATGTTACAGTAGTTTGCCTCTAATGGAAATCCCCATTCACTTGACCATCACTGTAAAGTAAAATGTTTGTTGGCGTTTGTAAGGTTTGTTGTCCACCAGGATTGTTATTTCCCTGATATATCATTTCCAAACCAGCAGGTACCACGTCTCTCGTCGGTCTTTGTTTTCATTCTGCTTATATGAACTTGGTCAAATGTTCCAAGAAATCCTTGATGCTGTCCAATGTTACAGAACAGGGCATGAAAACTTTCCAAAGTTTCAAATGATGTTGTTTTCTCATCTCTAATCTCCCAGGCAATAGTTCCGGTCAATATCCTCTGTCAATATGCCACTGGATGCCAAAAGATTGGTAATGGAAAGACTTTCATTAACAATCAGCTTCAAAGTTTGACGCCACCTTTGGTCGGCCACTGATATTCAAGCTTTGGTCCGCACTCTTTCAATTCTGAAGTCACTCATCGGTAAAGGTAGGAGGTGTGAAGCCATTGGCTGCTTGAAAAAGTTGGAAAGAGCCTGAGTCCTAGTTAATGGCAAGCTAAAATCCCCCCCCCCCCCAAAAAAAAACAGAGAGAGGGGTAAAAAGAGAGGAAGAGACCATGATGTGCTTATGACTCCTCTCTCGTTGACATCTTTCCAGATGTCAAGGATATGTGACCTCTTTATTTCCATCTTATAAACTTCATAGGGGCTCTTCTTCTCCTCGTCTTTTTCCCTCCAGTCAGTGTGTCGACCCCCTCATCTTCCTCTCTCTTTAGCCCTTAAAAGGCCGGGGCGGGGGTTTGCCGATCTCCACAGAGATATTTGTGTACAGAGGATACCTTTTGACCTGAACCAGTCTGTAGGTCAGAGAGCTGATGCCGTCCTTCTTCATCGTGTTCTTCGTGTTCTGTATCTTATTAAATCTGGAGAGTGAAAGACAAAAAAAGGTGGGAGGGGGTACAGGGAAATGGGGAGACAATGAAAAAAAATTGTTAAAAACAATACTGCCAAAACATCAAAAAAGAAAATCTTGATTTTTACATGGAATTCTTTGCCTCTATATCAGTGCATGTTTGTGCGCTTCAAAGTGAGTAAAGTAGTGTGTTTGATTGCTTGGAGGGACGTCTAGGTTATTGTGTATTAATATTATGCTTCAGAAAATGTAGCTAATTACAGAACTGACTTTTGACATTTTGTCTGTTGGATTCTTTGAATCCAACAGGTCAAATAAAAAAATTTAAAAAAAGAATCAAATTAGAGAGAGAAAAAAAAGACTCAGCTTTAGGTCCCACGCAAGTATTTAAAGACAAACCTATAAGGTCTCTGCCACTTGGCAGTGTTGTTGGTTCAAACATCTGACAAAAGGGGATGTTAATAGAACAGTAGTTCCTGACCTTTTTGGCTCATGAACCATTAAAAGAAAATAGTCCAGTGTCCAATTTTTTTGTCTCCTGTTGTATCTGTCTACCAGTTGCAACAAGCTCAGCTCAAATTATTCAGTTATTTACAAGAAAAAGGCAAAGGAAAAAAAGCATAACTTTGTGTAGAATAAAAAAAAAAAAAAAAAAAAAAAGTCTTCTTGTTTTCTCCTTTTCCTCTTTGAAAGTTATTCTGTATTGTACCAGGAGCCAGTGAAGTGATTTAAGTACCGGAGTAATGTTATGTAAAAATGACGTGTATGTGTAAGGACTCTGACTGCTGCATTTAGAATAAGAGATCAGTATCAAAAATAATGCCAAGGTACTCACAATAATGTTAATACATTATTCGAGGTAATTACAGAGAGAAAAAATAGTGCTCAAACATAGGGAAAGTCATTATAAAGTCCTGTAACTACAACTGTCAAACACATCCAAAACTCTACTTCCAACTTGAATGCTAATATCAAAAAACACATTTAAACCCTCAGGATTTAAAGAGCCTGATGTTTGTATTGATCCTTTATTTCTTAAAGTCCCCCCTAAAAGTCCCCCCCCCTCCTCCCACCAGCTAACTGTACATTTCCAATAACCTGAAAGCAGAGAGAAGTCCACATCCACTATAATAACACTGTAATTTCCCATTTTTGGGATCAATATCTATCTATCTATCTATCTATCTATCTATCTATCTATCTATCTATCTATCTATCTATCTATCTATCTATCTATCTATCTATCTATCTATCTATCTATCTATCTATCTATCTATCTATCTATCTATCTATCTATCTATCTATCTATCTATCTATCTATCTATACATCTAGTTTCATGTATGTCTTGACCAACAGGTGGTGCTATAGCACTGCACTGCGACCCAGTGAAAAGAATTATCCATTACATCCGCCTCCGTTTGTTTGAATTATGCTGGAATATCCTTCCCCATTGGCTGTGATTCAGCAGTTACATCAGAATCTGCTCTTACGTTAGAATCTGCTTTGACTTTAGTATTGAAGATTGGAAAATAATTTACACAGTGTGTTAGACAGTTACACAGTGCTGCTGCTGTGCTTCAGTTCAGTTTGTGGTGCAACCTCTAGCATCAAAACAGATTCATAACACAAACTCTCCCGTCACCCGTGTAGTAGGATCAGTTTTTTGCAGCCAGTCAGAATGGAAAGGAGGCCACAACAGCATGTTTACAACACTCTTGTCTTAAAAATGCCATTTTTCGTGTTTGAACGGAGAAAGAGCTGATGTGTGCAAACGCCCGTCGTGCACATTCACGTTTTAAAAGACAGCTGTGACTGACGCGGACAAAAGACGTCTTCTTAATGATATGCTTAGACGTACAACTTGAGTTGACACTTCAGTCCGACATGGACCACTGAGTCTACAGAGCCTTGTCAGAACTGACTAGTGAATATCTCTCTCCTTTGCATCGCTTTCTCCTTCTGTCTGCCGCAAATCAAATCAAAAAGAGCTTTATTGGCATGAATGGATGCAGGAAAAATGTTGTCAAGCATCTTTCCCTTGAACAATATAATACAATAAGATATGAAAAGAATTAGTTGTTCCAAGGATTGGCACGTCTATCTAAAAAAATAAGAGGAATTAAAGAAAGCGTGCGAGGAAAGGAAGGAGAGGAGAGCAAGCAGACGGTTTGAACTGAAATGAGGCCTGGATGGCAGGAGAGAAAAATGGATAATAAATAGGCAGAGAGATAAATATATATCTGAGAGAGTGAGTGACAGATGGAGGTAGCAAGATATACTGAT
This sequence comes from Perca fluviatilis, assembly GCF_010015445.1. Taxonomy (NCBI): domain Eukaryota; kingdom Metazoa; phylum Chordata; class Actinopteri; order Perciformes; family Percidae; genus Perca; species Perca fluviatilis. The sequence continues at coordinate 20,032,680 of NC_053122.1, forward strand.
TTTAAAAATAAAGGGAATGAGAAAAGGGAAATCTTTGGATGAATCTATCAAACAGTGGAGATTAAGAGCAATAAACTAATCCCTACAGACATAGAGAGGATATAAAAATGCATGTACTCAATCTGTAAGCCACTGTATTATTTAAACCTATTGGTCTCACTTCCTCATCCTTCTTCTATTCATCCTACTTTTATTTTAGAGAGTTAGAGGGCGAGACAAAGACAGTCTTCCTTACATATTCATTAGCCTGATTTCCAGACTGAGTCCTAACTGGGCTAATAAGTAAAGCTCCATTTTAATTCCACCAAGGGTCTCACAGGAAAACATTTCTGGTTTAGGATCTCAACAATACTGTAGCTGGTCATGCCAGCTATTGAGGGTTATTTTGTTCTGGTGTCATACATTTTGAGCTGGTCCACTTGACCTTGTCGTAGAAGGGTTAGGTTAAATGTCTCAAAAGGAACAGTTCAACATTTTTGGGAGACACACTTATTCGCTTTCTTACCTTAGATAAGAAGATTGATACCACCTTCACATCTGTATGCTAAATATGATACTACCATGAGCAGATGGTTAGCTTAGCTTAGCACAAAGACTGGACACAGGGGTAAACAGCTAGCCTGGCTCTGTCCAGAAAATCCATCTACCAGCACCCCTAAAGTAACTAATTAACACGTTATATCTCGTTTGATTAATCCAAAAATGTGTGGTTTTATGGGAGACTCCTGAAGGACCGCTGCCACCGGCATGGTGAGGGTCAAGTCACTGACGAACATGGCTGCAGGTGGCTAGTTTTTGGTAGCCTTGCTAGCTACTTGTACTGAAGAAGAAAGTAAACAGTGAATGAATTGTTTCTTTGTTCTTTCACCTTTAGTTTAAAAAAAAATGGTATTTGAACTATTCAAACTTTTAAAATATATGAAAACTATGATCATTGCAGAAACAGACTAACTAACAAACTAACTTCCCTCCAAAATATGACATCTTTCCATTATGAATAATCATGCACACATAACTTAGAGTTAATCAGATTTTCAATGTTTTACAGTTCTATTACCACAACCCATTCATTGGGTCTGTCACCCAGAGAAATAATTTTAGCAACTATGTTCAGAGTATCTGGAGAAATATCATTAATAAAAAAGATACAGGTCAATGCCACTGCAATTATTAGACAACTATTCTACCATTTTTTACAAATAGAAACTCATAAAACAACAAGGTCAAACTCTCATTCAGTGTGGTCTAACTGTGGTCTCATACAGGTAATACATACTGGAAACAGCTTTCAATGTGTTGTTAAGAGCAATAAAATACAACAAATATTTTTGTAGCGTCCATGTTTCCACATTACAACTTAAAGCTCATGATAATACCAAAGTCGGGAGAACAACTTTCCAACATGCTAACAGATGAGCTTGCTAGCGGTAATGCTAGGTTGTCACATGACCCTCACCTGACAGTCGTAGTGCACAGTCGAGAGTCTCCTGTTGTTTTTCCGGGGGCTATGTGCTGGGAACAGCCCTGCAGTCTCCGCTGGTTGCCTGACAACTGATGAAACCAAAAAATGGTCCGGCACGCAGCGGATTGTTGTTTACATTATTATATTCGTTTTTTGTATGAATTAAACAAATGAGACATAACATAATTAATTAATTGGTGTGCTCTACAGGTGCTGGTAAGTGGATTTTGTTACCAGGCTATCGCTATGCCCCGTTTCCAGTCTATATGCTAAGCTAAGCTAACCAGCTGCTCGCGGTAGCATCATATTTACAATATGTCTAACTTTCGGTTAGAGTATTTCCCAAAATGTTAAACTTTACCTTTAAGGGATTCTAGATACGAAGGTAAACTTAAAGTTTTGTTTGTGGAAAATACAGTTTTAGAGAAGCCGGTCTAACACACACACAAACACACTCTGTATCTGCACTGTGACTGTCCCAGGATGATAACATATGAATGGAATATTGAACAATGTTACCGCGCGACTGATTCATTTGCAATGCATGAAGCAATGTTTTCTTGGCAAAATGTGCATGTATGTGTGTGTGTGTGTGTGTGTGTGTGTGTGTGTGTGTGTGTGTGTGCAAACTGCTACTCGTGTCTGGTGATGAATGTGCCTCTTTCTTACTTCCGCTGGCCCAATATCTCATTGCTATGCCTAACCAGCATCTCTGAAAGGGCTGGGAGTATAGACTTCTGTGTGCATGTTTATGTGAATGTGTATGTGGTTATATGTGTGTGTGCGTGTGTGTGTGTGTGTGTCTGTGTGTGTGTGTGTGCACACACGTGCAGAGGAGATAGTAAACATTCATCAAACAGTTAAGCCAACGCCTCCCTTGGTAAATGCTGGACATCACGCAGGTACTTCAGATAAACGCTTTTAAAAGGCTTGATCATTAATCTGAATCTAAACAGAAAAGTAACCCTGCACCTGAAGAAAAAGGGCAGAAACAGAGGCTCAGTTTATCTGTGTAATTGAGTGACAGGCCTCTGTGTGTACAGCCCGAGAAGTAAAAAAAAAGAAAAAGAAGTATTTGTTGTGTGTTTTTTAAAAGGTATTTTCCAAAACAAATTGATTGGTGTAGGTTGTTGCTGAAGATGCGAATGATTTCAGGTTCACGTTGATTTATAAAAATGCGATAGTTAGTAGTGAAGTCATAACCTACAATTTAGTTTGAGGTCCAACGTGTTAGCCATGTCTCTTGGCAAGTCCTGGAAACTCCATGATTGTCTAATCTGACACAGGGATCATCTCAAAATACAAAAATATTGTATAATGTGATTTCGGAAAAACAGAGACCCCTGGAGTTCGTCAGGGAATAGAAAAAGGTAAGAGGCATTTTTCTTATTGGAAATCCAACTTGCAAAAATCTGTGCGTTTAAAAATAAATAAATAAAAAACCTCAAAAAAGTCCCGGAAAAAATCTAAACACTCTCTCTCTCGTACTTCTTAGTTTATCGTAGACAACCAACTTTCAAATGTCTTTCTGTTGATAAATCTTTTTAGCTACGTTACAGTGTGGGATGGCAATGTCACTCTGTCCACTGCTTTTCTACAGACTGAAATATCTCAACAACTCAGGATGAATTGAATTTACATTGGTGACCCCCTGACGTTTCTTCTAGCATCATCAAATTTCAGTTGGTCCATTAATGACATTCCCATCAGACTCAGCTGTACTTTGTTTAGTGCAAAAGTGACTATGCTAACACGCTTAATCAGTGTGTTAGCATAGTCACTGTGTGCATATTAGAATGCACATGTTAGCATTTAGCTCAAAGCACTGCTTCCTAAAGTGAGATACCTCACTAACTTCTGAGAGGACTGGGGTTCCCCTGGTACAGTTACTAAACAACTCTTCTTGCCGTTACTTTTTTTTTTTAATCATACAAAATATCAGGTGACTTGACAGAACAATCTTGCAGAGAAATGAAAAAGCCCTCAAAACTGCACTAACAGAAATTTAAAATCTTTCCTCATGACATATAGGACTATATATATATAAATAAAGTTTACTTACATGAAAAGTGATTAATTAAATGTTTGTGTCCAAGAGAGATACATACCTCTCTCTCCTCCACCCACAGGTTGTCTGAATACTGCCATGATGTAGCCAATCCTCCTTTCACACACACCTGATTATTCTGCTGTATTTAAATCCAAATGCCACTTATTTTTTAAGAATCCTTTAAGCCAAACATTTCCAAGACATTGTAATGAGTGTCCAGGGCTGTAAAAAAGAAAAGACTTTGTGCCGACTAATAGGCCGCTATTTTCTGCCCCTTGCCACAGTTATGAATAATGGAGCGGCCCCAAATAAATAGCGTCCCTGTGGGTGTCACCTCTTATCGAGGAAGTCTGATTCACGGATCAGAGAGAGAGTGCAAAGCGACGAGTGACAGGAGTTGGAAAACAGGCATTGAATATCAAGCAGACACACACACACACACACACACACACACACACACACACACACACACACACACACACACACACACACACACACACACACACACACACACACACACACAGTCTAGTGGCGGATTTATTGATTTTGATGAAGGCAACTAGACTAGTCTGACCAAGCTGGCCCCAAATTCTATTGGTGTCATTTCAGCAAGCAATTACTGAGGGATCGTTGAATCTTTCTCTCTCTCCGACACACGCACGCACACACACATGCACGCAAAAGCAAGACCAGGTGGTGAGCAGGGCTTTTTCTCTTCAAGCTACTCAACAAATTCCAGTCATATTTCACATACGTTACTAGCTAATTACGAAATTTGTCTTTTTTAAGCCAAACAAGGAACTGAACTGAGAGTGTTTGACATCATGTAAAGATATCCTCTGTATAATCAGCAGATGCTTGTTGCAGGTAAAAACAAATCTTTCATTTCCTTTTAGTTACAGGCTCTAGGCAAATTTTTTTTCCTCCCACACCTGTGTAAGTGGGTGGATTTTATGTAGCATTAGCACACTATATGTGATCACATCAAAGTGCAGTCAGTAAAAGAACGTAAGCCCAGGATGTGACACTTTCTCTGCTTCTTAACAATTAAACACAATTATAGTTTTGTAGTCTTTTCAGATGAATAAGTCACTGGCTGCTTCTTAAAGTATACGTTACCATTAAAAAGCTTTAATTTCTTACATCAGTAATTATAATTTCAGGATCAAACTCTTTTAAATGCACGGCTGCGTTTTAAGTGTGAACTCAGACATTTATTACACTAACATTGTACTGAATGAATGTGCCGCTAAGAGATCATGTGAATGAGAATAAGATATTAAGCGATAAACAGTTAAGTAAAGCCATTAAGTATAATTTTGAATGCTTTGAAAATTGAAATCAAATATTCACAAGTGTAACATTTAATAACAAAAGTTTAAAAAAAAAGGTTTCTAGAGGTATTGTAAAAACAGAAACTTTTCTCACACTTCATTCAAGTTGAGACTTTGTGTAATGTCCAAACCAAATGGAATATTTTATGAAACAATATATCATGTATCAGAGACTCATGTTCAGTGGCTTTATGCAAAAATTCTAATTTGTTTTTTAATCTTCTTATAAACCAATTTAGGAACCAAAACTAAACTAGACTTCATCTGTGAACCCTGACAGAGTCTGGTCACAAGGCTGTGATATAATAATGTCACATGAGATCAAACTAAAACAATATTGAAGGAGGGAGCAGAGTTCACTATATCTTCATTCTGCCCCAGCTGCAGCAGCTATCGATTTTTGTGTTGAGAGGCATTGTTGCCTGGCCTATCCAGGCATGAAAACGGGGGCTCTTAGAGGAGAATAAACAGTGATAATCCACGTTTAAGCAGCTTAATGTGAGGTGCTATACTACTGGTGATTAATGTGTCTAGAAGGGCTCATAGCTACATATTGAGCCTCATTCAAACCATAACACACACAGGAAGCTTCTTTTTTTTTTTTTTACGCATTTTGTCTTAAAAGCAATTGAAATAGGTGTAGCCACAAGAGCAACATTTAAGCCCATAGGCTATATCTCTGAAAAGCAATTTTTGGTTTATTGAAAATGTTTTGTCCTTGGCATTTCCAGGCCAAGGCCAAGCCGCAGTCTTCAGAGAGGATTGTTTTTGTTTACATTTTGCTCAGTCATCTGATACTTTTACATTAGGAAATCCCATCCTTCATCTAACGACATTACGCATTCAATAGCCTCAGTATTTATAACTTGCATATCAGCAGAAACTGAATTTCAATAAATACTGTGAAGACAAGAAACTGCTATGGCATTTTTTAAATTGTATCTAATTGTATTGTATTTTATTTATTTAACATGCCCTCATGCATGACAATATATCTTATTTCATTATTTTTTAAACATGCTGTTATGAGTGAAATGTTTCATCAGTCATAGGAAAAATGTTTCTCTTTGTCTCTCTGTAGGGTGGTCATAAAAATACTTGATTTACTGTAAGACTAAGCTTTTTTTCTGCCTTTATGCTCCCATTTCTTTTGGTTGTATAAATAGCAGCAGCAACAGTAGTAGTAATAGTAGTGGTAATTTTGGGAATTGCTGAAAAAAAAAAAGGTGCAAGACTTCTCATTTAACCATCACTGGTTAAAGATTTAAATATCTAGCATGTAATTCCAGCTAAACTGGACAGAATAAAAGCAGATAATGCAGACAACAAAGGACAGAGGAATCATAATAAACTGCTTTTCCATCTCACTGTTGTTTATTTCCCTTGTTGCTCATGTTTCATTATATTTCTCTGTAGCTAACTCTAATTATAAGGACACATTAATTATAGTATGCCCTTTGCATCGCCATGCTCATAATTCTCTAAAACGGAGATGAAAAAGTTGAAAAGAAACATCTGAAATGTGTAGCTACAAGACAAAAGCAGCGTGATCGATCCAAATGTGAAGCCGGAGAACGAGTTTGGACAATGATGCAGTACCTCTGTGGGTTGGGCTCGTTGTGTTTGTCTCTCTCGTGTTTAATCATTCTGTAGCGGCCAATGCGAACGTCCGGCCTGGACACCTTCATTCCATTCAGAGTGATCCTGCAACACACACATATACAATATCTGTTAGAGACAAAGAGATAGAAAAGAAAGAAAAGAGGCAGAATATAAGAAAAATAGCAACAAACTGAGAAGGAAGAGGAGAGGGAGTTTTTTTTTAGGTTTTATGAAGAAATGAAGGAGGGCTGAAACTAATTATTTTCATTATCCTTTAATGTTTTGTTTTTTAAATCAACTGATTACTCATTTAGCATGTCCGAAAATAGAGAAAAATGGCAATCACTAGCCCAAGGTGATAGGGCTGCTACAAATGTAGATTTTCATTATTGAATTATCTGCCAATTATTTTTTCGATTAACTTAAGAATAATTTACTCTTCAAAATGCCAGAAAATCGTATAAAAAAAGAAAATGCCTGTTATAAATATATCTTTAAATGGCTTGTGTTGTCCAACCAACAGTCTAAAAAAAAAAAGATCAGTTTACTGTCACATAACACAAAAAAAAGCTGCAAATTGTTAGATTTTTGCCTAAAACAATTACTGTAAACTTAAATTAGTGGTGGCATACCTGAATGTGAACAGAGTCAGCTCGTTCAAATACACACACACACACACACACACACACAACAGGTCTTTCAGGGTTTGCCCTAGTGCATATGAGAATTGCCCTAAACACAGGAAATTGCAAACAGTGTTGCACACAAACAAACCGAGAACAACTCTGATCACAGACTTTTATAACACCAAGAGAAACACATTGTTCCACTTCAGGAGCTGTGCACTTGCAAGGACACCAGCTGGGGAATAAGACATGGATGTACAGCGTGTTTCAGTTTAAACAAAGCACAAGATCACAACTCAGACGTAACGTTGTATTACCACTAAGAAGGGCAAATCTGCACAGAGATTTATATCTTAAGCGACAACAAATAGTGTCGGCAATACAAACAACAGATCTGTTCCACATAAAGCCTGAGTAAAACCCATGGGTTGACTGAGGCGTTGATATTCATACCTGCGATGATATAAAGGATCGTGTATGTGTGTACTGAATTCTTATTTGTCGCAATGCTCGGATTCGTGCAGTCTCTGTGTCTTGAAAAGCATCCATGCCTGATATTGCCCCTCAACAACTGCTCGCTCGTCTGCTCTACACTTCCTATGCTTCCTCTAGACTTCGAACTCCTCGCCACCTCCCTCCTCTGTCCTCTTTTGCCCTTTCCCCCTCTCTCTTCTTTTCAAATCTTCATCTCCCCTTATTACCACCTGCCCATTTGTGGTTTCTTTATTTCCTTCATTTTCTCCTCTTTTATTCCCCATCTTTCACCTCCTTCTCAATCCCACTTCTCTTCTAATATCCTATGAACTTTGGACAGAACCATGCTACTGTAGATAATTCCCCCTGCTTCCTTTGTTTATGCTAAGCTAAGCTAAACCCCCATGGCTTCTGCTCTAAACTAACACACAGGTTGTTAGCAAGAAAGCAAAAGAAATTAATTTGCCAACATTTCAAACCATAGCTTTAGAGATGTTGGTAGGACATGTTTTTGAACTTTGGACAGAAGCCAGGCTAGCTTTCCCAGACTTCTGATGGCTCTAGCTCCATATTTACTGTACAGAGTGGTATCCATCTTCTCATCTAAGTGGATCTCCCAGTGTCAAGCTATTCCTCTGATCACTCAGCTTTAGAGTATATATTTTTGTAACTTTTGACAGAGCCATACTAGCTAATTTCCCCCTGCCTCCAGTCTTTATGCTAAGCTTAGCTAACTGACTGCTGGCTCTAGCTCCAGATTTACTGTACAGGCATGAGAGTGGTGTCGACCTTCTCTCAGTAACAAAGCGTCAAACTGTTTCTCCAATCAGGTAATGGTATAGACATATTTTGGACAGAGCCATCTATGCTGTTTCCATTCCTTATGCCTCTAGTATTTACTTTATTTATTGGTCTAACATTGTCCTATCTCCTCTATCTCTTTTCAGATCCCCTCCTTCCTTCTCAGCTCATCTCTTCTTCTTCTTCCTCTCCTCTTCTTTCCACCTCTCTATTTCCCCTCATTGTTTTTCTCTTCACGGCTTGTTTCTTTTCACCTTCCTCCTCTACTTTATTCTCCTCTCCCCTTCACCTTTCATTTTTCTCCTCTCTTCTTTGTTACAAACCGGCGAGATGTAGAATGTAGCCGTGTGCCATCAAAAGCACATCAACCCGTAAGAGGCGAAACCCAAACTCCATAAAAACAACCCTCCCATAAATAAATCCACCGGAAAACTAAATAACACATATTTGCCTCTCTCTCTCTCTCTCTCTCTCTCTCTCTCTCTCTCTCTCGCTCTCTCTCCCTCTAATGTCTCAGTGACTCTGCTTACTTGGCACATGCATTGAAGATTGACTTTGTCAGTGTCTGCGCGTGCACATGCAAGCATGCATGCATTTGCATAATTTAGAGATTTATTATGGTGCAAATAATGTGAGAGTGAGCAAGCCAGCCCTCTCCTTCTCTTGCTCAGCTTTTCAGTGCAGCGTGCTTAGTTATACATTATGCACAGTTCTGCATCTTTAAAAAATCTCCTTTGTGGCTGTTGCCCTGCAGAGTGTGTGAGGCTCGACGGTGGGGATATTAGCTAGAAATGTGAATCCCTCCATCATCTGATTCACCATGAATCTCAACATGTTATTTTTTATATTGTGAGATTCAACTGTAAGATATTTTAGAGCAGATCAACAATTTGTTTGTTTTATTGTTTGTTGTAAATAACTATTGGCTGTGTTTTGACTTGAGATGAGACTTGTGCAGTGGTGGAAGACATATTCTATTCAGATCCTAAAGTAAATAATAAATTAAGTTTTCAGCGTCACATACATTCTAGATCGGAAGAATTAGGAATATTTGCAGAACCAATAGTGCCAAGCATCGACATAAAACCAAAACAGAGGTGACAGTGATTCGGAAACAGAGTGGGACATTGGATTGACAGGAAAAAAAACACTAACTTTTGTGCTTGTGGCCTTGTTTGTGGTTGACTTGGATGTATAGTCACTTTACTGATGACCATATTTTGCCCAGTGAGTTTATACTAATGCCTTCAGGACAGTGCTAGAAAGACTAGCCAACTGAGTGCGGAGTAGCTGTCTTAAATGAAACGTTATTTTGCACAAACCTTACATTGGTTCTGTTTAAAATTGGTGGACTGTAATTTGTTATGCGCAACACACTCTGCACTTTATTCAGCTCTTATTTATTTTTATATATATTTTTCTTCTTGCATAGTTATGGATCTTGCACTTTCCCATATGCCTTTTTATTGTGCTCCCTGATTATGTCATTGATGACTGGCAGTATGATTGTGTATATATGTTTTGGTGGACTGTAGGAAGTGAAGTTATTAACTCACTAAGCAAATGTTAAGTGTGCAGAAGGTATGGAAAATCATGAGTCAAGGTCTGCAGATGACATAATCAGTGGTCATTCTCTGGCCGCAATGATTATGCTCAAAGCGCAGATGCGGAAGACCCAGAAACACTGACCAATCGGAGCAGACTGGGCTTTTTCGGGAGGGGGGGCTTAAAGAGACAGGCGCTAAAACTGAGCGTTTCGGACAGAGGGTAAAAAAAGTGTTTTTTGAACATTAAAGCCTTTAAACATGTTTGATTAGAAACCCAAAATATAAGATTTAACCTGAAAATTAGCATAATTTGTCCCCTTTAAGTCACAGCAGAAATGGGCATCATGGTGACCCACACTATTAATAACAATGTGCTGATTAAGGAATAAACCAAATCAATAATCGGTGTCAAAATGATTAGTGGTCAACTCGATTGTAATACTTAAAGCATCCTCAGTGTTGTCAAACATTGGCGATCAAGTACATAATCCTCAGAGAAAATGGAAGTAGATTTCTGCAAACATAAGTTGATTGTTTGCTTCTGTAAAATATCATCAGAGCTTTTTTGGAATCTGTATCTTTTGCTACGCTGTTGCATCTCAGCCTGCTTGCAAAAATCCTCTTTGAAAGTCTCATAAAACACTTTGTGAGGGTGGGCTAGCTCTCCATCTCTCATTTGTCTATATGAGACTTTGCATGATGATTAAATGCTGGTCCAAGATGATATATTATAGATATTATAATAATATATAACTTTACACACATACACGGACGCTTGAATACATAAGTGAAGCTGAGGGTTGTTATGTCCAATAATAAATAAATAAAGTGGTGTGCTTTTGTGAGTGTGCTTTTGTGAATGCGTATGTGTATGTTGTAATGAGCTGTGAAGTAACCAATCAACTGGCTTCTCTTCATTCTTGTAGACAGCACAGAATTGTGTCCTTGACCAAAACAAAACTTCAGCTGAAGGCCCCTCCAGTGCAGTCATAATTTCTCACGACTCTGACAGGCAGTAGGCAGTAACATGGCATGACAGCGTAGTGGGAATATTATGTAAGGGACAGGACACTGAGGATACAGTAGAGCTGCAGGATGGAAAGCCTCAGCGTTCCCCTATGTGATGTATATAATCCTGAGCCAACACATTCGACAGCAACCTCCACTGTAACACAGCAGGTGGGTGGCTCCCCACTGTGGGGAACCTTTAAGCATTTTATGACTTTTTTGGAGTCTAATAAATACGACTGGGAGCAGTAGGGTAAAATAAATGGAGACAGAAGTAGACCACACTGTTTTTCAGAGACTGGGTCAGGATTAGAGGTTTGTGCTATAGCTATATAAATACTATATGCATGGCTATTTTATTCAGATTGAGCTGTTACTCTGGTCATAAGTGGAATAAAAGGCTCCATATAAACGCAGCTACAGTTGGACTCCTGGAGTGAATCCATTAAACAGTATGGTCCACTTTACTAACTGAGGCACCTCGTCCATTTGAAAAGCTGTGGACTGTCCAGCACTTCTTCCCCCCTTAGAAAAATATCTGCCCAATAATATGATCTACCATGAAACGTTTCATTAGCAGCCTGAGGCAGAGGACTGTGTGTGTGTGTGTGTGTGTGCGTGTGTGTGTGCATTAAAGACCCTTATTATAGCAGTTCGGACACTGGTCTGGACACACACCACACACACACACACACACACACACACAATGGGCCTATTAGATTGGATTAATCAGGAATTTCTCCAGCTCTCCTCTTCTATTCCCACCAGTGGAGTTAATTGCATTAGAGCAATGGAGTGGAGGAGAATTGGGAGTTAAGTCTGATGTCTTGCCTCAGTTCCCCCTGCCTGCAGAAATGAGATGGCAGAGGAAGAGGAGGAGTGGGTGGTGATGTGTGGATGGCTGGAAGATGCACAGCAGAGAGAACATTATAGAAAAAAGTAAGGTGTGGGCGTGAACAGGAGAAAAGATTTTTTATCTCAGCACGAACACATCTGGGTGCTGCATGAGTGGGACACTTTCAAAGGGCCTTTTGCCTTTTTCATAGACAAACTGAAATAAAATATTCTTATATCTGAAAAGATGTTTTTTTTAGAGACATAAGTAGGGCTGACAAATCAGTCAATCTGAAAGCTAATAAAAAATAACCCAATGTAATATCAAAAAAGTATACAGATCCTTGGAGGGCAAATATATTTAAGAAGTAAAGGGAAACAAGACCCATTTCTGTGTTTTTTTTGCCAGGATAAAGTGTGACGTAACGAGGACTATCTAATCTCTTCACTTTTTGTGCAAAATGTAAAGTTTTGATGCTGTGAAAATTTGTGGAGATTATGATTTAACATGCTCTGAACCCCTTTAAAAGCAGCTCAAAACCCACCTGTTTATACTTGCCTTTGTTGATATAGTATTTATATTTATGTAGGTTTTGTCTTGTTTTTGTACTGTAAAACTCTTTGTGATGTCTGCTCTTGAAAGGTGCTATTTAAATAAATGTAGTTATAGTTTATATACTATATAAGGATTCAGGCTGGAAATCTTATTCTTGCTGCTGGTGCTCTGCTACTTGTGGGACACAACCAAAATATTTCTTGTTATAACACAAAGGTTTTGTCAATGCAATATAAAGATTTTGCACGAGAATATAGAAGTACTGTATGTCTATTTATTTTATTTTAAATATTTGTATCCATGTCCTGTATAAGAGGAGCCTGGGCTGTCTACAGAGACCACTTTTCAGGGGACAGGCAGCTAGCGGATAGTGAGGCGATGTTTGCTGTATGTGAAGAAAAATGCTGTAGCCTAAAAAATGGGTCACATCACATAGAGCACCTTCAAAATTATCCTCAACTTAATCTACAACAGTGTAATGCCACTTACTGACTTTCACATTACAAAGATTTGTCTCTGTATACAGCAGGCAGCTATTTTTTTTCTGCAAATAAAAAGGTGAATACGATGACTTGGTCAGTTTCTACTCCACCGCTTCCTTGCATGTGGATTTCCTTTACCAGCAGCTGCTGACTGTGGCTGCTCCGCGCGACTATACCTTCAGCTCAATGCTTCATTTCTCTCAACCTCTCCCTCCCTCTGTCTTCCTTCTCCCTCTACTCTCCACTCTACTCCACTCCACTCCACTCCACTCCCTGCGCTTCTCATTTGCTTCCTGAGCAACTTCCACCTTTTCCATCCCTCCCTCACCTCCCTGTACTTGATGTTTATATTAGTGCATCCCTCATTATTGTGCCCTCTGAAACAATTCCAAAGGGGGTACAAGAGAGAAAGACAGAGTTGTATCTATCCAGTTTTCCAACTCGAAACATTTCTAGCCCTCACTACTGTAGGAAGGTTATAAAATAAAAGTACACATTTTCAGATCACTGGATAGGTTACATGCGGTTGTAATAGAAATGTAAGAGTCCCACAGAGCCTCAGCTCTGTATTCTTATTCCTCTGTAACACATGTATGTGTTATAAGATGCAAAATTGGCATCAGATATGTATGTAATGGGGTTACAAAAAAATTGAGCTTTTAATACACTGAACACATACTGATTTACATTTCAAGAAGGTGAAGGGCACTACATTAATTATCTGGCAGTATTGCACTGCACCCCTCCCTTGCAACAAGTCCTCTAAATGAAACAAGAGAATATGTCGTTTTAACAGCTCTTCAGAATGACACAGGCATCGACAAGAATCGGACTGGGAAAACATTGACTTTTTTTAGATATTCCTGAGAGGATTGAAGGTTATTTTGGAGATAGTGCTGATATGTGAATACAAGTCCAGCCCAGCATTAATAATAACTTGACTTGGTCAGTGGTCTTGGGGATTGGGACTAGGCACAGGCCTGCTGCCTCTGAGCCTTTGCAAGATTTTAAAACAATGATGAGTAAGGACGTGCGGAGCACCACCTTCATGCTTCAACAGACTTTAAGTAACATGTCTGACAGCAAGATCCAACCCAAGACAAGACAACTTCTGTTTCTCCATAATATCCTCTTTTTAAGCTAATGGGCTTTTATGAAAATCACACAGGATGCTCATTCAGTCCCATTAAGAATCACTGATCAATGATGTACACCAGCCACAATGCCAGTGGTAAGACACTCAGCTGACCACATCTCTGCTTCCCACTCACACTATACTGATATATCATAAGAAAAATGTGTCAGTTTGCTCTCTTTTTAGCCAGGGGGGGGGGGGCTTGTTTTTTCTCTGTGCCGAGCATTGTGGCTGCTTGCTTTTATTTTTCTGGGAAGCACGTTAAAAAGAAGGGATGTTAATGGCAGATGTGAACTAATGCTTGCTGCAATTAAATGGTTGAATCAGACGAGAATGCATGACGGGCCCAGTGTGGCAAACCCTTTGTACACTTTAGTACTGAGACCAGATTAAATAAGTGACATTTGATGCAGGCCTGAAAAAATAATAAATAATGGCCTGTTCACAGTAGGCAATTTGACATCCCCCTTGTAGCAAAATTGCCAAAACGCATGCCCCATGTTACCCTGCAGTCCCCCCTTTCCAACCCAAGTAGCAGAGAGAGTGCAGTAGCAGAGGGTTGTTTAGTTAAATACTGTATGTTAGTCTAGTCTGCCTGACTTATTGATCAAACATTAAGAATTTCTTTAAATTACTCAGTTTTTTACGTAACCATATCCTCAACATAAGACAGTTTTTAATAAGTGCTCACAACAGCAGTAGAGAGAAAAGAGTGTATGCACTTGAACAATGTTAAAGGAATACGCCACCGTTTGTTGAAAAAGGGCTTATCACGGTCTACCCTGGCTGTAGATAGGTGGGCCAACGCATTTTTTGTCTCAGTGCAAGTAATTAGGTAGTTTTTTTGTCTTTTGTTGGCTCACTTTTACTCACAACATGCTAACCGGCAACATAAGATTCCATTCACCACGCTAAGCTAACTAGCGGCGGCGCTGCCGGTGTTGCACCGGACTAAAACGATGCATGCACAAAAAATGCGTTGGCCCACCTATCTACAGCTAGAGGAGACCGTGATAAGCCCTATTTCAACAAACGGTGGCGTATCCCTTTAATGTACCCAGAACATCATCTAATGTAAGATGGCTCCTTTTGGTATTTGTATGTAAGTATTTGAAGTATCGTTACTTGAAGTATTGATCCACCCACAACTAGTCTTCAGTGTGTCTTGCACTCACTGTTTAATAGGGCCTAATATATCCCTTTTCGAAAGCTTACAAAGTGCTTGACAGTTGTAAATTAAGCACAAACAGAAACCAAACACACAGAAACAAGAAACTATATATATAAATATAAGAAATTATATTTGATTAAACAAAGGCAAACAAGAACCCAAAGCTTGATCGAGGCAAGTGAGAGCATCAATAAAAAAGAAAAAAAAAAGGTCTAAACATGAGATTTGAAACACTCGACAGTGTTTGCTGACGTGACCTGAAGGTAGAGACTCCCACAGCCTGGAGGTGCGATTGAACTTATCAAAGGCTTGGAATTCTCAAAGTGTTAAGCCCAAAATATCCTGACTCTAACACCATTGTCAAGGCTTCACAGAAACACATTTAGTCCTTGTGCTGCCACGGCTGCATGTCTGCATGATGCTGGCTCAGGCTCTGTTGAAAGCCACCGCTGGGAGGTTTAGGAGGAAGGGGGAAAGGCCAAAGAAGAAAGAGAGGGAGCACTGAAATAAGAGAGAGAGAGAGTGTGAGTGTGTGTGTGTGTGTGTTGAAGGCTGGTCTGCCATGGAAGCCCTTGGGACAGGCACGGTCTTTGCTCAAGGCTACTGCTGCATGTTCAGAGGGTGAGAGGATGGTTAGAGAGAAAACCCTTCGCCTCTCTCCCTCTCTCCCTGTATAATAATATCCACCAACTTTTCAGACAGGGGTGGGAGTGGGGCAAGTGGCACTGGCAGTTGTGTAAGTGGCATGTGTCCTCTCTGCCACAGGCTTGGGACACACTGAGCAGCAGGGACAGCTAGTTTCCCCCAGGCATGCATTAAGCTAGCAGGACCCATTTCAGGCAGTGGCCGTGTCAGGGTCTGTGGCATCAACACCAGCATAAAAAAAGGAAATTGCTGGAGGGAAGCAAGAGATGGAGACAGAAAAAGAGATATGGAGAGTTAGAGGGGCAAAGGATAGGAAAAAGTAGAGGGAGGGAGGGTTGCTAAAGTAGAGAGTAATAGAGCAATTTATTCATTTAGTTGATGCTCCTTTTTTCCAGTGCAGCTTTCAAAGACAGAGCAGATGGAGGTTGAGTGTCGCGTTCAAGGACCCTTTCGACTGGACACCAGGCTGATGGGCACATCGGCTGCTCGCACAGTTCGAACCCTGTGAACTTCGCTACCTTTTAACGACAGTGAAAAAAAAACAAGGGGCAGATTTCACAAGCGCCACAGACTCTAATATACACCGCTGTTCTTTTATCTCTCCATCCCCGTATCCTCCCCTCTACTGAGCCCTGAGAGACTGAGCCCACTAGCCTGTTAGTTCACTCAGCTGGAGACTCCATCCTCTCCACTGCACGCTACAGCTTTCATTGTTAGAACTATTTTTTCAGCATCAGATCACATCAAAATGATGCTTACATTTAAAAAAATAAACTACTAATAAGTAGCTAGCGTGCTAGTTTTTACTAATTAGCACTAAAGAAACAAGTATTAGAAAAATTTGGATTTTGACCTGATGATGGTCAATGATGATGACACTAGATCAATGGTCACATGACCAAAATGATTATGATTCATCCAGAGGGGGACATTAATGTTTGTCCCAAATTTCAAGGTACTCCATCCAAAAGCTGTTTAGACATTTTACTCAAAACCACACATGCCGACGTCATGGTGGTGCCATAGAGGAAAAGTCAGAGGATCCCCAAAGTTGTTAAGATTCATCCTCTGGGCACCATGAATGTCTAGCCTGGGTAAACCCTGACGAACTTCCGGCAAATTTGAGATTTGCTCTGCAAGTCAGTCTGGCCAAGAGCCCATTCAAGCCCATTTCCAATTTTTCCAAATCGAGGCACTAATCCCAAACGTTGAGGCGGGCTTTACGTGATGACGATAGCGCAGCGACGGCGAGCAGCTTTTTGTTTACATTCAACATGACGGCTACCGAAGCGCAGCAATCCGTTGATGCCGCTGTCGCTGCTACGTCACCCGGATCGTTGGTCCGGTTGGTTAAAGGTCCCATGAGATGGTGCTCTTTGGATGCTTGTATATAGACCTTAGTGGTCCCCTAATACTGTATCTGAAGTCTCTTTCCCGAAATTCAGCTTTGGTGCAGAACTACAGCCACTAGAGCCAGTCCCACAATGAGCTTTCCTTAGTATGTGCCATTTCTGTGTCTGAAGCTATTGAGGAGGAGAGAGGGAGTGGCAAGGTGGAGGGTGGGGGTGTGGCCTTGATCAACTGCCACTTTTCTCGTTTGAAAGCCATGATGTCTCTCTCTCATGGGGGGGCCAAATTCTCTGGGCGGGCAAAGCAGAGAAAGGGGAGGTAACCTTGCTTGTTATGACCTCATAACAAGCAGATTCCAAAACGGCTCATCTGAGCTTTGATTTTCTCAAAGGCAGAGCAGGATACCCAGGGCTCGGTTTACACCTATCACCATTTCTAGCCACTGGGGGACCATAGACAGGCTGGGGGAACTCATATTAATGTTAAAAAACCTCATAAAGTGAAATTTAAAGGACTATCCAATGCGCCCAGAGGCATTTGAGCGGCGTCCGTTGGTGACGCCCATTTGGAAATGAGCTGCGAATGAACCTTGCCCAGACCCACTCTCAGTTACAACTGAGAAGGGTCTGGTGTCAACCTGGCTAATGAATGTCTGTACCAAATGTCATGGTAATCCATGCAAAAGTTGTTGAAATATTTCAGTCTGGTGGACCGACCAACAGAAAAAACAAAAATTCAAGCTTTTACATGAAAAAACTGAGAAGGAGACTATTCTGCGTGCTTGGATAGCCTCAGCCACATCCCCACACAGCCCTGTCCACATACCATCTTCTTCCAACAGCTTGTCGAAGTGTGCTTTCAAGGGCATTTCTCTTCTGATTACTCTGTGAAAGGCTTAAAAACAAGCCAGCCCTGAAAAGCGAAGGAGGATGGTGGGAGGGGGTGTTTGAGCCTAGAGGAAAGCAAGACAAAACCTCCAAGTCCACGCTCAGCTGTATTCGCTTGTTTCTGCCAATGTTTCTTTTTCATTCATTTATTATAAGATTGACTTTGGGATGTTCACAGTCTCAGTTTGTACTGTCATAAACAACAAGGAGAGTAAGAAGAGAAAAAGAAGAGAACTGACTATAACGTCACTTCTGTTAGTATTCACTCCATCCTGTTTCTATCATTACCTCCATTCTATGCACAACCCTGTTTAAACTCAATGTATCACATTGTATGTTTCAACGATTGCACAGCTGAAACTAACAGGATATATAAATGCTTTTAAACAAAGTCATACAAAGTACAATCAAGAATTGACCATATATCTCACTCTGTATAAACTGACATATTGCAAGTCAATATATTTCTGAGACAGGACAATACAATTATAGTTCTATACTTTGAAGCTCTGTATAGAAATAAGAAAGATAATTCAGGTTCTAAGTTTAGGTTCTGTCGAATGCCTCTAACAATGATCAATTAAACCGATCACAATGTTATTTATAAAAATGCTACTGCCAGCAGAAACTTATATCAGTTGCCACTAGATGCATGTACATAGATTAGTCGCTGGTATCTTATCTCTGGTTTGGTCTGTACCAACTTCTGAGAAACATCTGAATGTTTAACTTGTTAGATGTTCACCTTTGTGCATCACATGTTTGTTTACTTCAGCTGTCTGATGGTTTCATGCTGGGCAGGTAGTGTACACCTGGCTCTGTCTACAGTTTTATGTGGAGGGGTTATTGATAATTTTGAGTATCATACATATAGTATGTAATTGGTCTGTAAAACTGAAGCAATGCTCTAAAAGCATCTGCTGCTGCATAAAGCTTTAGAGTTGGACACCACCAAAAACATTTTGACCATCAAATACTCATTGCCCGCAGGTTTGTAGTGTGCTCCTACAGAAGACAGCACTTATAGTTGGCTTGGATTCACAATCTCACAGTGGATTCCAACAGTGACCCAGATTCATGTTATAAAAACTACCAAAATGTCCAAAGAAACTTCTCAAACAACCCACTTCTCTCACCACTGTCCATCTGCATTCTCAATATGTTGCACACATTGAGAACACACAGCACAGTTAGCTGTTCCCCTTTGTTGCACCTGAGAATGTTTGCTGATATTGGCTGCAAAATAATACGGTAACATCTACTGTAGTTCTTCTTTAGTTTTTTTGCCTTAGCATGTAACAGAAGAAGCAAACACATTGCATCTCATATACATATATCTACATATTTGAACTGAAAAAAACAAACATGCCTCACTGACAATATCTGTTTTTATTTTAATGTTTATTAGACAGTATACAGCAGGGGGTTTCAAAATCAGACACACTGTGGGCCCTCAGTCATACAAAATCAAAACAACTGTGCCCACCATTCTATTTCGGGGAAAAATATGTTTTGGAAGTACAGTTCCCAGGGCAAGTAAACCGTTAATAAAATTGCCATGGATTCAGTGACTTACAATGTAGGCTACAATGTAAGCCTAGTATTTTTTTTTGTGTGTAATTGTTTACATTTTGTCAAATTGGCACCATTAAAAGTATGCCAAATTAACTATTTGAGGCTCCTGTTTGCAATGTGCCCATGGTTGTATAGAAACTATCAATAGATGACTATACTCAAACTAACTAAAAACTTAAAAACATGATAATTCTCAGGCAAGTTCTGGAGTTTCTATGATTTCTAAGAGAAATTAAGGTTGTTTATGGACATTAAAGATAATTATATCCCCGAAAAGTGTATGTCACACTGAATCTAAAAATATGTGTATAGCAGTTTGAAAACCTCTAGTATAGGCAATGCAAGGCAAGCAGCTTTATTTGTATAGCACATTTCAGCAAAAGGGCAATTCAAAGTGCTTTACATAAAACATTAAAGAGCAGTTAAAAACGATAAAAAAAAATTAAAAACAGATATAAGGAGAGAAAAAAATGTATAGTGCAGTATAAGAACAAGTTAAACGAGTCCAACTCGGGCCTCCCAGAGGACTTATACTTTAACTCTTTTTCTGTTGCAACACAGGTTCCAAACCTGGCCTCCCAGGGGACTTATAAATTAACAATTATTTAAAGAAAGGCAACATCAAAAAGAAAGGTCTTCAGCCTTGATTTGAAAGAACTGAGACTTGCGGCAGACCTGTCCCAGACGATCTGAGAGGTCTGGGTGGTTCGTAATGTATTCGCAGATCAGAAATGTATTTTGGCCCTAAACCGTTTAGTGATTTATAAACCAGCAAAAGTATTTTGAAATCAATTCTTTGAGGCACTGGAAGCCAGTGTAAAGACTTCAGAACTGGAGTGATGTGATCCACTCTCTTGGTCTTCGTGAGGACTCGAGCAGCAGCGTTCTGAATCAGCTGCAGCTGTCTGAGTGATTTTTTAGGGAGAACTGTAAAGACACCGTTACAGTAGTCAAGTCTACTGAAGATAAAAGCATGGACACTTTTTTTCCAAATCCTGCTGAGACATAAGTCCTTTAACCCTTGATATATTCTTAAGGTGATAATAGGCTGACTTTGTAATTGTATTAATGTGGCTGTTGAAATTCAGATCTGAGTCCATAGGTACTAAGTATACAGTGAAGAGCTGACATAAAATGAAGATGATAGAGCGGTCCCTGGATGGACTCAATCAGGGACACACTGTAGAGATTATATGGATAGTATCTTTAACCTCTACGCCACCAAGATGCCCCACTCATTAAAGCAACTAAACCCAGCCAATCATGGAAAATGAAAGGAAATGCAACTAGCCATTTTCTGGTTCTGCCTCGTGTAGCCAGAGTGTCCACTGTTATGTCACATGGTTTCACTTCAGGGTTCAAAATACTACAAAAGAAGGAAACACTTCAAAGAAACTCTTGCTCTTTGATTCAGAGGAAATTATATCCAATTTCTTTTAGCTGTACTAAAATACAAGATGTGAAAAGTTTGAGATTTACACTTTCTATCTAAGGTTGAAATTATCAATGTAGCTTTTTGAGTGTATGGACATAATGCATTCAGGTAAATTTGAGTTGCAAAAGTCAATGTTTGAAAAATTTACTTTTTTAAAAATTATTATTATTATTATTAATTCAATTTTCATAGCAGTTCAAATAGCTCAGTTTTCGACAGCAGAAAATATCTTGAGGGAAATCTACAGAATCTAATGGCCTACTGCAGCTATCATCCAATAAAAGGTTAAACTTTATCTGTCATCCTCAGGTACACACACACACACACACACACACACACACACACACACACACACACACACACACACACACACACACACACACACACACACACACACACACACACGACCACCCACACAACATCCATTCAGTGAATCACACATATATCTTTTATCACATCTTGCCAGACGCTGACAAACAACTCTCCTGAATAATGTGTCTACTTTAAATTAAAATTTTCAAATGCTCTATTATTACTATTAGTTTTCTTATAATGCCATTTCACTAAGTGAGACAAAGATGAGCTTCACAGTATGAGAGTAACAGCGGGATACAGACAGAGCAAAATTAAGAAAAACATTCAAGAATAGGGACAATAAAGATGGAGGTTGCATTTTGTCTGTCAAGAAGTGTCCTGCTGTGTGAGTGTGTGTAGCTGAGTGTGTGTCTGTGTGTATGTGTGTGTGTGTGTGTGTGTGTGTGTGTTTGTGTATGTGTGGGTGTGTTTATAATACCCGAGCCCGATTCTCTAATGTAAAAGTAGTTACTTTATTTCTATGTTACATCTTTATTTATTGTGTTTAGCCTTTGTGATTTTGTTCCAGTAGTGCCATGCACAGATGGATGACTGTGCATTGTCGTAAATATAATCATTCATATATAATCAATCATTCATTAATAGTCAGATCATTAGTTCACCAGGTAATTCAACAATTTTCAGTCCAAACAACCGTCTGAGTAGACGATAAAATTAAACTAATGACTCTGCAAGTGGTTCATTTAAGCAGTTATAAGTCACCTTTCTGTCTTCCTGTCAAACGGATACTCTTCTCCCAGATTTAATGCAGCACACCTCCACAGTAATATTATTAGTGAACTTGAATAAGTCATTAAAAACTGACTAAAGTACTTCAAACTATTAATTCATTTGCTAATCATTCTACTTCTATGAACAATTACAATAAATCATACACTCCATGAGGAACTTAAGTGTCACTTTCCGTTGAGAGACTTAGTTTCACCACATTTTACTGCCAGTGGAGGCTAAAATAAAAGTGTGTGTGTGTGTGTGTGTGTGTGTGTGTGTGTGTGTGTGTGTGTGTGTGTGTGTGTGTGTGTGTGTGTGTGTGTGTGACAGTTGGTGGTCTGACAAGGAGTTTGAGTTCCAACAGACTACCGAACATAACCCAGACAGATGGTATATTAATTTTGCTGAACTCATTGCAATATGCTAATCTTGACAAGTGAAGTAGCTTTACTTGTAAAACTTTACTTGCATTATGCCAAATTAAAAAGAAATATATCAGGTAGGATATTGTCACATTTTAAATGGTTAAGAAATCAGGGGCAGAACCAGCAGCTGGTATTACGTCCTTCCATGGTTACCTGTTGTAGATGTCGTCGTCCTCCCCACCCCAGCCCCAGTACTCGTTGGGAAAGCCGTTGATCTTCAGAAACTGTTTTTTACTGAGGCCTGAAACTCCTCCAAAGTACCCTGCATAGGGCAGCCTGCAGGAGGATAGAAAGGAGGAGATGGGATTGAGGAGGAAAGGAGAAAAGGTGAGAGAGGGGAGAAGCAGTGAATGAATATAATTTATATTAGAAGTGCCAAACAAACAAGAACCTTCATGCAGTAGGAAGATTGGCAGCCTCAACTCTCTGCTCAACAGCATGTTGATTCTTTGTCAAAGAATTGAATTTCAGACAAAAATTGGTGCATTTCTTTATTATACAAAGTGATATTAGTTTTTTTTTAAGAAAAAAAGAAGAGACCATGTCCATTGGGTCCATTGTCCTTTATGTGCAAACAGAGCCCAAGCTTTCAATGCATAAAGGGAAAAAACAATTTCAAAATCGCTTTTAGCATGTCAGGAGCCCTATTTGTATGGGTATCACCAGGGGACTTCATGTGATTTTTCAATCACCCCCCCCCCGCCCAAGATAAGCAATGTCTGTATTTTACTCAAATTTACTGACATTGTCCCCCGAATATGCTGCTTTCAAAACTTTCATTTATATTTGCTAAGCAGCCAATACGACCCCAAATCACAGAGATGCCGATTCAAACAGGACATAATATTATCACACAACCTCTATGTTTGACAAAATATTGTTGGTAATTTGTGGTGGAATCTTTACTCGACAAATTACAGACTTGGCAGATTCGCATGGGATTAAGATTACAGGTGACCTCCGCAATTATTACAAATGACTAGAGGTCCCCAGGAAATACTAGTCCCATGCAAATAGGCCTTACGTCTGTGATTATACATAAGACATTTTCGAAATCTCCAATTTACGACATGACATCAAATTAACACGGCTACCCACTAAGATTATAGTTCATAATAATAATCGTTTTCTTAAAGTTAGTGGAAGATGCAAACTTCTGTCCCTGTGCAGGTTGTCATTGCTTGTTAATCTGAAATTGTTCATGAATCATCAGTATCATCACGTTTCTATATGTGGCATGTAGAGACAGCAGAATTTACATTAAAACTTGAAGTTTCAACAATCATCTTTTCCTAAAGTGTTTGCTTGCTGGTAATGGGTAATTTACGGGTGCCTTTCTACAGTAATATAAACTATATAATCCACCAAGAAGACAGAAATAACCGAAAGAGGGCATCTTTAACCAGTTACCTTGTAGGAATAGTGTGTGTGTGTGTGTGTGTGTGTGTGTGTGTGTGTGTGTGTTTGTGTGTGTGTGTGTGTGGACAGTGGACAAAAGAAGGCAAACAGGCGTTTTAATTTTTTTTCCTCAAAAGTCGTGAGACCAGTGGAGTGGGAAGGACGTCAGCTGTGAGTGTCATGACAGGTGCCTGGAGTCTAACCAGAGGCTGATACATGTTTCTGTGTGCGTGTGTGTGTATGTGTGTATATTCTGGACAGTATGTGTTGTCAAAAGTATGACATCTCCCTGTTGAAAGATGACAAAAAGTAATGAGACCTTATGTTTCTGCACAAATTGTCTCAGTATCAATATGGTGAGGTGTGTGTGCATTTGTGTGTGTGTGTGTGTGTGTGTGCGTGTGTGACACAGAGTATGTGTACTTTTGCTTAAATATGACACATCTAGAGGAGAAGAATACAAGAGAAATAGAGAAAGAATGACCGGAGATTTGATTAACTGCATATTTTTCTTGATTAGAAAAATCAATTAGATTTTTTAAAGTCTCGCTAGAAAGAGGATTAACAGTTTTGACTCCATAAACTCCATATCGGTCTGTTTATTTCCTGAGAGAAGTGTGATATTCATCATCAAATAACTCTCAGACTACTGAGATACAGGCATTATGTGTCAATCATTTTATGATGTCAATTTAAAGCTATAGTGTGTAGTTTCTGTCTCCACCATTACAGGAGAAGAAGAAACCAAACACATGCTAGCTAGCTATATGCTACCATCGATGCTACAGTGCTGTGTCGTTGTGGGCATTAGGACGGATGCATGTTTATGTAGGTGTTGTTGTTGTTGTTATGAGACGTCGTCATGGGATAAGAGGTCGAAGGCTAGAGGTCGAGGGGTGTGGCGATGACATCATCGATACGTAAGTATGCGGCTTCGCTGTCCAAATGAAGCCGGGACCAGGTTTAAAAAAAGTGCGTCTTCAGGCAGTGCATTTATAGGATTCATTTGGACTATCGGCCAAAACTATGCAAAACGTGTGCATTTTTTGGAGCATATTTTTCCATGTAGCTCTCAGTCTCAGTCCCCCATCGCTAGCAGATGGGTCTGACCCAACAAAAAACCCTATAGCTAACTGCGTCACCTGTTGCCAAAGTATCGTCACTGACATGAAGCTGGAATATAATGAAGCTGACCTGCCTAGCAACAAAATATTCGTTTAAATCTTCAACCCAAAAGCAGAAACGCTAGGAACATAAACCATGTCAAATGTAAGAAACATAACATTAATACCTGGTCGAATTTCTGGCAACTTTCAAATGTCTGACCCAACTTGGCCTCTGGGACTTGCAGGTGATGTACTGGTGTGCATCCATAGTAGCTGCAGGCATTGCCCTGTGCTGGCAGGTCGTAATCCTCGCATTCTTCACACTTCAGGCACCTACCCCTCTGCACACCACGTTTATCCTTCATTTCCTTCTTTCTTGCAGGGTAAGGGGAGTAAAATAAAGGCCTCGCGCTGTGGCTTTCAAGTGGAGAGACTGAGGCTCCTCTAGAGTAGCTCCAGTTTTCCACTCGCAGATCAGTCTGGCATCTTGAGATAGAGAAAATTTGGAGCCGTTTGCCAAACGACCGACCAATCAGCGTTGGTTTTGAGGCGGGTTTAGGTGTGACGCAACGAAAAGCGACTGTTAGTCTAAACAACGTGGCAGCTTCCATGGATGAGATGAGCGTAGCTATTGCGCAAGTTTGACCCGAATTAGAAAGTATTCCTTCATTGAAAGAAGAGCAAAAAAACGTACTGGAGGCTTTTCTCAGAGGAAATTTTTTTTTGCTCTTCTCCCGACTGGTTTCGGCAAGAGTTTGATCTGACTGATTGATTTGGCCCGTCTATCACCAACATAGGTGGTGATAGACAGATGGTTTATCCAATCAGCTAACTAGTATATTCACCCCTTCCCAAAGGTTCTCCAACGGAAAGTTCCCAGATGGATATGCCGAGCAAATGCGAAGCAATCCATCTGGCGGAGTCAGGTTACTTCTAGAGGGCACTAGCAAAGATTCTAGAGCGAATGCGATTTCTGGCGCCAATAGGTACTCTTCAAATATCCTTTCGGTCCCGGTGATTTGAAATTGTGCAAACGACAGCCTTTTCAAGGCATCTGAGAAGGAAGGAGTGGTAGCATGTAAGCTCCCAAATTTACGCTTGTCTGAGAAATGGTAGTATATTAGCTTCGCAGCTTTACCTATGTGCTAAAATATAGAATGACTGAGGCGAAAACTTACGACATCATCGACAACAAGTACGTAGTTCGTGTTACCAATTTGTTAACCAGTGTGTTTTTTGAATGGTCTTTATTGGTTTATTGTTTTATTTCATGTGAATACTAGTTTACTAGAGGAGTAACTTAGTATTTGAAGAAATGCAGTAATGCATGAAGTGTGCATTTAGTTCCCATGCTTATTGTGTTTCCACAACAATGTTAGTGAGTAAATCTACTGAAATGGCCACCACACCATAACAGAGGATTGTGATGTGTAAGATCAGAGGTTAAGTCATGTATGTCATGATTGTAAAAAGAAATGGGCATCTGTACATCTTTGCCAAGCACAAACCAGTACAGAAGGCATTAATAAATTGTTGGGGAGGGTCACGTCTCTTTTCCCAATCATTTTTGAGGGTCATAGAAAAATGTATTATTGGCGAAGAGAGGGTCAAGTCTATTGTGACTAAAGATCCCAAAACACCTCCGGTAGACCCTTAAATAAATAATGAACAGTCCCTTAATATCAAAAAGTTACACAATAAAGCTTTAAGGATGAAATGTATGAGAAAAAAATAAAAACAAAAAACTCAATTAGCTTCTTTCTATAAAGGCTGGGATCCTGAACAAGCGCAAACATTTGATGCCAAAGTTGGGTTAGGGGTAGTTTTGGTTACTGCACATGACAAATTTTTTTTTTTGTTTGTTTTTTTACTTTTCTTTGAGGTTTGAAGTGGGCTGGGCCATGCTGTGAAATGGACTTTAAGGTGACCCCTTTCTGCTCAGAGAGCTTGTCAGGTGTTGTGAGGTGCTAAGGTAATGGAAAATGACTTAATGCGACCTGACTTTCACTGGCAATGTTTTCACCATTTATCTAAAAAAAAACATATGGTGCGTTTATATTTGAGAGTATCTAAGGTTGTCTTCCTGAAATGACTCCAAAATTCGCTAATTTCTCTTTGCCAAAAGCCGACTCCATAAGAAGAAGAAGAACATTTATTTATCCCGCAAGGTTGGTAGTTTTTTTTTTCCCTTTCTTTCACACAGGCCTGAAATACACACACAAGCTCAGGATCTATACATGCAGCCACAGAGAGATGTCAGAGATGTGCGCCCAAGCAATTCGGGGTTCGGTGCCTTGCTTAAGGAAACCTTGGCAGTGCCAAGGAGGTGAACTGGCACCTCTCCAGCTACCAGTTCCCAACCCGACTCAATATTGATTGAGCTACTCCTACACCACATGATGCTAAAATCAAAAAATGTCATTAGTTCTTTGTTTCTTGCTCGCTGACTTTTCCCCTTTAATTTGAAAGCTTCCTAAATGCTAAAACTGCCAAACAAAAAAGTTTTTAGGCTGACTCAGACAACTTTGACCTTGGGAACCAATTTTCTACAATGATGTGATTTCTACATCAGCAATTAACTGAAATCAATCCTGTGACCTTCCACTCACTCAAAACACCAGCCTTTACTTTTATCCCCTTTTCCCTTCATTTTCTAGTTGGCCAAAAAAAAACTCTAAAGAAACCATTTCAAGTCTTTACTGATTCATTGCTAGTAAGAAATGATAGCTACAACAACCCTGCTTACCACCTGGTGTTGTATTTGTTGCCAGATAGCATTAGCTTATTGAGCACTATATCAGGTACCTGCTGCAGCTCCTGAGGGCTTTCAGTAGGATAATTCTTGTGGAATGGCAGCTCTTCGATCGGAAAGGTCACATTTGCAGGCCATGTTTAGGCCATTGATCAAATGCTTTTGGTGTTTTTAGATAATTGAGGGTAGGTGTGGTGTCATTATGCAAAAAGACACCATTCCATATAGATACCATTCAGTGCTGGCAGTAAGGATGCAGTAAACTGTGGAGCTCTCCTTCATGCTACAGAAACAGTAGCTGCTGTAGACAGCAACAGGTTTGTCTAACACATGAACACAGTCTACAAAGTTTATAACGGTCTTTGCTCAAAATGTAGCCTAGACTTGTAAGTTACACTTTGTATCATGTGCTCTTGTTAGGACTACAGAAGTATGACCAAATTAAAACTGGCAGCTGTGAACTGTGGTGCATTTTCATGGTAATTTAGGCTTCAGACAAGGATTTCCAAGTATTATTAGATTTAGTCAAATTGAATACTGCTCTGTCTATTGTCTGTAAGAAAACAGACTGTAGGCCATCTCTAATTATGTTCATGCTAGGCAGCCAATTGCATATTAAAATTCTACTTTTTTTGAAAATATAAAGTGATATATAGTAATACCTTGAGTGGAAAGGCCGTTTGCAGAACCCACCTGGAAAAATCTCCTTCAAGGTACAATTACATGTAGTGTGTGTCTTTAAGCTATCAAAGTGTGCATATGTGACTTTATTTATTCTGCCATTACGTGGGATCACTAATTGAGATGAGTCCAAACAGAAAAAGAAATTAGACTTTAGCAGATGCTATAAACCAATACTGCATTTGGAAACAAGTGTCAAGTGTTCCTTAGCATCAAGACTTAATGCAAGTAGAAAGTTGTCCTAAGACGTTGGGTACCACGGTCCCTTGTCAGCGCTAAAATCACACACCAAGTTAAATACCATCCCCTCACCTGAAGCCAAATTTGTCCATGGCGATGGCGAAGTGCCTTGGCTGGTCGTAGCAGTGGTAGAGGTTGCGGTCATCCATTGGAATCAGGTCCACGTCGCTAAAGATGAAGCAGTCATACTCTGCGTCCTTCAAAGTCTCCGTGTAGCCAACATTCAACAACTTGGCACGGTTGAAGGTGTCCTCACCCAACTGCAAGAAAACACAACAAGAAGGATCAGTATTTCATTGTTTTTATATAGACGAGGAGGACAGATAATGTACCTTCATCAGCACATGTCATCTGCTTGAAAGGCTCTGTGTGAATAAAGTTTAATAGCTTGGAACGTGTCGTCGTCTAAATCACAAATTCAGGATGTGCGACATCAGTAACATGTTCAATGAACTAGAGAACAGATACCGTAACTCTCTTTCTATAACGAACAACATGTGCCTTCAATCTGCCACTGCCAAGGTTAAATGTAGAATAATACAAGAGTTAAAGGTGACATTGAAAGGACCCTGAAAGAGAAAGAGAATGAATACTGCCAATATATATAAAACATTTTCATTATACTGTATGGAAACAACAACCAGATGCTTAAATGCTACAATCACTGTTACCATAAACAAAGAGAATATGAGTCAGACCAAGCCTAAAGCGGCCAAATGACCTCAATAAAAGATCTGTTACCTGAAACAGTGAAACACTTCTTCTGAGACTCTCAGTCTGTCTGGCTTAACACCTTTTCCGGACAAATTTCAGTATTTTTCAATCATTTTTTGTAATATCTATTTACCTCTGTTGAAGTAGATTCATTAACAAGCAAAAAAAAAAAAAAAAGTGAGGATTTGCCTGCATATGCTACTATTACGGAAATATAACATTGAGTATTGGAGCTAGAACCTATATCACATGTAAATATAAGGATTGTTCCATTTACAGGAAACAAAAACACAATCAAAATGTGCAGCCAAAATTGCAATGTTTTAATCCTGTTACTTCAGGTTAGTTGATAAAGAGAAAGTAAATATGTCCAGCAGGGTTTAAAATTAGAAGAGTAAATAGCAAAAGTAACATGCCAACTATTTATGATCCAGTAGTTGATGAGTACTTGCAATAGAAAAACAAAATGTAAGTGTAGACATGAAGGGCTGAACATCTGATTGTGAACATTTGTCAAATTGATCTTTATTTTAGGACCTTTTGTGGTATTGTTTGAAGAATATAATTAAGATTTGATGGTGTCTTGTAAACAATTGGGGGCTTTTTTACAGTAACAATAGTGAGCTACAAAGAAATCTGCTGTATTTACATTGAAAAATGTAGATTTTCATGCAAATCTGACTGGTGTAGTTTCGTTAAGTCCTTGTGCAAAATCCTGAAGACGTGAGCCCCATATGACAAGATTACATGTTTATGTAGATGTGACTGGGTCCCAGTGCAAAGCTTCATTTCTCATTAAAAAAAAGACCCAGTTTGATGAATGTCTCAGTATGTAGCAGAACAACAAACAACTGTTACTAATCTTCTGCAGTCACATATTCCTTGGCCATTAGGGAAAACCACCCACTTTTAACAGCACAGAGAATCTCTGAGATGATTAATGCATGTGCTGCCTGTCTTTACTTCTGTTCAGGATACAGTTTTTATTGGGAGGTACACTTGTTTCCACACTGGTGCATTATCTGTTCGGACCAACCGTGAATCAAATACAATGTGTAATCCCCCTGGTAAACCCACTAATACCTGAGATTTGACAGCATAATCCCCTGTGCAGGTAACACAAAAAGATCTATTGTCACAAATCCACTGAGGCTCCAAATATCAGCTAATGTGGTCCTCTGTCTGTTTTTGAACAACAGTCTGTTCAGTAGGTAGAAATCAAATAAATCATATGTGGTTAGTAGAGCAAAATATGTCCAATATCTGACTAGAAACTAAGGGCAGCAACATCAGCAGCTGATATATTTTAGAACATTTCAGTGGTTCTTGGGATCTAGGTCAAAATATGTCCTGCAAATAGACAGGCGAGTTTGGTGAAAATCAAAAAATAAACCTAATAAGTATATTACACTATATTATTTTAAATTATATCTCAAATATTTAAGATTTTATATGATTAAATGTCTGTTTTAACAATGTTTCTATGATGCCCATGGTTTATATATATACAAGTGAAAAGTTTTAAAACATTTTCACTAGATTGTGTACTGTGTATCTCCCTGCAGATGAACATAAAACAAACTTTCTTTTTGTGCTACTATAACCTCATTAAGCATTATTGCGGTCATTGTATATTATTTTAATAAGACGTCAGTGTTTGAACCTCCCAGTGTCTCGGTTTTATGTCTCTAAATCTTCCTTTATAAGCGATATCATATGACTTGCAGGATGTGTGGTGAACTGACATTTAAGTATTATGGGCAATGGGATTGATGGATATACAGTGGTTTGCAGGCTTGTAAGCGTGTGGGGGGGGGGTATACTTATTTTTAGCTGCATTTTGTTAATTTGTCGGGTTTTATTATTTATTTAACTATTTGAACTGAATGTTGATATATAAACATTTTGAAAGTTGTTGTATTTCAAATTTTAATATACAAAATGCAACACTTGTTATCTCCCAATATAAACTGGTAAGAAGCCATACAGTAGAAGAGGATTGTGCAGTCTTTTATTTATTTATTTTACAAGGGTCAGTGCATATTTCCACCTCAATGTAAATGAGCCAGAGTTAGCTAATAAGCACATTTTTTATTTTATTTTCATTTTGTCCTGGGCAGGTTATTACTAATTATTAGTCTAATTTGAGGAATACAAGGCTTCAGCAGGCACTACAGTACAACACAATACCATACAATAAAATACATAAATGCATTACAAAAATAGCAGATACGTGTATACGTAAAAACATGGAGTATGTAAAGGCAGTACCACAGATG
The DNA here is from genome assembly GCF_010015445.1 of Perca fluviatilis. Classification (NCBI taxonomy): domain Eukaryota; kingdom Metazoa; phylum Chordata; class Actinopteri; order Perciformes; family Percidae; genus Perca; species Perca fluviatilis. The sequence goes on from NC_053122.1 coordinate 20,064,335, forward strand.
AGGTAGCATGATTACTCATGACTGCATGTTTGGATGCTTAAAGCCATCTCTTAAGTTTATGTTTAAAAGGTTAGGTAGTTAGTGTGCACTCTTAATTCAATAGGAACACTATTCCAGTATAGTGGGTGGCTCTGACTGAGAAGTTTGCCCAAACCTGCTACATCTGTATTGTACAACACTGTCCCCTCTGGTAGTTGCCCTTATTGCCCTGCCTACCTCTGTGTACAAACCTCTGTGTTTATTTCCCACTACTCTATTGTGGAGTTTTTTTTTTTTTTCAGTATTGGTTGTTTTATTTTGTTGACGCAGTGTTTTCTGTGGACTCTGCATTTTCCCCTACTGCCGGCTGCATTTTTCAGTTTCTTCCCCCCCTCCTGCTTTAGGCTGTTGTTTTCAGTCAATTTTTTTCTCACCCAAAATGCACTAGACAAAACCTGCACAATTTGCCTACAGTGGCTCACAGGGGACAGTAAAACTGTTCATGTGTGAAATTTGACAAATCAACAAATTACATGTTGACAGGGTGAAATGAGGAAAGGGTGCTCCAATTTAGCAGACGGCGATTTTTGGCTCCACATTTGCAATTTCACAGCAATCTTTTAACTTTCAAGGACATTTCTGCTCCATTCGTTTTTGATCATGCTGGACCCATAATGCAGTGTGCATTTGCATGTGAGCATTTGGTCTCAATTGTGGTCTAAATTTTAGTTTGCTGTGAACTGCAAACCAAACTGTGGTTCTGAAAACATGTTAAGTTGCTTGACATTGATTTATCTATTAATATCTAATATCCATCTTTGGATCTGTATATATATATACCCGGACCAAAGATCGAGTTACCTAAGTGTGATCTTATTGGGTTGAAGTATAACAGCAGCCCACAGTACAATCGCATTTTTTTTCATTAACGTTTCAGCTTGAATTTCTCACCTGTACCCTTAAACCTGTAATTTATTTGTTTTGGCCACTTGGGGTAAGTGCAATAAGTACACTGACAACCTATCAACATATATACTTATTTTGATATTGTAAAAGTGCAAGCAAACTGTTACCTATTAACACATTCAGCAGCTACAGAACCACATTATCATCTATTTGGAGTTGTGCTTCAGGTCACTTGAGAAAGTCAAATATCCACTCTTCTTTTTAACTCAGATTTGGTCTCTACCACCGTAACTCCTGAGGGAAATATCTGGCTCTTTAGCTGCTAAATGCTCCACTGTGTTCACCAGCTTGTTGCTAATAGTAACTGTACAGTGGAATTATGCAAGCTTTTTCGAGTTAGGGTCAGGGTTAGCTGCCTGTTTTGATTGAAAATGATTCGGATTAGAGCTGTGAGAATGAAACAAAACAGTTTGTTGCCATATTAAAATAATGAGATGAAACATGCTAAAATACTCTGTAGGACTGAGACAAACCGCAGCCCTAGCGACAACTTTCAGCTGACAACTAAGTGCAGGCAGCAGCTGGGAAAACAGACTTCTGACTGGAAAACTGCTGGGGTGAATCACTGGCTACCTGGGAAAATGGGGGTCGGGTAATTGAATGGAAAACACTCATCATCTGCCATCAAGGTGTCCAGCTACTCCACCGCAGCCACTCAGTGACTGACAGCAGGAAACTGTGACTGTAACGCTCCCCTGTTGTGGTTGTAGGCAGCTCCCTGTAATATGTTCAACAGTGTGTGTGAGGCAGTTACACTGCTAAGAGAAATGTGTGTTTAGTCGATCCTGATGGGAAAGATTTCAACAATCCTCCAAAAGTTGCAGTGATGAGGTTTGGCCCATCTGCAGCTGGTTATCAACTTCAGTGAAATCGACAATTAACCATCTCAACAAGCACAAAGATAAAACTGACTTTAAAAAACAACTGCCATCATATTTTGAGAGTTCTTCTAAAATATTCATGACACAGATATCTCAGCTCTCTTGACAGCTCAATGTGCAATTGAAACTTTTTTTCAAAAAGTTTTCCTGAGTGTTAGAAATCCCCCCTGCACACATCCCTATCAAATGTGATGGGAAGTGTAAGTCACGTCGCCTTTACAGAAATTTCAAAGCAAAGCAAAGGCTTGTAAATTCTGGTTATAGTGTATTGAAAACCTGTTGCGGACTCAGAGAAATAGAGGCATACATCTGAAACATCACCTTCCAATGCTTTGGAAGGATCTCAATAGAAAGATATTATGAAATTAGAATTTTGAAAAACTGACAGCTACTCTTGCAAAGAGCTAAGTCAAGGGGAAATGGACTTGCTAGATATACCATGCTATGTGCCATTTTTATGAAACTCCCTACAAAAAGAGTAATTTTTGTTTTTTTTATCATTCACATTTTTATTGCCTTTTATAGAAACAGAGACAAAGACAACAGTGATCTCTCACTAAGCGAAAACGGGAGAGATAACAACAAATGAGCGGGAAAAAAATAAATAAAAAATAAATAAATAAAAAATACATATATACACACACACACACACACACACACACACACACACACACACACACACACACACACACAGGGTAAACATTGGTCTAACTCGTCTCCATATCTTTCACATATCATCACACCAGTAGCACAAATGATGAGTATTCTACCAATATCTGATTGTAAAAATGTGGGTAGGTCCTGATGAGCTCTTGACTGCTATTCACATACACAATATAGGGGCAGTCTTCCCACTACTGTGACCTGCTGACACCTATACACTAAAACATTGACATGATCTAGTGTGGATTATACAATACCAGTCATCTCTCACACATCTTAGTAGTGACTTATACATACATTAAAATCAGTTCATCAAATTCTCCCCCATTAATTATGCAATATTGCATTCATGTAGAAATATTGCATATTTTCCAAAATACCTCCTTTTTGTTCAAGTAAAAAAATGATTGTTCAGAGCTGGCCATTTTGGTAATTTCTCCACACCATTCATTGAAAGGGATGATATGCTTTGTTTTCCAATGTCTTAGCACAATTCTACAACCTGTGGTAAGGGCCAGTCTGCACCACAGACTCTGTTGAACTGACAGGCCTACCCCTGCTGGTATTATGCCTAATATACAAAGTGCCGGGTTCTGTATCAAGTCTGCTCGTAGTACTTTGTTAATGAATGTTATAATATTTTCTCATAAGTTTGTAAAAAGAGTAATGTTTTAAAGAAACGAATCATGAGAACAGCTTGGTAACACTTAAGGGCCCCACATTTTGAGTAGTTACCAGGGAAGAAATCAGGAACAAATGAAGAACTAACTGCTAGTGAACCATTAGTGAATAAGTAACTCCCAATCAAATTTTATACAGAAGCTAATGATTAGTTAACTGAGAAACAAGTAAGGAATGAATCAGTAACGACCTGATAATTGATGAATAGTTAATAAGAACTTCCCTAATAAGGATTATATTGTAGATAATGATGAGTTACTAGAGACCAGACTGGGAAAGCCTTTATCAATAAGCTACGGTCAGTTCGTGAACTGATCACATTGACCACTTTCTTAATGAGTTGTTCCTGATTAACTCTGAACCAGCTGCTGAGCGGCACAAAACTAGTAACAACTCAGTAATTACTAATTAGTTAAACATTAGTTTTTCTGTGGAAGGTAACACTGACTACATTTACATGCACATAATATTCCGTGTTTTGCCCTTTTTCCGAAAAAGACAATATCTGTGTTTCTCATTCTTATCAGGTCTCCAGCCTGGCCAATTGTTGGCTGGTTGGTTTGTGTACAGCAACCATAGCAACACACAGAGCTGACCATAAGCTGTAAACAGGCAGGAGGCCGTAAACTGGCTGTAAACTGCAGTAAAAACCCAGATTGCGACGCGTATACTGAATGCGCTGAATACATGTCCAAAGAATGCCTCTTAAACCCGAATAATATTGGAATATCCCACGTCTTATTCGGAAAATGCTATAAAAGGCCTCATTTGGAATATCCAACCGGAATATATGCTGTTTCTATGACCTGTATCAAATTCGGAATATTGGTGTGCATGTAAACGTACTCATTGATTCTCAAACCCACCCACACTAAAACCACTTTAGCTTTGCTGTTTAGGAGCCACTACTGGAGCTGTTTCCACTCTTACTCAGTATTAAAACTGTCATTTATCATGCCCTCGTTGACCTCTCCTTGTTGCTGGCCCTCTGGGATTTCCCACTGCCATCATAAGTGGTATTTTATTTAAAAGTTAAAGTGCAGTTTGTAAAGTCAAAGCTTCAGGAGACAAAAAGCCTTGTCTCATCAATAACAATAAGTGAGTGATTGATTGAAGCGGCACATCTTTGTGCATCATTTAGATTTTTTTTTTATCTGCACTCTGGAGCATGATAAGTTATACCTGTAAGTAAACTAATAACACTGAGAGGATGTATATTTATTTAATAAACTAACTCAGCTGGAAAATGAAATTTCTGGTAAAGAGAATAAGAACGTGAAAGCAAGATGCTGCAGCAATATGGTGACACTGTATGTATAAGTAAGCACAGAATGTCCTGAACGAGCCAGTCTGTCCTACTAACAATGTTTGTTGTGATGGCAATACATTTAGATCCATAAATAATTAATTTACATTATTCTCAAGTATCAGTACCACATTTTAAATCCCTTGCTACCACTCCGACTGTAACCTGCTCTGCAAGTGGTCACAGGCATATTTTTGTAGTTTTAGTGCAACGCATTATTACATAACAGAAAGTGAAGAATGAGATTGTAAATGACTGCTGGGACATGGTGCTTTTTACTTTGTAAAACATGGTTATACCATAAACGTTATTGCGACCATTGCTGGATTTCAGAAGTTGATACTGATAAGTATATCGTGGGGGGCGAATGATGTAATGCCATCACTCTTTCTTAATGCATTTTTGGGCATTTTATGACTTTATAATTGAGCTGACAGAAGAGCGATGACAGCAAGTTAGGTGAGTGTGAGATGGGGAACAACAGGCAACAAACTGGACCCAGCAGTTGACAAAACAATCTCACGTCAAGGTCCATTTAGTAGCTATTCTGGACCATTTAATCATATTTACAATTCCACAATATCTGGGCAAACTCCATGTGCTGATAAGGATCATGTGATATGATCAAAAAGGTCCAGAACAACCACTTAATGGACTTTGAGGTAAAACTGTTTTGTTAACTTTAAAACTGGCTTTAATTCAAACTCTTCGCATCCAAACTCAAATCAATACAGAGTTAAATGATGTCAACTTAAGAGGTGGGACAATTAGCTTAAAAGGCCTTGAACAACACAAAAACAAAGAAATAAATAAAAACAAAACATTTGCTGTATCCAATCACATTTTTCATTATTGCCTCTGCTATTCAATCCATGACTTCTCCTCTACTCCCAAAGCAAAAGGTAAATCTTCCTCCTCTCTACAGTTCCTGTTCATGTCATCACTTGTATTTTCTCTCCTCTCATGCTTCTTGCTCTTTCTGTCTCTGGCAGTGCTTCCCTGGTGTGTCTTCAGTAATCTGGTCAGCGTCAGTCTCCCTCTTTCTCTAAGTGCCCTCTGAAAACCAATTAACCCTATCAGCCATATCGGAGTATCACCAGATAAATCCATCGCTGCTCCCTGTGTGTGAGTGTGTGTGATGAACATATAACTTTCTCCTGGTCACAGTACGCACACACACACACACACACACACACACACACTGTTGTACTGTTGCCATGGAGATGGAATAAGGCCCAGCCATCGCTCTGGCTGAATGATTGTCACCAGATAACGAGCCAGTGTGTGTATTTCAATGTAATGTGTGTTTTGAGTGTCAATGTGTGTGTGTGTGTGTGTGTGTGTGTGTGTGTGTGTGTGTGCGAGCGTGCATGTGTGTGTGTGTGCAACAGGATTTATCAGTCTCCCGCAGATAGACGGAGGTGGGGCCTCTCATCCTATCATTTGGCCCGGTCAGTCAGTGCAGGGAAAGAGAGACCACAGGAGAGGTAGAGAGAGAGAGATTTCACCTTATCTCACTTAATGGAGATTGAGTTGAATGCATGCGAGTGTGTGCGTGGCTTCCTCTGTGTGCGTATGAGCATATGTGTTGGGAAGAAAGAAGCTGACCTCCACCAAACAGCAAGTGTCCAATCATAGCTCAGCAATCGTAGCTAGCCACAGCAGTCTGTCAAACATGTTAAAGAAGTGCATTAGGCTGTGATAAAGACTCTTTTAAGAGTGTGGAGGGTGGTGTCTTTTTTCACTCAAACACTTCCAAGGCCAAGGAGCACATTATTAATAATAGTAGTTAACAGTTTGTGGGGTTACAGATTACATAACAAAAGCCCTTCACGACAAACACCTACGGTGTAGTATTTCAACATTGTGTGGAAGATGATCCTGGATGCTAAGATTTTAGGCTAACGTTAGCAGCTCTGTCTGCTCTAATTTGACCGTAGCTTATGAACTTCTGTGTGTATCTGTGTGTAACAGTTTATGTGTCCTAAATGTAGAAAAGCACGGAACATTTGCCATTAAATCCTGACCGATACGGTCTCCATGTCTGGGATTAAAAATGGCCTCTTTATTTTATTATTAATAAATAAAGGTACTGCTGGTGTGCTATGCGCGTGACAGAGCATGAGAGCAGGTGTCCCATGTCAAAAGCGAGAGATGGCAGCCCTGCAGTAGCTTAATTAGCTAGCTAGCTGTAGCTGATACAAACTGCTAGCAACAGTTTTCATTTCAGATGGCAAAATTGATGTTCGCTGGATAAAAATGAGGAGCTGCAAATGTCTACTTCGCGCCTGACCCATCGTTTAAAAAATGACTACGAACTTTGAGTGGTAAATCTGCCACCGTTTTCCTTGTAAACTGCATATGTGCCATGCCAAAACGGACAGCTTGACAGAATGGCAACAGTAAACGGTCATAAAAAACACGTGAGAGAGAAAAGGCGAAAGAGAGCAATTGTGTTCATTAGAGCCCGTATGAACATTTGTGACTAAATGCACTCGCCATGCGTTCTTAATAAAAGTGATGATCCCTTCATTCCCCTGCCACCTGGGAAACAGGAGGCTCATCAAAGCCTGATTAGATACTGCAGTCAACCGTGTACACACAAACACACACCAGGCTATGTATATCTAATTCATAACCTTACAGTCTTCAATCATATCCGCAGCAGCATGTTTCCTGCTTTATGAGAGCTTGGCACAGAACACAAAGAGTGAGGAGGCAAGAGTGTGACAGAGTTGGCAGAAGGCCAGACTAACTAATTTGCCGTAATGACTTTCTGGCAGTCTGGACACAGAGGAGCTCCCGAATAAAGCGGAAGGCCGGGCCACGACGGCCAATTCAATTACTATTCCGCCTCAGTTTACCCGATAGACGCAGATCAGGGCAACAACAACACAACAGCCGGTTATGATATGCTTCTCTGCTGAGCTAGAACAACGAAGCAAGTCATTTCTTATGAGTAAATAAGTACAGGACAGCACTCCCAATAACTGTACAGTAACTTCTGTTTTATTGCCGAGATCTGGGCCGAGATGTCCTTATGGAAATCAAAAGTGAAACTGTAGTACAGTGGATTGTTGTGTCGAGGGTTCAGAGCTGTTGAATTAAAAATGTTGGAAAAGAACATATTGTATTGTAGGCTCCTGCTTTTTTATGTGCAAAGGGTAAAAATAAAAATAAATATAATAATAAATCACAATAATTAAGCCCTCTACATATACTGCTTACGATATATACAGTACAACATATGTAATGGTTTTATTCCTAATTAAAGGTTATAATGATTTCAAAGGTTCACTTTAAAATCCCAGCATACAATATGATTTACTGTAAATTACTCATTATAATTCTGACTACTCAAACCAGGAGAAAAAAATCGAATGCATTTGATTCAAATTATAAAAGTCCCATTAATGCAAAGTGTGAACAACTCAACACCATTTCTTACTGAAAGGTAAGTGGTGATCTTTCATATTTTTTCTGTTATTGTTAACAAATTGATCCTACTAAGAAGTATTGTCTATGTAGCAAATTCCTTTGTGCTGTAGATCTGCGCCCATAAAAAAACTAAAGTATGCAGCAGAGACACAGGCAGTAAACGATACAGAGGGAATACAGTGTGGTGTCGAGACCACAGAGTGACAAACCAGAGTACAGTTAGCTACAGCCCTGACATGAGGACATCAGTCAGAGAGAGAGAAAAGAGAAACAAGTGACTACCATTGATACCGGATATATCAACATGACAGCATAAGCCACAGAGGAAGCGGGTCAGAAAAGACTGAAGGACAGAAATAAAGGGAGACGGAGAGAGAAAGAAAAAGATGATGATGATGATAATGACAGAGTGGCTGCCAAGAGTAATGACAGCAAAGGTTAGAGCTGCCCTGTAGGAGTTGGTCGGCATGTGTCACTCAGAGAAAAAGCAGACTCACACACACACATGCACACACACACACGCGCACACACACACACACACACACACACACACACACACACACACACACACACACACACACTTTGTACATAGGAGTTGCCACCTAACATGCCAAAGGAGAGCGTCAGGAATGTGAATCATGAGAATCAAACCCACCTGACATTTTGACAAATATGGGGCCAGATGGTTGCTGTGGCTTGCTGCCTTGATCTGCTGTGCCAGACCTGCTCTCACAGACATATGGGGCTCTGGTTGTGACAAAAACAACTGTGATGCTGTAAAAACCAAAAGAGGGGCACTCTCCAGAGGCAGAGGAGTCTCCCTCTCTCTCTCTCTCTCTCTCTTAGCATGCCTCATCACATCTAACCTCTCCAACATTAAGGGCACTAAATACACATATATATACACACAACTATATTCCTGCAAACCACCTTTGTTGCAGTGTTAGACATCAGGCTCTGAGCAGCAAAGACTATTCTCTAACATTAAGGGCCCCATTTTAATGATCTAAGCGGATAAAAGGGTCCGTGCACCGGGCGTATGGTTCAAAAGGGTTGTACTTGGTGTCTTAATTAATCATAGGTGTGTTTTGGGCGTAACATGCAATAAACCAATCACAGTTTAAAAGCCAGGTGCATTTGTACCTTGGCGCATTGCTATTATTGCTGCGTTCATGCCACCTGGGAATAACAGGGACCGCCCCCGTGGTTACGTGGTTACGTTGTTTTTCCGACTGTTTTTCCGACTGCCAGTGTTTTTCCGACTGCCGGTCGGGATGCATGACTGCCACCAACGGTTGGGCGTAGCCTAGAGCATCAGGTGTGTGAAAACATGGAGGCCACAATAACAAAAGATTTGCTGCTGTTTTCTTATACAAGCATAGAAACAGCACATCGCCAGGTGTTTGTTTGTGTTATCTGCAGGACAACCAATGGGAAAGGACACGGATAAGGTGTTGTTTTTTTATACATAGGCCTATTTATGAATAATTTGAAACATATTATGTCTGTGTATGTTTCTTGGCAGAGTTTATTGTCATTGAAATATGTTCAGTGAACCAAAGTCACCTACATCAAACGTCAGCTGTCAACAATGCGTCACCAACTGGGAAACTCGGTTAGCAAAATCTAGCCCGAGTTTCCCACCTCTGATTCCCACAGGAAGTGACTTGAATGCTGACGTTTTCACTTGGAAAAATTTTTTTCCGATGTCTATGAACGCAGCATCTGATGGTGGATTTGCTTAGCCTGGCTCCGCTCTCCTACATACAGTACAGGCCAAAAGTTTGGACACACCTTCTCATTCAATGCGTTTCCTTTGCTTTTTTTGACAGCGCTGCAAACCCTTGGTGTTCTCTCAATGAGCTTCATGAGTTACCTGAAATGTTTTTCACTTCACAGGTGTGCTTTGTCAGGGTTAATTAGTGGAATTTCTTTCCCTTATTAATAAAAAAGCAAAGGGTGGCTACTTTGAAGAATCTAAAATATAAGACATGTTTTCAGTTATTTCACACTTTTTTGTTAAGTACATTATTCCATATGTGTTCATTCATAGTTTTGATGCCTTCAGTGAGAATCTACAATGTAAATAGTCATGAAAATATAAAGGAAATGCATTGAATGAGAAGGTGTGTCCAAACTTTTGGCCTGTACTGTAGTTCCGCTCAATTTTCATTTTCCTTCAGTACTCCGTCTTGGTTTGCGGTGTGTCGGTACACGATCCGTTCTGCGCATGTGCAAGAACGTTAAGCACATGCTCAGATGAAAATCATGTTTTACGGGGATTTACGACATTAGCTAGATATTAGCTATTAGCTATATAAACTAACGTTAGCTTCCCAGTGGAGGCTAGCGGCAGACTGCTACAACTAACGTTATTTTAGACTGAATCAAGCTGTCAGCTAGCTAGCAGTTAGCCGAATTAGCTGTTAGTTTAGTTATGTTTAGCTTCCTGGTGGAGGCTAGCATGGAACAGATCATGCAGTGTAATCCTGTTTTACCGAGGATACTCAAGAGGATCCTGGACAATGCACGATTTGTTCCACGCTTCCGGTCGTAGTTGTAGCGGCCAGCTGTTAGCCTCCATTGGGAAGCTAACAGCTAATATCTAGCTTTCGTAAATCCTCGTAAAACAGGATTTTCATCTGCGCATGCGCTTAACGTCTTGCGCATGCGCTTAACGTCTTGCGCATGTGCTTAACGTCTTGCACATGCGCAGAAAGGATCGTGCAGGCAGCACAGATCGTGTACAGACACGGTGTATTCTTGGGTTTTCTCCGGCCAAATATTTGGCGGTCCAATCAGCGAACAGAGGGAGTGGCTGACAACGATGATGTAGAGGACGTGTGCTAGAAAGATGCGAGCGAAGCCATTCGGTCCGTTGTGGCAACGCTGCCGAATATCCAGAAGTTAAAGCCCGAACAAGAACAATCTTTGCTGAGTTGTGTTGGTGGCCATGATGTTGTAGCCCTCCTCCCCACTGGGTTCGGGAAAAGTTAGATTTTCCAGCTCGCTGTGTTAGTGGTGAAGGAGTTGGCTAAGGCTAACGCTAGCGATGCTAATGCTAAATACAGTACAAGCCGATAGTCGTCTGTCTCCCCTCTTATTGCAGATCCAATAGTTTTAAACTTCAACAGAGTACCCGCCTTCAAGGAAGTTAACACTTGTCAATGGAGAGTGGGCAGACTCTCTGTACAAATAAAATGTACAAGAGTCTGGTAGGACCTGGCTAGGATTTGCTAAGCAGGAAGGAGAGATTTTCAGCAGAAGAAACTGATCTTCTTGTGCGTAAAGTTAAAGTGCGCAAGCAGATCATATCATAATACTATTTCACATTGTAATATTTTTATTTGTAATCTTTTGCATGTTTGTGTCCTGCTGCGCATCCCTGTGTGTGTTTGTAACAAGTATAGTGTGCGCGTTGTGCACAAGCCTAGTTGCATTTTACTAATGCGCTGTTAAAATAATGAAATGCTGCGCTATTGACTTTAGACCAGATTTTTGTTGGTCAATGGCACGATCACTTCCCACTGCCTCAAGATAGCAATACGCCAAGAATGCACCTGAACACACCTACCTGTAAGACCAGCATGCCCATGGGCACAAAGATGGGCACAGGTGCATTTGCTATTTAAACGACGTGGGCGCTGGACGGGAAATTGACAACCGCGTCGGTCTTAAACTATCTTTAGCAAAGACACTTGCTGCAAGATAGGGCCCTAAGCTTACAATGGTGGATAAAAAGTCCAGATTAAAATAAAAAAACATTATCCACAATGAAAACATTAAACATCCACAAAGGGAATGAAGTTAAAATGTATTTATTACAAGCAAGCTTGAATTCAAAATACTGAAAGCTATTTTGGATGGCAGCTTTACAAATCACTAGGGAAGGACTAGATAGCAGAACCTAGAAAAGTAACAAAACTGGGGCCAATGTAATGAAATATCCTTACAGGTTTCTGAACGTAGTCAGCATCTTTGAAGTATTTTGCACAAGTACTCAATTTTATTACTATTTGAACTCCCACCTCTCCAAGTAGGTTTTTATCCACCTGTTTTTATGCCTACTTTTAATCTGCGTGCACCAAAAAAGATGAGTGGCCTGACGGAAAGATGTTTGGAAACTGCGGTACCAGCATCTTCCCCTGTAGACAAAGCATTCATGTAGAGCTGCAAATATTTTCTTTATTGATTATTCTGTCGATCATTTGTTTGATTAATGGTTTAGTCATTAAGATGTCAGAAAACAGTAAAAATATTTACAAGTTTCCAGAGCCCAAGGTGACGGCAACAAATTGTTTATTTTGTGTTACCAATAATCCAAAACCCAAAAATGTTCAATAGAGAATAATATAAAACCGTGAAAAGCAGCAAACCCTAACATTTGTGAAGCCGGAAGCAGCTAATGTTTGGCCTTTTTGCTTAACAAATGGTCTATTGATTGTCAAAATCGTTCCATCGTTCGCTGGAACAAATAACCAATGATGAAGATCCACTGCAGTCACACAAATCATGCGACAAAGCCTCCGTTATTTCTCGCTGTCTGCGTTTCGCAAATAAGCAACCTATGATGTTCTTCAACAGTTTGTGTGACTTTGGGCCCTATTTTAACGATCTAAGCACACGGCGTGAAGCGCCTGGCGCAGGCGCGTTTAGGGAAAGGGGCAAACTTTGTGTTTGTTTCCGCTACATTTATATAATGCTGCCATTCATGTATCATTCTTACACGCCACTAGAAAGCCCAAACAACTGAGAATAAAATGAGCAGTGGTATCAGGAGATTATGTAACCTGCTTCAAGGCACCTTGTTGTACATCAACCTGCCTCTATATCACCTTAGTGGTTGATAAAAATATGGGGTACATGTGTGAGGCTAATTTGTTCATTTAAAAAAAACAAATGCCATCTAAGTGTAAGATAAGATAAAACTTTCTTTTTCCCCGAGGGAAATTACTGTGCAGCAGTTGCAATAAAAAGTGGGAAAAGTGCAAATATAAAAGTCAAGATAACAAATACAATAAGATGCAAATCCAAAAGTGTACAACATGGATCATAAAAATATATACAGGTTAACGGTAGGGATCAGTCTGAATCTTGTATTATATCCATAATTGAGAGCAAATACTGTCATGTGTATCATTAACTCATTAATTATGACAGCTTTCATTTTACAAATCTAGTGATCAGTGTCACATCACAGTTTTCCTGTTCACAGCGATCAATATTGAAACCCTAATGTGGTTTGTCTTAAAGGTCTCCTTGGTGATCTTGCCACAGAGATGCGTAAAAAATGATATGGTCCCAGAAGCGGGAAGAAGTCTATAATGTTGGAGCTGTTGTCCATGCATCACAAACCCCTGACTAACCCTTACAAAAATGTTTTTGTATGGGTTCTGTAGAGGTGGGGGGAGACACATTTTACAATGGTTATAAATAGGCAAAGAGCCACTTGAGCTGAACTGATCCCCCTAATAAAAGGCCCCCTATGTGTTTGTGAGTTTGCCGGTCTCAAGAGAACAAACAGAATGGGTTGCATATACATATGTGTGTACAGTATCAGATCTGAAGTTTAGGTAAGTGCAAGAGTACATGGTTAATACAGAATGTTCATGATTATATCCATAGGTGGGGAAACAGCGATGACATGCCATGATGTGCCTAACACATGCAACACGAAGACTTGAAGCCTTGTTTCTATCCTGCTGAGGACTTCATTTTCCTTCTCCTCGTTATGCAAGGTAAGACACACACACAGGAACAAACACACAAAGGCTGAGTTACACGCTGCATGTCCCTCAAACCTACAGCTCGATAACGTCAGATGACTCACCCTTCTCCATTTCCCATCAGGACCAATATGGGACACCATCTGCCTCTCCCCTAAAAATGACAAAGCCTGCTCCAATTTCCCCATCACTTTCAGATTTTGCTCGGCCTGTGTGGGTGTCAGTGTGTTTGAGTCTGAGCTCCAGCAAATGGAGATCTCGCTGGTAGAATCCGGAAACACTCCTCTGTTAGTGTATGGACTAAGAGACCGAAATAAGAAAAGCTGATAATAATACCATGTTTCTTTTCCTGACTTTTTTTTTCTGGAAGTGAAAGCGACTGTAGCATGGAAAGACTGTTTGTTAAAAGACACACATAGTTTGTTTTAGCAACCAGGAGCATCCCAAATCACAGAATTTCCCCTCAGAGACACAACTCCAAATGGATGCTAATGTTGCTCTGTGTCTGCTGGATGTTAAATAAGAAACTGTTTGCTAACATGCTTGCCGTAACAACTTTACAAGGTGAAAACATGTCAGTGTTGTGTGTTTGTTAGCTTGCTGTGGGGGCAGCAGAAAAGGCTGAAAACACAACATTAACATAGTATCACCTTATGAATTTTATATGGCAAACATGTTAGCAAACCGTTGCCTAACAAATCCAGTAAACACGTAGTAACATTAGCATCCATTTGGAGTCCTGTTTCTGTCCACCTGATGAATGTGTAAGTCCAATGTTCACTCTCCATTTAGCTCAGGTTTGGTCTTCACCCACTCCTGAGGGAAATATCTGGCTCTCTAGCTGCTGAGTGCTCAACTACTTTCACTCGCTACTCGCCAACTTGGTTAACTTTGCCCGACGCTAACTTTATATTTGTGCAGTTTGGTGCTGGAAAAGTCATATAAATGAACATTATTAGGATTTTTTTTTCGCTAAAAACTTCCTGCTACTGGAAATGGAGATAAATCAGTGAGGCGAAAACAGTAAAGTTGTGGACCATAAAATCAAAACAACAAGCAAAATGTACATGCAAAACGCTCATGGGCAGTAGCGGTTTTTGGTACGGACGAAGCAGGCAGCTTTTTCAGGACAAATGGGGGGTAGCACAAGCACTTAAAAAAAAAAAAAGATCCTCAAAGCGGTTTTCTACTGTATTATTTATCAATTCACCGTGTGGGGAATTGGCAAATTGGCGCCCCTGCTTGCTGAGAGGTACCGTGTACACTGCACAGAGAAGCTGTGTGAGAAGGGCAGTGGGGACAGTTCACCTCTGGGTCAAAGGGGGTCTCAGGAACTGCAAAGTTGGGTTCTGTGGCTTTGTGGCTACGAGCGACCTTCACATTTTTCATTATCATTTCATTGTTGATACTGTATAAACAAAATTATTTATCAGTACTGCTCTAAGATAAGTTGAGGACTCAAAATGGGCCATGTGGACTGTGGTGGAAGTTTTCCTAAGAAGCAGCAGCGTTTAGAAATATCAATGATTAAATGAAAATGAATAATGACCGTTTGAGAATTAAACCAAAGTTTGGTCTTTGAGTAAAGCCAAAACTTTTTTGACCAGTAGACCTATGAAAGACATCGCAAACATTCCGGTCCATATTTATGAGTAATTTCACCCACTATGGGTCCAGTTGCATCACTGGGACGGGGAATTTCTTCTTCCATGATTGACCCTTGGACCTTATAGTATACTATGTCTTGATCGATGTGATCGTCACCACACCACAAGGTTATTTGTTCGGGAAACTTACGTGAAAACAGCACTGCGGACGAAATCAACTTAATAGTCAAATAACTTGACCTATTTAGTATGTTTCGCCTTGTTGCAGTCTGTCTCTAAATAATCAAGAGGCTCTTCTAAAAGTATAGACTATTTGTTTTTGTTCGGGAAACTTGTATGAAAAACCCGGTGCGACCCTGCAGTCAAAATCTAACTATCTTTTTTTTTTTACTCTGCAGTCCGCCTCTTTATTCATTTTTACGCCTTGCCTACTCTGCCAGTTCTCTTACTGGTCTTGTCCGTCAATCAATTGTCTTATCACCGTATGAGAATTCAATCATAAATATGTCCGTGTCTGCCAAAAGATGTCATTCATAACCTCAGTCCTATATCTTTGTTACCCAAAATGACCCCAAAAAAAAAATACTTCCCAAAAGTCAGAATTAGTTTCATTTATTCTCTTTAGTTAAGAGAATGATTTCGCCAATTATTCATTACTTAATTCGTTTAGCAACGGTTGCTTGTTTAGAATGTTTGTTCAAAACCTTGAATTCACAATCCAATTGTAATTAATCAATTTTATCTTACCGTGCTGCTTGAAATCTCTTCCTGTTCGTTTTTAACGTAGTGGAAAACAGTCAAGAGCGCTCCGCGGTCCTAACCCTCTTCTCTCTGAAAAATCTTTTTAAAGGTTTAGAGGTATGAGGCAGGTGATTTTTGATCCCTGGATAGCCAGTCATCAGCGACCCAACAGAGCTCTTTTCTCTGTTAACTCATCCATCCTGCCGAGACAACGCCAAATTGTCGTGGAAGTTTTCCTTGAAGCAGCAGAGTTAGTGATATTCATGATAAAATCAAAACACGCAGCACAACTGAAAATGTCTTTCCCAACTAGAAACCTAAAAATCAAAACATCTTATAGTGAAGAAACTCCATTAAGCCACCCCTCTTCAAATATCTTTAGCATGCTGCCACTTTTCTAAAAAATACCATAGACAGTCAGATGATTTTACAACCTTCCATTCTGCTCCAGTGTCTCCTACATTAGACTAAACACCTGCTTATCTCAGGAGACAGAAAGAGATACGGTTTGTGGCCTTCTCGACTTCGTCTGCTAAAAAGTCAACAATGTGAGAAGGTTCAAACTAGTGAAACTAAATAATTCTACTGGGCTATAGTTCATGGTTGCCAACTATTTCACTTGGAGCCTTTTGAATCTACACATGAAGAAGCTAAATCTTGTGGCGTTATAAAACAATCAAACCAATGGTTAATATCATTAAACAAATGGTTAAAATAAAATTTGCCACCACAGGACTGCATCTCAATGGATCCCAACATGACATTTGTAATTATGTTTTTTATTTATTGATTAAACTAGTCATAGAGGGAGGCCACATTTCTTGAGCCCGAGCCTCTGAAGAAAGACTACGTTTCTCATCCGACTTCAGACAAAATGTTTACCTTGGGGGCTTCTCTCCACATGCATCTCAAACTTCTGTTGTGATCTTTACAAAGTCACATAACGAAAACCCATCCAGTGAGAGTAACTCCTGTGAAGCACAGAGTTCAGAGGAACCGACATTAGAAATTTAGTCTCGCCCCGAGACTCAAGCTTTGGAGCTCTTTGGTCGTCATCTTTTGGGATTCAGTCCCATGAAAATTGACTGTTCCTGTTGTCAGAGAGGAGGGTGATCCAACAGTGAGCCATAACACATCCCATTGAGAATCACTACTGTGAAGAAACCCTGTCACATAAACAACAAAGACAGATGATCTACTGGCAGAGAGACAGTAGGTGAAAATGCCTCAAGGCGATGTGCATTACCCATATTACTCCACATCTTTTTTTCCAGTCCTTTCTTTTCCTTTGCTTCTTTGTGTCTTTCCTTCCTTCTTTGATTTTCTTTCTCCTTGTTTCTTTTCTTACTTATTTCTGTTTATCTTTTTTTCCTCCCATATTTCCTTTATCCCTTAATTCCTTCTTTATTGCCCTCTTTCTTTCCTTGCTTCCTGTCTTTCAGTCTGTCTTCCCTTCTTTCTTTCTCTGCTTCCATCTTTCTTTCCTTCCATCTTTCTTTCTTTCTTTCTTTCTTTCTTTCTTTCTTTCCCTCCCTTTCTGCCCTTCCTTTCTTTCTTTCTTCTTTCTTAAGTCTGCTGTTCCTAATTTTGGGCTAGCAGTGTTGTCCTGGGTCAAGAGCTAAAATGTTTCACGCCACAAAATCTTTAATGATGGGGATGCTTCACCAGACAATTAGATTTTGTTCCCTGCTTCATTAGTTACAAAGCACATATTAGCATTTTTTTTTTTTTAACTTCAACAGTCATTAACACTGTTGTATCTCTCTGCATTCAATCTTAAAAAGAGTAAAACTGTTGCCATTACTGGCTGCTCCAAAGCTAATTTTTTGTTTGACAGTCAACCTAAGACATCTTTCTAAAACATCCAGTTTTTTCACACTTAAAGCTAGTGCAAATTGTAGTACTTGTAGACAATTAAATTAAGCCTATCTCGGCTGTTCTTGCCATCAGGAAGTTGTAAGGAGGATCTAATCACAGCCAATAGCTGTCCAAGGAGGATTTATTAATTAGTATGTTGCTGTGGAAGGAGAGAAGCATGGAGAGCCTGGGAGTTGTCAACGTTTCTGAATACTAATCAGCTCTAATACAAAAAAAAATGTAGCAGCTTCCTAATACTATATGTCTGTTTTCCTTTCTTTCTCTCTCCTTTCTTTTTTTTTTTTTTTACTATACAGTGATTGGAAAACCATTTACTTTGCGTCATTGGATGCAGATAAGCTCCTCATAGGGGGAAGAAACATAAATCAGACTTTTAGAACAAACGTGCAGTGGATGTACTCTGAATAGATAGGCAGTATGATCTATTGGGATGTTAAAACTGCTCCACATTATTCATAGCCATGTATAGCTGGGGTCAACAACATGGCTGCTCTGGGAATGAGAGGTCTTAAAGCGCAGTATCAGTCAAGATCAATTTTACAGCCCTCAGGTTTAGCTCTTCTAAGTGAATTATGTGCCATACATTAACTTGATGTCTACGGAGGGCCAAAAGGGTCATAAACTTTGTTGGCATGGATCTGTAAGGATCTGCAAGATGGAGGACACTGCTTAGTTGAATATAGCTTATGATATGGAGCATGCATGATGGGTTACAAAGTTTTACGCTTAGTATGCTAACTCTTGAGGATACAAGCAAACTAAGTAGTTTTTGTAGAATCTTTAATTTTATTCTTTAATACACTTTCCACATAGTTCCTCTCCATTAGTAGAGCTGGATTTTGCTCGAAATTGTTTCGGTACCAGTAACAATTTGAATCAATCTGTTTTGCTACTGATAAAGACTTAGTTAATTTCTGGGTACAAAACATCCAATGCATGTGTTTAATGTTGTTATAACACAGCCAGCTGCCTAAACAAAATATAATGTAAAAATGACCAAAACCAGGATACAAACTAAGTATTAGGTGATCAGCTAAATGCTAATGTCAGCATGCTAACATGCTCACTATGACAATATTAACACCTTTTACCATGTTCACCATTTTAGTTTTGATGTGTTAGCAAGTTAATTTTAGCTAATTAGCAGTAAACACAAAGTAAAGTTGAGGCTGTTGAAGATGTCATTAGTTTTGCAGGTCATAAACTAAAGTATTGGACAATCAAATGTATTTTATTTTGACGTCATGCGTAAGCTAGATGAAAACTTAAGGGATCCCCAATGTTAGCTGGAGGGGGACATACATGTCTGTCCGGCAATACTGGTACTCAAAATGTATTTAGGTTCAACGCCCAGCTCTAGTGGTAACTGTCGTATATAAGCATCATCTCATTGCTGACTGTTTATATATTACTATTTATCTATTTATTTTATTGATGTACTGTATGTGGTGTACGGTCTGATCTTAGTGTCATTTAATTACCCCCTGGCGATGAATAAAGTGATTTGAATTTAAATTGAACTGACATTCTTTCCAGTAATCACAGGTATTTTGGGGTCACAACTGGCATGAGGCCATGTGCTGTACCAAGCTGCTTTTCTATTCAAAGTAAAGCATACTTTAACAGAAAACACCAAGCTGGGTTTTATTTGTGCTTTGGATTTGCTGTGAAATAAATAGAAAGCAGTCAAAGGAGAAGAATAATCTATTTGTGATGTGTTTGTTCCTAATCACAGGCCACAACCTTTGGCTCATAACTGGATGGAAGCATGTTGTTTTGTCATCCAATAAAAGTAATACGATTGCGGTTTGCCCTTGCCATGGCTGAGCACAGAGCTGTGATTGATGACAGAGTGGAGATACATTTTCAGACTGAGCATTGTGAGGGGGATAGAATCCCATGGGGCATGTAAGTCCAGAATGTGGCCAGTCAGCTTACTGCACAGCAGGAAATGTGTGCGTTTATGGTTGGATGTGTAAGTGTGTATCAGGGGTAATGATGCAGTGAAAATGAAAAGAGGGGTTCAATCATCATAGAGTAAAAGTAACAACATACCTATAAACCACTAAAAGCTTCATCAAACAACTTCAGAGGCTGGTTTCTAAAATACATTATTATTTGTTTAAAAAAACACATAAAACGCTCCTCTTCATTGTAAGTCATTATAAAAATTTTAAAAAAGTACTTGACAGGGTAATAATGTTTGGTTAAAAAAATTGGCTATTGGGAAAAAGTAATTAATCTTTAGTGCATATCTGAATACAAAAAGCATTTATAAAAGCAGTTTAAGTTTTAGATCAAAACTACTAAACTGTGAGTCAAACAGTAAATGCTAAATGTATTGTTATCTGGATCCCTTGGCTGAATATAAATCTATCAGTATAGGCCACACACTTAATTTGCTTACGCTCCCTCCCATGGTTAAAGGAAATAAAACCGTAAAACACATCCATGAATAAAACCAACCGCATTCCGATTCTAACAACATATTTCCGTTTTATGCTGGTTAGGATAGGAACTTTTAACTTTTAAAAGCCAGGCCTTGTATGTGGTAGTGGACAGAATGGAAACTGTCGAAGCTCAGCATCAAAATAACTGAACCACCCCTTGGTAAATCATGGGCCGCTAGACACAGTGCCCTCACTGACCAAGGTGCAAACTAACAAACAAAATAAAATAAAACATTTAGGAGAATAAATCGTTATGCAAGTACCATTACTTTTAATACTTAAAGTACATTTAAAATCAGGTACTTTTACTTAAGTAGGGTTGTCATTATGGTACATTTACTAAAGTAAATATGTCTCTGGTTATTTGTACATAAGTACTGAGATTCAGTATTTCCTCCACCACTGGTTGTTTCTCTCTTTCTGTAGACTCTCTCCCCTGTTCCCTGTCCTTCCTCCCCTCACTCTGTGCCACCTGGCATTCTCCAGAGAGAGTGCTGCTAATGACTCAGGGGAACTCTGTTTGTGTGTGTGTGTGTGTGTGTGTGTGAGTGTGTGTGTGTGTGTTGGAGGGGAGGTAATTCAGGGAATCATGGCCATTCTCCCTCGTCCTCCTGCATGATGGATTACCAGGATGGGGAGAGACCTCGCAGAGCCTGAACAACTACCTTACTTAGCTTTTTAACAAGCTATTCAACCAAGAGAAATATCATGAAGATCTATGTAAGCCTATATGCAAGTATGCATGTATCGGAGTATCTGTCTACTGCACTTGCCTTGTTCAGTAGTTGCTTTGTTATATAGTGACTAATGTATCAACCTCTCAGTAAAATATATGTGATACAAAAAAATTCTTCAGCTTCAGTGCCGTGTAAGCAGAATTTTTTAAATAGTTGTCAAGCTAATGTAATAGATTTGTCTTTCATACATGGACGCTGGTTGTACCACTCTGGTCAGCAGAACCCTGGGTCATATACTGTAGGTCCTGAAGTGTTGATTAAGATGGGGACCGTCTGCACCTACAATTGCTGTAACTCCTTTGTCACTAGAAACTAAAATATATATATTATATATGCTATATATTATTTATTGACACCATCAAGTAAGAACCATACAATCATTTAAGTTTGAATATCTAAAAGTGTTCTGAAATGGTATCATTACTTAGTAAATGTGATTTATTTACTATTGGAACAGGTCAATGAGGGGATAAATTATGGAGGCAGTGTGAGATGACTTACAGTTGTTACACCCACTTGTGAAGATGCCTTGTTTTCCTGTTTTTTTTCCACCCTAAAAGTTCATTTCATAGGATGGGTGGGCAGACATCGGCCACGCACACATTTCTGTTTAAACTACATTGGGTGTTTGCGCCTGTGGTTGTGTTTCCCACATGCAGTCGCTGCATTTACAGTGCACATGGTCTTAACTGTAAACTGGCTGTAAACAGACGTCTGCATAGACATTGGCAGTCGATAAAATGTATGTTTCACAGGTGCATGTTTAAGTTTTAAAGTACAATTGACATTAATATGATATAAATGTATAGTATTTACTGTATATATAGCATAGGGGTGGAAAGTTTTATATTGCACATAACTTCCAGAAGAACAGTGCTAAATTAACACACATACTGTATACTGCAGCTTTGCAGACACACAAACCTTTAAAAAAGAGACAACTTAAACTGCTCAACTTATCTTGTTAACAATCAAAAACTATTTAATTCAACGGCAACTTTAGTTTTTACTTTTTTAGCCCATAATATTCTAATAGATAATCAATTGTTCAAGCTTTTGAAAGGTGAGAAAAAAACAACAGCAGTCAAAACTGAGATCAATAAGACACATTTAAAGTTAATTTAAGAGAAAACTGCTTTATGTTGCCTTACAGCACTTCCACTTCCCTGAGCTATAAGTGCCATGTACTGAACACTCCTCTGAAAGATCTTAATTTGTGGTAAACGTGCACTAGGGAGAAGGAGGTCACAGGCTGTGTTAGCCTGCTCAGTGGGATATTGCCATTTTCCTTCACCATCCTTTTTTCCCCCATCATATGTATGACCTTTAAAGCGATGCAGGAGGGCAGCTTCTGTTGAGGTTTAATTATAAACTGACCCGAGGTCACATCATATCACTAAGAGTCTTTGCATATTATTCAAGGATTTAAGACCAATGACACCCAGGCTACTGCAAGTGGACAGATTATGAAGCAAGGGGGAAAGAGGGCAATTTATCAAAAGTGCTTTTAATCAGACCAATATAAAAATATGATAATGTACTGCGCAGTATTTTGGTTTCACACCTGTGCTCAATAATGAAATCCATTGACTTTCTCAGCATGTGGCTCGAAAGAAGGTTCTACTACAAAGATGAACAAATTCACTATAATCCTCTTATGATCAAACCAATTCTGATCCTCTAAATCCAAAACAAAGATATTTAATCAAATCCATTTTAATCCACTGAAGCAAACTTTCTGCAAATGAAACATCATTGTCTGGTTTAAAAGTTATTTTTTTAGGGTTTTATTTCCCTTTATTTCAGAGTGACAGCGGATAGACAGGAAAGGTGGGAGAGAGATGGGGGATGACACACAGCAAAGGGCCCAGGGTGCTGCAAAGCCTCAGCCTAAATGGGGCGCATGGTTTACTGGCTCAGCTAGAGGTCGCCGCTTAAAAGGGGTTTTTAACTTAATTTCGATAAATTCCTTTTGGAGATTGTTTTTCATTATAATTTCATTGTTCGACCTAACTGGATTGTTAATTAGAATGTTTCGTAGGTGTCCTCAAAAACACCTTGTACCCTTCACGCCACTCTCTGTCGGAGTTCTATTTAACTGGGGAGGTATGCCAGTAGTGAGTAGACACTAATTACCAGCCGCGACGGTGATGCTTGTATTGTTTTCACCTTGTGAGTCTGTGTGTGTGCGTGTGTGTCATCATGGCAAACTCCTGGAGACACATACTTTAAACTCCGGTTGATTTATGAGGACTATGGTTAACTGCTTCTCAGATCTCTGCAGTGCAAATCTAGACAGCTAGCTAGACTAATCTAAGTTTTCTGTTGCATGACTAAAACAACTTTTGAACATACACGTTCCAACAAAACAATTCCTTCCCGAGGCTATTTTGCAGAGGCACCGTTGCTCTGTCTGCAGCTTAGTCGACTGTGATTGGTTTAAAGAAATGGCAATAAACCACAGCATGTTCTTCCCCCATCTCAGAATACTGTGTGGACTAGCAAGACCCTCCTCTGCAGCGCTGTGGAGGAAGGTCTGGCAAAGCGAGACTAGGGGCTAGGAAGTAGGAAACAATGGGTCTGTGATTTCATACAGAAGTAAACAGAAGTAAGCTTCTCATCTCTACCAAAACCACTATCAGTGTTGTTGACTGAAGCGGCAATTGTCGCGATCAGATACTATGTAGTTAGCCTGCGTTAGCTAATTAAAAGACGTTGATTAGAACTATTTGAGCTGTCTTAAATATGCACTTGATGGCTACATAGAGTGTGCTAAGTGACTGAGGCAACAGCTACCTCCCAAGCAAAAAGTCAGCCTCTTCACCAGCTGATGACCGTTTTAAAATAACTCTGTCTGTCTTAGATTATATACTTATTTTACTGGATGTTTTCCCTATTACCATTAAAAGATAACAAAAAATACCAACATAAACCTGAAACTATGACTATGCTCTATGCTGTTCGAAACAAGTAAATGTTGTTTAGTTAATTATGCTCACTTTAAGATATGCTATAGCCATCAGTCAGTTATTATTTGGGATTTATTTGGCCAGCAATGTTGTTTCCTCTGTGGACATTTTTTTTAACATATTGAGACAAGATCAGGCAGATGGTTGCAAACTTATTTCTCATGGCATCCTGATCACATTCCAAGACTCCAACCCTACTGGGAGCAGTGTTCTTATTTCCAACACAGAGCTTAATAACATGAACTTCCTCAACAGCCACTTACCAGGTGTAAAACCTGACCTTAATGACATGCTTGTGAATTATTAATTGAATCACATTTGGTGCATTTACATATCAAACTGCAGAGCACAGAGAATGTATAGCTGACTGTTGGATGACGAGAAGCAAGAAGTGAGGTTCATATTTTTCAATCTAAGCTTTTTGTGTATTGATTACTTTCAAAATTTAATTTCAAACCAGTTATCTCTGTTGTGTTCTGCTTTATGCTTCCCTGCAGAGAACTAGCAACAAAATATTAAAGCTCTGTTAGTGCTGACTCTTTTGATATGAAGCATGAGAACCTTCTGCCTCTGTCTTGTCAGTGCTAAAAGAGGAAATTTGGAACCAATTTTCAAAGGCTACAGACAGCGAATTGACATTTATCTTAAAATAACCTTTAGTCAAACGGCCTTCAGTATCTCTCAGCAGTGGCTTAGTCCTATTTGGCTTATCATATAGAAAAAGGTATGAGGACAGAAGATAGGCGGAGGTTTAGGGAGACACTTTTTAAAAAACCACAACGCACCAGTGGCATTGAACAAGCTCTTCTCTGTATATAACAAAGATAATCCAGTGTGTGTGTGCAAGGATTATGGTTGCTTACTAAAGATAGCAAAATGAAATTAGATTTCAATAACTGAACATTTTGGGTGTAAACTTGATCTTATTTTTCAGTGACAGCATTTGTATTATAAAGGTGGATTTGTTAACTCAGAGAGCTAATAATGTTTTGAGGCACCTGTTCAAACCAAGCACAAATTTATATTAAAGCTGCGAGCAGCGATGGACGGGCCCTCGCGCCTCTGCGCTCGTCGGGGTTACCGGCGGACGCTGCTCCTTGCGACCGTGCATTTGCGCGGCACTCAGACGCCGCAAACCGTCACCAATGAAAAGGGAACTCCCCGCCGAGTTCAATGATACCTTACACAAGACTCTACGTCATACGGTTCATTAGCTGTGAAAGGGGGCGTGGCTAAAGCATAGGGGGCGGGTCCAACCATCACCAATTAAAAATTAAGCCTCTGCTGAGATGAATGATACCTCACACAAGACTCTACCTTAAATGGGTCAGCATGTATGAAAGGGGGCGTGGCTTGAACATAGGGGGCGGGTCAAACCATCACCGATGAAGAAGGAAGTCTCTGCTGAGTTCAATGATACCTCACACAAGTGTTTACATCAATCGGGCCATTAGTAATACAAGGGGGCGTGGCTTGAACATAGGGGGTGGGCCAAACCATCACCAATGAAGAAGGAAGTCTCTGCTGAGTTCAATGATACCTCACACAAGGGTATACCTTAAACGGTTCAAATGTTATGAAAGGGGGCGTGGCTTATGCATAGGGGGCGGGCCAAACCATCACCAATAAAGAAGGAACTCTCTGCTGAGTTCAATGACACCTCACAAAAGACTCTACCTTAAACGGTTCAAATGTTATGAAAGGGGGCGTGGCCTGAGTAAGTGGGCGTGGCCATATTATAGGGGCCGGCTCAGTATCACATGTAGACCACACATTCTGAGTTTCATGCAAATCGGATGATGTTTGTCATATAAGGCAGATTTCCTGATGCCAGCGGGGGGCGCTATGACCAAAAGTCAATTTTGGCCTGTAGGTGTCCTCAGGCATGGACCCTTGTCAATTGTGAGAAATTTCGGGCAGATACGACAACATACACTCAAGTTACAACAACTTCTTTGTTCATCGCTAAACACTGAAAATGGCCGCCACGCCACGCCCACACCGTCTGACGAAAAGTTTTTCTTTTAATAAATTTTCATTGTTAAGGTGTTGAGATGGTACAGACCAAGTTTGAAGTCCATCGGATGAAATCTCTAGGAGGAGTTCGTTAAAGTATAGCACCTTGACTTTTAGGCCTACTTCCTGTTGCCACTAGGGGGCGCTATGACTTTAAGTAAATATCGGCCTGTATTTATCCTCAGGGTTGGACTCTTATGAATCCTGAAAAGTTTCGAGGTAATCGGACAACGTACACTCGACTTACACCCACTTCCTGTTTCGGCTGCGAAACGCACAAAATGGCCGCGCCCTATGACGAAAAGTTTTTCTTTTAACAACTTTTCATCTTTAACATCTTAAGATGGTACAGACCGAGTTTGAAGTTGATCGGATGAAATCTCTAGCAGGAGTTCGTTAAAGTACGACATGTGGAAATGGCCAAAATCGCACTAATTTCGAACTTTGAGATCAAAATGGCGGACTTCCTGTTGGGTTTAGGGTATGGCTGTAATGACGTTTTTTGTACATCTTGACATGTTTCATATGTGTACCAAGTTTCGTGAGTCTACGTTAAACGCACTGCAGGGGCTCAATTTTCTTAAATTTCTAGGGGGCGCTAGCGAGCCATTTTTGTGCGCCTATTCCCGAAACCCTTAAAATACGTAAATTTTCACCAGACTTGATGCGACCGCCAAATTTGGTGAGTTTTTGAATATGTTAAGCCCCTCAAAAAGCCAATTCATTTGATGGGAAAATAATAATAGAAGAAAGAATAATTCCTTCAGTTTCAATAGGGCCTTCGCCGCTGTCGGCGCTCGGGCCCTAACTAGAAGTTGCTGTATTATTAAGCCAAGGAGGGTATGTTTTGGGCCGTGTTTGTCTGTAAGTTGGCAAGATATCCCAGAAAGATGACTGCAGATGTTAATGAAATGTGGTGGAGAGTTTAGTCGTTAGCCAAGGAAAAGGTGTTTTTGTGTTTTGGTTTTAGTTTTTGGTGTGTCTCCAAATCGAGGTGTTTACAAAATTTGTTATTGGCAAGAGAGTTACAGTACAACATTATATAATAACAGCAGCAGCAACACCAAGAAAAAAACTGATCAAATGCATTCACATTGTAAAACTTGTTAGTGGATAATCCTTACCCTAACCACATTGACAGCTGCTGTATAAGAACACTCTGGTCCTCGTAGGGAGGAGGTCGTTGTGGACAGGTGGGTCATAAAGCACAGGGTTTTTAAGCCGGGGAGCGGAGTTCGTGTCCCGGAAGAAGTTAAGGAGAAAACACAAGACTTTCACCCAGGAAACGCGTGTTTATGTCCTGGGAGTACTACTTTAGGGGACCAGTGTTTTAATCCAAACCACAATCTTTTCACTACTTGTTTTGGTGCCTAAACTTAACTGACACAGTAATGTGCTGCATATCCGGCGTTTTTAACTAAGCTAAACCGAATATATTCGATTAAAATAGATTGGTGATGCTGTTTTTTCCTCATTGTTCTCTGTGAAGTTAGCTGGAGTAAATGTAGCCCTGGTGTGTTTCATGTGGAGTGACTGCGTCGCTCTCTCTTTGTATACAGTCTATGGTCGACTCCGTTTAAAAATGAATAGTCCTG
This sequence comes from Perca fluviatilis, assembly GCF_010015445.1. NCBI lineage: Eukaryota > Metazoa > Chordata > Actinopteri > Perciformes > Percidae > Perca > Perca fluviatilis. Next base: position 20,091,968 of record NC_053122.1, read on the forward strand.
TGAATGCTTGTCAGTCATTCTCTGATTTTTTTTTTAATTTGGCATGCAGTTAACACACCAGTCATAATTCTGTTCTAATGAAAACTCAGATCCTGTGTGTTTACGAAGAAGAAAATAACGAGAGCTGAATTGAACTAGCTTTAAAAGTGATTTTTCTTTAAGTCCTGTGGATAAAGACTTTAAAGTAGTAAGAAACTTTAGTTATTTAAGTGTTAAATGTGTACATTTAGAACAGATAAAAAAAATTGTGATTCATTTGCAATTAATCGCCAGTAAACTATGGACATTCATGCGATTAATCACGATTAAATATTTGAATCGATTCACAGCCCTAATTTTAACCAAATATACTGTAAATCACTTCCTAATACAGTTTTTACCACACCTGCTATCGAGAAGGTCTTATCTTTCAAATGAACATTTACAAATGGAGGGGAAAAACATTTACGGTTTCTAAATTAACCAATTCAAAGAATAGTGGAGCCTTGAAGTTAGTGCTAATCTTGCCGGACTTCCCTCCATAGCGCTGCGGAGGAGGGTCTGGCTAGTCCACACAGCATTCCAGGATGGGAGAAAAACATTCTGTTGTTCATTGGCATTTCTTTAAACCAATCATAATTGTCATGGGCAATGGAGCAATCCCGGAAGTGGAACGTCGTGGATATAGACTACATCTGTGCTCTCTAAATGCACCCTACCTCATTTATTAATTTCTTCTTCCCTACCACCTTTATTCATCCTTTCCCTCCTACTTTCCCTTAGACCTTCAGCTAAGCTTCCTCTTCTTCCCTGCATGGATTACATTTTCTTTCACTACAGTCTACATCACTGAGCTGGTAAACTGGTGCTGACAGATGGAGCTCAAACTCCAACCGAGGCACTTGACTGAACAATCCTCCAGGAGCGTTTCAGCAGCAAAAAGTAACCGCCAGCCGAAACAATTCCATCATCTCATGATGAGTCGTTGTTGAAATACAAAACATAACAGTACAGTAGGTCTTTGAGCTCTCCGCGAACAAATCAGATCAGAAGGGGGCACTCCCTTTGGAGCAGCAGCACATCAGTCCAAGACAGAGGAGATGCACTTCCCCGCAAGGACTGAAATACGTCCATGTCTGCCTCTGTGCAGCATGGAGTGGTTTATGGTTCAGCGGACATATTTGAGAGTAAACACTCCAGTGGGTTGATTATCTTTCCATGAGTGAAGGTGAAGCTTACACACCAACCTATGCTGCTGCCAACATGCTGGATTACTTTCCTCTGCCCTATTCCATCTATGGGGGGCGGGGGGGTGGACACAATAAGACGAACACCTACGAACGCCTGTCCAAGACAATAGGCCTGCAATAATTACTTTTTGTTGAGACAGTGGCAGAGAAGTGTTGATTGAACTTTTCAGATCAAATGTATTTGTTCTCACTTGATATTTTTTCATCTAACGCAAGAAGAAAATTAAATGAGGACCAATATTGCAGACCTTTCATATGAAGAGACTTCATGCAGTTTGAATTTATTTTGTTATCCTTTATTGTTATCTTATTTTTGGTTAATCCTCATTCACAACGCTTTTCATAATAGTAGTTAGTCTCCAGACACTCCAAGAAGGCGCTGATTGTTATGATAGCATTTGTTATTGTGCTGTATAGCTCCTGCGGGTGTCTTTCTGTCAGAACATTACATTGTGTCTGATGCATATTAGGCATAAATGATGAGTATGTCATTATAGACTTTGTAATCAAGCCTCAGAGCTTCAGTGCTGGACTAAATGAAACTGACAAGCATTTTTTTCCTATGTAATTATGTTTCATGAACTGTGTGTGTGTGTGTGTGTGTGTGTGTGTTTACCTTCAAAACCCATGGTTTTGAAACTTAAGACTTTATCTATCAAGTAAGTTTCGACATATTATCTGGGTAGCACACTGACAGAAAAATGCATACGCTTTCCATTTATAAAGCCGCACGTATGCCTAGTTCCGTTAAATTAATCGCAATCTTTGTGGAACAGGGTGCTTGCGCACAAGTCTCATTTCCATCCCCACAGTTTGCCATAAATGGGCATAGATTCGCCCCGAATAACTTGTTTGCATATCGATACTTGTGCCCACTCCACCACTCATTAGATTTGTCAGTGAGTTATCTCTGCCATAAGAAAGATGATCAATGATTATTTAAGAGAGCTCATATTTAAACTTTACAAAGTGCTTCACACTTCTGGATGAAATGAAAAAATCATTTACATGGGAAATGATGGCTCAAATGTAAATAAAATGTGATGAAATGTATCACCCATAAATCATTTTAAATTAAGTTTATAAATCTGCCTTTGATTGAAACTTCTGGTCTGAAGTATGCATGAGGTTTGCACATTCTGATTGCACATTTATAAATACCAGTTTATGTATATAGTGTGTGTGCAGATTTTGTGCATATCCATCGTTTATACATCTGTCCCCTGTAGTTCAATTTATAGATAGTAATCACAATTTACATTACAATCTACCACTGCACATGGATTATCTGCATATTAATCTGTAATAAATAACATATAAGCACAAACCCTCCCTTCAAATGGACCTTTTTTCACAGCAGACATTTTGACATGTCATAGTAGGAAAAGCATAGCTGAAATTGATAACCTTAAAGTGATGGTTCGGAGTAATTCACCCTAGGGTCCTTTGCACCATGACCTCGAGCCAAACACCCCCCCAGAAGCTTTTTTCACCTGGGTTGAACATTGGGAGAGTTAGCTAGAGTAGCGTTATCAGCTGAATAGTAGCTTAGCGGGGGGGGCTAATGGACCCAGCTTGTATGTCGTAGTTACCCACTAATAATGCCCCGAAATGAATACCAAACGTCTACAAGTAGGTAAAAATAGGTTATACTCTCATAAAACGATGGATTGTAAAGTTTGTAAGTACACCAGAAGTTTATGAACACTTGCCTGCTCTCTTCAGCTCTCTGTTGCTGCTGCTACCGGCCGTTAGCATGCAGTTAGGCGAAGGGCCGTCTACAAATTACTACACCGAAAAGAGTTACAACAAAATATTTATTAATTCAATGATTAAATAACATAATGTCTCCAAACTTACCTCAATTATTACTTGTCTCCTGCTAGTTATACTACAGCACTTACTTTAAAAAAAAATTAAATTAATACATATTTTTGTTGCATCTCTTTTTCGGTGTTGTAATTTGTGGAACGACCTAAGCACTCATCTTACAGCAGCAACAACAACAGCAGAGAGCAGAAGCCAGCAGGCAAGTGTTATTTACATAAACTTCTGGTGTACTTACAAACTTTCCAATCCATCGTTTTATGAGAGCATAACCTATTTGTACTACTTGTAGACGTTTGGTATCATTTCGGGCATTATTAGTGGGGTAACTTACGAGATACAAACGTGGGTCCGTTAGCCCCTGCGCTAAGCTATTCAGCTGATAAAGCTACTCTACGCTAACTCTCCCAATGTTAGATCCAGGTGAAAAAAGCTTCTGAGGGGGTGTTTGGCTCGAGGTCATGGTGCAAAGGACCCTAGGGTGAATTACTCCGAACCATCACTTTAACGATGGCTCAATTCCATCAAGTGTCCCAGTAAGCTGTTTCAGTGAGTCAGCATGCCCAATACCAGGGCCTCTCCTAAGTGGAATGCAGCCATCATTAATGATTTTTGAATACACCGGTGCTTTTCCTACTATGACATGTCAACATGTCTGCCGTGAAAAAGGTCTATAGTACATCACTACCTTGTCAGGTCTGAGTTGAGTATGTTTTAGTCCTGTTTGATAGTAGTAATGTCTTTCAACCATCAAGATGTCTTTTGAAGAGTTGCTGTCCTCTTCCTGCTTTCATCCTTGAACATCTGCCTTCGTGGAAACATATTCAAGAAAATGGGATCAATATTCTGTGATCACTAGGGCTAAATGATCTTATGAACCAACCGATTAAATTAACATAGTGGTCATTCATTCTCTCTCTCTCTCATCTTTACTCACTTGATCACCTGCCAATAATAAAAGTTGATTATCATCATCCACATCATAAAATCACTGCTCTCTAAACTGGCGAATTATATGTATTGGAAAGAAAAAAGTCAGATTTCTTTGAGCGTGTGAAAAGTGGAAAATCTGTTGCACTTACTGCTAAGCAAGTCTTGAGTTTAGACTGTAGTGGGTGTTTTGTCGTAAGACGTGCAAGGCTGCATACTTTATAAGAGCATTAAGGTACTTTAAAGGGAGCTGAGTGCAATGCATGTTGAGAAAGTGAGAGGATAATGGTACAATCAGTATAAATATTTGTGTTGCTGACAGAACCCAATGTACAGTAGGTTTAAGACTGATGCATGAATGACGTGTTATTGCCATGTTATATTGCATATTACGAGGGGCTGCCTTGATTACATGTTGCCAGCTTGCAATGTGCATCAGAAAATATTCTCCTAGTCATTTATGAGTTGTAATGTCTGCTCATTTTTGCAGAAGAAAATGAAGAAAAAAGAAACCTTTTAATATCACCAGAGACATACTGAGTTACAACACATGTTCGTATATCACTGTGTTTAGACTTTCAAGTTGTAGCAATAGAGACTTCATATTTGTCAAGCTATTCCTCAAACATTATATCAGGTATAGAAAATAAAGAGGCACAGGGGGACAATTTTTATGAATGTACAGTATGTGTTATGAACTCTTTGTTTCATTGTTTATATGGTTTATAGTGGTGGTATTCCCTGTAACTAATTTCTTAACTTCAGCACTCGGCACATACAGTATCTCAAAAAGTGAGTACACCCCTCACATTTTAGTAAATATTTCATTATATCTTTTAATGGGACAACACTGAAGAAATTACACTTTGCTACAATGTAAAGTATTAAGTGTACAGCTTGTATAACAGTGTAAATGTGCTGTCCCCTCAAAATAACTCAACACACACCCATTAATGTCTAAACCGCTGGCAACAAAAGTGAGTACACCCCTATATTAAATTCCCATAGAGGAAGGCAGATTTTTATTTTTAAAGGCCAGTTATTTCATGGATCCAGGATACTATGCATCCTGATAAAGTTCCCTTGGCCTTTGGAATTAAAATAGCCCCACATCATCACATACCATTCACCATACCTAGAGATTGGCATGGTTTTATGTCGATTAGCCTAATAGCTGTTTTTTTTTTTTTTTTTTTTACAAGTTATAATTGAGGTAAGTTTGGAGACATTACCTTATTTAATCATGAAATTAATAAATATTTTTGTTGTATCTCTTTTCGGTGTTGTAATTTCTAGACGGCCCTAAGCACTCTTACTGCCTGGTAGTAGCAGCAGCAGCAGCAGAGACAAGAAGCCAACAGGCAAGTGTTATTTACATACACTTCTGGTGTACTTACAAACTTTACAATCCATCGTTTTATGAGTACATAACCTATTTGTACTAGTGTAGAAGTTTGGTATCATTTCGGGCATTATTAGTGGGGTAACTTACGAGATACAAACGTGGGTCCATTAGCCCCTGCGCTAAGCTATTCAGCTGATAACGCTACTCTACGCTAACTCTCCCAATGTTCGACCCAGGTGAAAAAAGCTTCTGGGGGGGTGTTTGGCTCGAGGTCATGGTGCAAAGGACCCTAGGGTGAAATTACTCTGAACCATCACTTTAATGAGCATTATTACTCAAAGCCAGAGTGACTCGCTGAGCAAATTAAAATAGTGCTCTCGTGAGAACCCTGGAGTTATGGCTTCGAAACGGCCGGAAGTCATTCATTTCCTATGGAGATTCGCAGACCGCATGCGAATGGGTCCGAACCGGGTCTGAACGAATGCGGTGCGAAAGAAATCGTGTCAGTTGGTCATCTGGATGCGTTAAAAAAATTGAACTCTTGCGAAAGGTTACGGACGGTTCCTATCCGACTGAAGTTAGCGTTGCTATGGTACTGATAAACAAACCTGCTAATGCAAATTGGTTAGCTAGCAACAGACACCGAACTATTGACATTATACCGCTATATCACATTTAACCAACCTGACATGTCAACGTCCTGGGCAACTTTTCTCCACGCAGCAGCCTTTCTATTTATAGCTGTATAAGAGAGGTCAGAGAGAATCGTACATTCAGACACTCGTTCTAGTCTCTCTGCCATTTTTGTGAGTCGCTTCCGAAGCTTTTCAACGGTGTAGTACGACGTCCACTGGGGGCGCATTATGGAGCTGATTTCAACTGCCAGTGTGAAGGCGGCGTGAGTCCAGGGTACCTTCTTTTTTTTTTTTATCAAACTGGACACTGCTCTGTCACCAGCAGTTGTTTTTAGATGAACACTCTGTTTCTAGTAGCAACCACTATGGCAGAGTCAGAGCAAGTACATTTTAACTGACATTGTTACATCTGCCATTTTGTCAGGCAAATATTGACAGGAATCTTAATGCCATTGTTGTAGAATAATCTGTAAATAATATCTGTAAAATTGCATTATTTGTGATTGTTGATTTGTTTACTGCTAACCAAGCTAGACTGTCTGTCTGAGGCTAATGTGTTGCTTATACAACATTTGAAGTAACCATTACTGTTGGGCTAACTGTTAATGTATTTTACTCAGACATAAAATAGATTTAAATTTCTATGATTTTAATCTTTTGAATTTTACTCTTGTGGACTCTATATACATGTTGACTAAATAACTAATGTGCTGTACATTATATGGGGACTTCCGAACCAAGGTTCATGTTTTTGCATTTGATCCGTAAAGTTTTGTTTTCACGCTGCAAGTGCACTAAAGAACTATACGTGACAAAACTATGTCCTGTCGTCATCATCATCAGATACGTGAGCCGTGTCTCCCGACATTTGTAATTGATTGGTTCGTAGATGGGCTTCGCCGTCCTCCCGTGTCCTCTTTGTGTCAGTGAGTTTTTCCAACTGACTGCTGCTCTACCCGTGCTGCCGCAGCTTTTTTTGTTTTGATGTGTTGTTAGAAGACATGGGAACTTTACATGGGTCTTGAGGAGCTGCAGCATTTATTTAGAGACAAACTGAAACCTACACTCAGTCGCTTTGTCTGACCAGCTTCCGCTGGTTTGTGGATGGCTAACAACCTATCATCAGGTCTGATTAATGCAATGGCAACTGTGTATTGGAAACTAACATGAGGAAACTTTGAAGCCAATTGCAAAGTTTTACCGGAGAAAGTTTTTTTGTTCTGCCACACCGTTCATTCAGAGCTCCATTGTTATTTAGAAGACAACACAATTGTAGAGTTGTTAAGCACTGTCATTACTATTGAAATGGAATGGAAAGGTTAAAGTCGAGATTTCTTTCATTTGAGGGTATTTTCACATGGTTAGTGCTTTTGTACTTCTTTGTAATTCAATTTGAGGTTTCCAAAAATATAAAGACAAGGGGCATTAAATACATTTCTCAAATATTATACAAACATTTGCACAGTGACTTCTTGACAATTAAAACCAATGAACACTGCCAGATATTTTATCAGCAGAGAAATCTTTATGGAGGTTTAAAGGTAAATGACTGACTCTTTCATTTTAAGGGGCTGATCCCACCGAGAAGCGTCGCTATAGATGCAGCCGCTTCAAACACAAAACACGGTGGTAGACCTGTGGAGCAGGGGTGTGCGCGCAACCAGGCGATCAAAAGCGATTAACGAAAAAAAAAATAGATTCAAGCAGAGAGAGAGAGCATCAATAATAGCGGTTCACAGGCTAAAGGCTGATTTAAAGTAGTACGTACTCTGCACCTACGCCGTAGCCTACGTAAGTGGCCTACGCCATTGTGGGGATTTATACTTGTGGGCTGGTCTGTTTGGGTTGTTAGAGAAAAGCAGAGCCGGTACGTAGCGTGTGTGTGTGTGTGTGTGTGTGTGTGTGTGTGTGTGTGTGTGTGTGTGTGTGTGTGTGTGTGTGTGTGTGAGTGTGTGTGTGTGTGTGCGCATGGGGACAGTGCGGAGCGAGTGAAAGAGTGAAGGGGATTAGCTCCAGAGCGAGTACAGAATGGGCGGTGGAGACGGAAAAACAAAGTGATCCCCTGTGCTTACTGACCATGTAGCAAGAAAAGTTAACCCGCTCCTCGATTACATGTTGTTCACAGGTAAGGAGCACCTGGAAATGAGTAGCAGGAAATGCGACGTTAACAAGCCACGGCCAAGCAGACCAATGAAAGCAGTCTGCGTCGCTGCAACGTGAACTTACATTTCTGGGGAGGTGCACTTCAAGCTACTACTACTGTGTAGGGTTCGTATTTATGCGTTCCTACAGCGTATATTCAACACAGAACAATAAATGAGACTTGATACAAGAGTTAGCGATTAGCATAAGAAATATGCAGGTTAATTAAAGTGTTAACGGTTGTCATTTATGGTCAGCTAGTCAGTAAAGCCAGATAAAATGTGCGTTTAAAATTGCTAGAAAAACGTGATGCGCGGCGCAAGAAAGAAGCACACGGCAGATATGCTGTACTATAGAAAAAAAATGGTTTTGCTGGTGATGTGTTTCTAGCGACGATAGGCCCATAACTACTTCTATTGAATACCATGCCCCTGAGAAAAAAAGGATGCAGACTTACTGAAAAAAGAGACAGAATGATATCTTTCACAGAGCGAAGGTCATGCTCTTCTCTCCCAACACAGTACAATCACTGTCTTTGTTTCAATTTTCAAAAGGAAGCTTTTGCTATGCCACAGCTCCGAGTACAACTAGGCTTCTCCCGCTGAGACCTTGAGGAAAACAATATCATCTAAATTTTTCAAATCAATATTTATTATTTTCAAAGATGTATTGGCTGCTATCGACATTTTGTCTTACAGGTTTAATATGGTGCTTCATCCCTGCTCATATCCTCCTGGGTTCCCTCATCAAAATGTTGAATGCCTTTTATCATTTCACAGAGATTCTTTGACTGCTAGGCTGCTGACAGAAAGGCAAAACTAAACAAGTTGAAGGTCAGTCAGCTCAGAGGGATGGTTCTATATTGTCCGGTAAAACAGCTGCAATCATACTACATCCCATGGCCCATCATGCGGACGCTACATTATTGATCACTTAAACATCCGTCATCATCAATGGAAACAGCAGTATCTTTGACTTCAAAATATGACTTGAAACGTTTTTAGCAAACAGCAGGTCACTCACATTAAGAAAGGATGGCCAATACTACATAGAAGATTTGAAACCTTTAAGGAACTTGCAAGTTGTCAATTTACACTATATATCCCTTATGACTTTCTTTTCAAATCTTTATCTTCAAGTTTTCCTTATAAAAAAGTAAAAGTTCAACTGAGTGCCAAAGTGCCGGTGTTATCATGTTAAAATAAGTGTGTAATAGCCAGAATCTTTCATATGTAACGCAAATACCATTTGTACTCGTGCCACATACAGTATCTAAGCCGTATGCTCAAGCCAGGATTGGCAGGGAGGTGGTCAAATACTATTTGACCCCTATATAGGGGGTCACTGCCCAGTCCAAGAGGGAAAATAAGCAATATTTTGTTTGTGTGTATTTATGTAATATAATATTAAATATATTCCTCTGTAGATGAGGGAGCTTTTCTTCAAGATCAAAAGAAAATAAATGCATGATAGCTCCACAAATAGCTCCACATGTTATTGGTACAAATGCATCCTGGGACAAACTGCACTTGCTCATGATTCTGTTGTGTACTCATGAGCCTCATCTGGCATGCTGAAGCACAACACTATCACACAGATGAGATGCTGGGGTTTGCAGAACTCATGTGCTCGAGAACTGGGACCACACACACACACACACACACACACACACACACACACACACACACACACACACACACACACACACACACACACACACACACACACACACACACACACACGTATCCTCTTAAAAAAAGCGACAGTGCTGACTAAGGTTTGAGAAGAAAAAAGTGCTCCTCTAATAACCGAAAGAAGTGAAAGTTACAGGATGTCTCACTTGTCCCCATCTTGCTTTGAAATCACACTGCACAGCCATTAGGAGCAAACGACAATGAATGGGAGCATTTTGGGGCAATGTCCTTAACAATTTACGACTAACACTATTTTTTTTTCCCATTCCACTTCTGAGCTTTATGGCTCACCACAGACTGTTTTACACAATGATCTTGTCTCCTTGTAATCTCTAATACTGCTGACATTATTACAAGGCATCTTCAGTGCAGCCTCTTTTTCTTGCCAGTAGTCAGCTCAAAGGATGAGTTGCAGAGGCAGGGCAGAATGAAACAAAGAGAGGAGACAGAAATATTACTACAAAAACGATACTGTCCTTTATAAGAAGTGTTTTGCAGGTTGCAGAATATTAAAATTGTGTGAGTTGTCTCTCCCTTTAGACATTTAAAGCAACCCTCATTGAAACGCTCTCTGTGTTTTTATCTGTTTAGTTACCTCTCTATCTAAGGCCTCCTACCTGAAATTAGCATGTGTGTCATATCCACATTGTGTCTAGCCATTATTACATCCAAACCTCCACATTAATATTGATTTCCTGTACCGACACTGAAATCAGATTGCTGATCATGTCTCCTCGACAATAACAGTATCATTTAAATCCTTTATAGAGATGGCCCGCACTCAGGAAATGGAGTTGTTATAAACAGTACATAAAACATAGTCAAGGACGTGCCAGATTCATGCAGGATGTTATTGTTAAAGGCATACTAAAACAAAACAAAAAAAATGCTTTTAAATCTTAGGCTGTATTCAGAGAGCACTGCTTAAAAAAACACAGCCTCCTCATTCATTTCAATGAGGCCAATATATTGAAGCAGCAGGGGTGTCAACGCAAGAGACAAAAAACAGAGGGTCATCGGCAAAGAAATCTGGCTCAACTTTTGCTGCAACACAATGCAGCGTCATTTGGCAAGGCACTACGTTGGCCAATCAAATACACATTCCTGGTAGACTTTATAACATGAATGTTATTGTACTGTTTTAAAGTAATTAATTAACTAAGTTATTAGTTAAAAATCTTGTCTCATAATATTATAAGCCACCGTGCAGTGTTTTTCTTGTTGTCAAGTCATGGATCTACAATTCAATTCATTGTCTCTCACCCGTACTTGAAAAACAACATGCCCCCACTAACATAGACGCTTGTGGGGATGTTTTAACGCAGTGCTGTTTTCGGTCTGCAGTGCTCAGTTAGTAGTCAAATCACCTCCCAAATCCCCGCAAAATCACGTTAATTTTCTCAAAGTTTAAAGGGACATGCCACCAATTACACCTGAAAAACAGTTTATTGTAATGTTGAGTATTTTTCAGGTCATGAAAACAGTTGGATAATGTATTTTGTAGCTCTGAAGGAGGTTTATTAAGTCTGAGAAAATAATGATAGCTTTGGCTTGAGACTTTTAACAGAGAGCCTGTGTTGTTATTATAATTCTTTTTTTTTTTTTAAATATATCTCTCCTAATTCAGTCCAAAAGTACACAGCGGACACATAATACTATTACTTTAGAGCCTATTAACCTACATGTCTAAGACAAAGGGAAAAACATCCAAACTCCACACATAGAAGCTCAAGCTGGCCTCAAGGTTTGAACCCAGATCCATTTTGCTGTGAGCAACAGTGCTAACCACTAGATCATCATGTCCAAACCACCAACATTTAAAATAAGATGCACATTTGTGAGGCAATCCAACAGCTATGAGTTGTTTTTTTTTACAAATACAATGGTCCAATTGTGAAATAGTCTATATTTATTTTGTTTACAAACTACATGCAACTGTCATTGCCTTTCGGACAAGCACAAATGCTTGCTTAAATATCAGTAATATTCAACCAGCCACTGAAGCCACCTACAGGAAAACTAAAAGTCTATACAATCAATTAAAGCAAGGGAGTAGATTCATAATTGATCTTCTCTCAAAACCTTTATGAGCAGGAAGGAAAGAAAACATTTGTTTGTCTGGCCTTTTCTGCCAAATCAGTGTGCAACAGGTAAACAGAGCAGAGCAAAAGCCAAAAAGCTTCAGTGGGAGACTGAAGGTGAGTGCTGGGGGGAGACAGGAATGAGGAACGAATGGGTTTCAAACAGAGTGACATTTCCAGGCAGTTTTAACGAGGGCTTGTCAAGGTGGTCAGATGGTTTCATGCAGCTGTTCTCAGCTGTCTGAATAGCAAGGTCATGAAGTTTGGCTGTTTGGCTGACAGCACAAGAGTAAAGTGTGAACGGTGAAGGGCCGCTGTCCAAATATCACAACACTGTGTGGCTCTGAGTGGAGGTGGAAAAAAAGGAAAAGGAGATTTGAGGATATTACACACCCCCTCAAAGATTCACACACACTTTGAGAAAATGAAAGCTCAGATTGGACAATCTGGAATCTCCTCCTTATGAGGTCATAAGGAGCAAGGTTACCTCCCCTTTCTCTGCTTTGCCCGCCCAGAGAATTTGGCCAACCCATGAGAAAGAGAGAGACATCATGGCTTGCAAACAAGCAAAGTGACAGTTGGTCAAGGCCACACCCCCACCCTCCACCTGCCTCCCCTCTCTCCTCCTCGATAGCATTTAAAGCTACAGACACAGAAATGGCACATACTAAGGAAAGGTCATTGTGGGACTGGCTCTAGTGGCTGTAATTCTGCACCAAGGCTGAATTTCGGGAAAGAGACTTCAGATCCAGTATTAGGGGACCACTAAGGCCTATATAAAAGCATCCAAAAAGCAGCATGTCATAGGACCTTTAAATGTGGGATTTACTCTCACTAAGCATTTCTTTCATCCGTTTTTCTGATCTATGAGCCAACACCACCACCATCATTGTGGTTTTTTTCATTGTCTGAGTAGTGTGAGAGTTAAACATACTTTAAATACAGGTTATTTGGTGTTTACAGAGCATATCATCATCCTCTGTAATCTCTGTTGCCAGGATGAAGCACCAACATGTTGATCCTTAAGATCATGAAGACACAGAAGATGATCTAGATATACATGTATTTCTTTCTGAAATGTTGCTTCAGTGTGTATAAATTCACTGTACTGAGTGTGTGCATTATATGGCATCCAAACTGCCTAAGAAAAGCTCTTCTATACACTAAATATGGGTTTTGTGTCAGTAACTCCACATTTTGTTTGTACATTTTGTACTGTTTACTCTTGGGTCTATACGGAGTGTTGTGCATTTATTTTGTGTGCCAGCTGCAGCTTCTGTTGTCCATTTGGGACAATATAAAGTTGTCTAGAACTTTAACTGGGTATAAAAGTGAGACAAAACTCCATCAAGTAAAATACATCACATACTGTATTATGTAGTATAATGTGTGAGTAGGGACCATATTTTTCTTTTCATTCTTTTGCTGTCTCAACAGCTCGGTGTTAATGGACGTTTGATTGAAGTAGAAGCTGACGGACAAAAGGTATATTAAATTATGCAGCACTAAAATGCTGAAATGTCAATTTGCTGTTACACCATGCTTCAAATTACAACTGTGCACTTTATCCATGTAAACACGCAGCTAATGTTTTGCATTTTTATTGCAAGGAGCATCAGCACTTTAAAAAGATGCATGTGAATATGCTTGTGTCTTGTCAAATGTGTGTGACAGGTCTTCTGTGATTTATCAATCATTATTGTGGCTACATTGACTGAGTTTAAGCTATGTTTTTAGGATTTTAATCTAAAAAATAACATTTGGAGAAAGGAACACATGCTAAACACTAACAGCTATTCTTCCTCTGGCCATTGAGGTTGTTTGATTTTGATGTCTGTAAGTTTAACAACTTAATCTCAAAAGAATGGTAAAGAGGGCAAGATAGACAATTTAATTAGTATTTATGGTAAATATCTTCGCCAGTGATTTATGAATGTTGTTGTAGAAAATTAAGGTCTAAAGAGTTGATTGTGAAATGTTTCGAGTCAGTTTTCTTTTATTGTGGATATAGCTGTATGCATGACACAATAATAAATACTTAATTCATTCAACTAAAGTAAAACTTAGCTCCATCATTGCAGTTATATCATGACATAGTGATGAAAACTAACAATATCTTCTAACTATCTACTACTTATTTTTAAAAAAACAAGTCAGATAACCATTTTAGGAGTTTTTATTTTTAAAAAATTTTTTTTTTTTTTTTTTTTCACTACGATCCACAGTGAGTAGTGTTAATGGATATGTGGGCCTAAAGTCACGTATACACATCCCACATGTTACGTCTAGGAGAGGAGAGGACGAGTTCGCAGCTAAATCTATAATTAATCACAGCCGAGGCTAGTGCAATCACATCAAGTACTATGCATCTGGGGCTCAATGGGGTCTAAGGATACCGAGTGAATGAGAACATAATTTTACTGTACAGTTCCTACAAAACAGTAACAACGCTCCAGCAAACACTGAAACATAAAGTTGAAGAGGGGGCAAGGAGGAGGAAAGAAACAGAGTTGTTGCTCATCAGATCAATATGTGCATTAACCATGCATGGGCTAGAGTGGTGGTGAAAGGGAAAGAGAGAGAAACAGAGACTGAAAGAGAAAAAGAAAAGTAAGGTTGAGCACAGGTTTTTAAGAGATTTTTGTTAAAATATCTCACCCAGGCTGCCCCCTTTCAAAGTAGATAAGACAATAATGAATGTTATAATTAAATAGGCTTTGTTCCGTCTTTCACCTGAATAAGAAACTGCTAATACCGACTAAAGATAAAGAGTACCATGGATTGTATATTCTATGCTTGTGGCTGGATTTTTTGCACTCTTTCTATTTATCAAAGTGCACCATGGCAGCGTCCTTACACTATCCACTGGTTTCTTGGCATAAAAGCTGGTGTTTCTAAACTGATCTGGAACAGAAAACACTTTTCAGAGAGATTCCTATTGTTCCTATTGGCTGTTCTACAAATGCAGATGCACGTGCACGTTTCGTTGGTAAAAGTTTTGTTTGCTATATCCAAAGGCTCAGGGGTGCAGCTGCAGCTAATTCAAGACTCAACTATTAGATAAGAATCTTTATGTCATTCATCTATATACAGTGCATATATGAATTTTGTTTTGTAAAAAAGTAGTTGAGTTTATTGTACAGGGAGCTGACATTTACTGTGAAAACACCCGGGAGAGCTGGTCTGCTGGGGTTAGCCTTTAGCCTAGCACGAACACTGGCTCGCTTGTTGTGTTTACGTTTCCTCTGACACAGCCTCTGTTGTCTGCTTATTTGGACATCAGCATTAGCCAGCTACAAAGAACAGAGACCGAAGCTGCAGCTCTTTCTACTGCTGCCATCTGAACAAGGACACAAAGGAGGCGGAGTGAACGCTGCAGACCAGCCGGTATATTAGCATTTTGCTAATTCTAGCTCAGGGCTGCGGCTAATTCAAGTTTATATAGCAAACTAGAGCCCTGAATCACAGTCATCTCAAAGGGTTTTACAAAGAAAACGGATTGTCCTTCTCATAGAATTGCCGCTATATAACGGCATGCCATCGGGATGAAATGAATGATTAGTACTCGTACAGGTCACTGTATGAAGCTGTATGTATGACTGTATGTATGCCCATGCTCGTCTGATGGGCAGGGCTGGACAGAGAGAGGAGAGGGAGAGCTGCAGAAAGAGGTCTCACTCTACTTCAAATTTTAAAACTCTACCTCCCGCAGCTTTAAATATTGTTATTAATGTGTGTGGTTTTTAAAGTAATCATTGGCAATTTGTCAACAGTTTGGTCAGAATTTCAGGTATGTTATGCTAGTAGCGGCTAATGTAGCCTCAAGCTGCTAGCTTAAAGCAGTGTTGAGTAGCGTGCTACAGAGGTTTGGTAGGTTCACTTCTTTCTAATTTGACATCACCCAATTTGTTTTTTATTGTAGCCTCAACCGACACTGACTCAAGTAACATAACTTTATCCAATTTATCAGACATATGCAGTAGTACTCCTGAAGACCTGTAAACAGACTTACAGGAGAGTGCCCCTTTAAAAAAACGTGATGGATATTTTAAAGACCAAAACATTTATTGCCTAATCAATAATGAAAATGACTGCTATAACCCTAACTGATAGACTGTTCTGCAAGTCCGAGACAAATGATACCAGTTGTTGTGCCAATGTTCATGTTTATTTTGCACCACCATACTGTAGCACAGCATGCCAATCGCTCCAGCATAACAGCACTTATCAGAGAGCAACAGTCACTTCTAACAGAGTTGGCTTCTAATCTGAAATAAAAACTTTTGGCAGGTCTCAAACTAAAAGGCATAAAGAGAAAAATAAATGAAAAGAAATTTATGATTATGCATAAACTCCTTTACAGGAAAATTTCTGACATTACATGAGCCTGGTCTCTTGAAATGGGATCATCAAAAGACAGCATAACGTCTAAGTTGGGTGCATCCCAGATGAACTATGTGGTCCTCCTCAACGTGACCTTCACCACAACAAATACAGACAGAAACACACAGAGCTTAATCCATCCTGATCCTATTATGTCCACTCAGTGCCGGACACTGCTGAAGCTGAGGTGTACACATGAATGAGAAAGCTAAACTGTGTAAAGGCTGACTGGATTCTCCTTCCTCTACAACACAACCCGAGACTCTCGACAGACGCAGAGGTGTGTGTGGAGGGGTGGCAGAAAGAAAAAGGAGATAGCGGGTCATATCTTGGTGGATTAGTAGAACAAGTGGTCCGCAGAAGCTTATTGTGTGAGTTGAAAGCAGGTTTTGTCCTCTCCATTTTCTGCTGGTGCAAAAATACCAAGAAAATAGCTATTTAGACTACTTTCAATGCACATCACAATATTAAGAGTTACAGCCTTAGCAACATAGTTTTCTTTTCAGAATATGCACATCCAGATATCGAGTGGTGGAAAATTTAAGTACATTTACTAAAGGAATGTTTTTTCAAACCTTTCTGTCTTGTGACCTCTTCCAAAAGTAAGCAGTGTTGGGGCCCCTTGTCATGTCTCAGATGTCAATGAGTTGTTAGCAGTTTCACCAAAAAGACATTTCCTTTCTTAACTTCTCAGATTATTTTATTTTAATAACTGTCAAAGCCAAAAGACGTAAAAGTATCCAATATGTCTCAAAAAGTTTAGAAATAAAGTCCAAAATATAAATACAAATTTATGACGCAGAACTTAATTTATTTGTTTTAATTTCTCTCCCATGAATCATTGCAAGACCCCTCAGATTTATCTTGTGTCCTTTTGGAGGGGCCAGAACCATAGGTTAGAAACCACTAGATTAAGATACTGTGTAAAAAGTAGTTAAAACATTGAAGCATCAGTATTAACAATCTAATAATGTCATAATATTACAGCAGAACCACTACTTGTACTTTTGATAACTTAAGTATATCTTTTTTTATAATATTTCTGTATTTTTACTTGAAATAGAGTATTTTTTACAATGTACTAGTACTTTTTCTTAAGTCAAAGATCTGTGTACTTGACTTCTTCCACCACTGCAGATATCAGTGAAGAAATATTAGGCTATGTGACATTTGCCTTATAGACTCCCCATATAGCTGCAGAGTATTAGATGTTATAAATCAATAATGATATCCAGGGATCAGCCTTAAGCTCACATAAAAATCATAACAGCAGATGGCTTTTCTTTCTTCATTACTTCTGTCTCTCACTTTCTTCCCTCTGCCTCTCTCAGCTGTTTCTTTTTTTTCCGGTTTGTTCTGTCCCTCTCTCTGGGCTTTTCTCCAGTTTACATGATGAGCTGGTGGCCAACAAAACAAACATTGGCCCCAGTCCTCGGCAGGCCGAGAGGACACAGAGCAGCAGGGCAGAACAGCAAGGTTGCTATATAACTTTCTGCATGATCCCTCTGCAACGCCTACTCACCGTACCTCACTAGCAACACCACTTTGCAGAGTGAGATGATAGCTGCTTAAAAATGTCCGGTTGATGCAAAACAAAGGCAGCAGGATGGTGCAGCAAGCAGAAAGGCCGGCCTTCAACCTGAAGCAATGCAGTTTGTGCTGCTCTTTAATAGCGGAGATTGTGATGTGACCTCTGACCTGTGCCCTTATTTATGAATTAATATTATTATATAATTTCCTGGCACACACAACACACAAAATTAAATCAATAGGCAACTACTTTGCCAATTGAATTATTTAAGCCATGTTTTAAGCAAACATGCCAAACAATTGCTGGTTTCAGCTTCTCATATGTGAGGATTATATGCTTTTCTTTGTCTTGAATGATGGTAAATTTATATCTTTTATTTGTTATGTTGGGTTATGGACAGCTACTCGGACAAAACAAACACATTTGAAGACCACAACTCTGGGAAATTGCTGCATGCATTTAATCGACCAAAAATGAAGTAATAATCGATAGAAATTAGTGGTAATATAGTTTAAACTCAAGGTTCACTTACTAACCTTTTCCATACCACTACCTTCTTCAGTGGGCTTCAGTGACCAAAGTATGAAGCTTCTGTCATGTAATAACAAGGGTTGTATATTTGTCCGTTCAATGATGTAAACCTTCCTAAACAGAGACAGAGGTGACAGGGAATGAAATAGCAGATTCCTCCACTGAAGAATATATGGTTGAAAGCCCAGGAAAAAGAAGTAAGTGAACCTTGGGTTACCAGAAATATGTGTTTTGAAGGTGGAGAATGAGTCTTCATGCTCAATGTTTTGTTTAGTAAGAATTTAATCTCAAGACACCACAGTGACAATCGTCACTTTCTATACATAATCATAACATTGTAATGAGCTCTCTTCACCAGGTCCTGTTAGTAACTCCAGTACAGTATATTGAGCAGCTGGATATTGTCTGTAAACTGGCCAGGCCACCGGCCAGTTTAAAAACATGATTAGGGGATGATGGGAGGAGCTGGGGTCAGTGGGGAATTTGTCTAACATCTTTGGTTGTTCTTTTTTTTTTTTTTATCTCCAAGGAGCCTTTCTTTCCACAAAATGACTGTTTTGACTCTAAGGACATGACAGTCATTATCTGTTAGCAAGGATGAGACTTGAGGGGAGAAATTATCAGCGCTCACCCCCCCCCAACCCCATCCCCTCCAGTGTCTCTGTGTTAAAAGGTTCCAGACTTCCACTTATTTAACACTTGAGCAAGCACGATATAAAAGTGCTCTCTACCGTCCTCTCGGAAAGTGGCGCCAGGTGTAAAGGTTTAATCGCCCATCAGGACTTCTTGTCATCAAAATCCCACCTCTGACGCTTTGATTCGACTCCTTTCAATCTCCGTGCTTGTCCGTCCTGTTTGTAGTCATCCTGCGTTACTGTCTGTTTTTAGGACTTCCTATTGGCTTGTCTGGCAGTTTGAGTATATGTGTGTGTCCTGCCTTGGGCTGCACCATTAATCTGATTATCAAAGTATCGAAATCGCAATATCGGAATAGTGCAATATCCAAATCGCAGGGACACAATATTTGTTAAAGGCAAAATAGCAAAATGTCAAACCATTCTGAATGTAGTATTGTGGTGCTGCAGAGACGTCCTGGCCTACAAATCCTATCCTACATATTCAAGGAAAAAATCTTTGTTTGGTACAGATCCTCGCAAAAATCACACTATAATCATTTTATTTTCTATTATTTTAATAATTTTCACTGAAAATGAGAATGATACAAAAATGTACATTCCCTCCAATATCGTGAATCATATCGCAATCGCAATGTCAGTCAAAACAATCGCAAGTAGATATTTTCCTAATATTGTGCAGCCCTAGTCCTGCCTGACCTCTCTGAAGGAAATCCAGATAGGTTTGAGGATTTAAGGCAAAGAAACACAACAACAGTGCACAAAACACAACAAAAAGATAATTGGATATTGGCCCTTCTAAAATTAAAACTGAAGTATGATCAGCTGTCAACATGATTAGCAAAAAAACTCCACTACAGGTGGCATCAACATTGCACATCTTCGGATAAGTTATAAATCTTACTAACTATTCAGACTAATCAGCAAGAGGGATTTGTCCAGAGCTTAATTCTAATATAAATCCTGGGAATAAAGGAGCAGCAGCAGTGCTCAGGTTTGGAGCTAATTGCAATATGACACATGATAATACTGATGAGCAGCTGCTGAACGAAAAATGTATAACCTCAAGATGTCCTTCCTTACCAATTAGTAGAGCATTTAAATTTCAAGCAAAAACCAAAATTTTCTTTTTTCCCCTTAAGCATTTGCTTATGGGTCAGAGCGTTTTAGAAACAGTATTTAAGACTTTTAAAGGGGGCCACTCTCAGCAGTCATTGTTACATGTAGTGGACAGCCTGGTCTCACAGAATTCTGTGAAATGATCACAAACTGTTAACACCGCATTACGTGGTGGTGGCACGGAATGTGTGAAAACTCCGTGTGGCCACCACGGAAAACAATCCAAAGTAAATTAAATGAGAAGATGACGTAGCATTAAGAGCGACTAGGGTAGCGAGGAGTATGAAAGCCCGAAAATCTGCATAGGGAGGTTGGTTGGGGTGGTGGATGGGTCAAACAACACAGGACTTTCACCAAGAAGACCGGGGATCGTGTCCCGCGTGTCACGATCCCCTAACCGTCCCGTTCTTCTTTTCCTAAACCCAACCCGTTGTTCTTTTTCTAAACCCAACCTGTCCGCTGTATACGGCCGTCCCGTTTTTCTTTTCCTAAACGCAACCCGTTGTTGTCCCGCCCACCCATGACCTTTTCCTTAACTTAAGGGCTGTGTTCATTTCAATGAATTATTCCGTGGGCCCATCACGGACTTAAGGGGCCGTGTTCATTTTACGGAATTCTGTGAGATCAGGTTGGTAGTGGAAGTAAAGCAGAGCCTCCAGCTGTAGTATTTATATATTTGGGTCAGTTCAAAATCATTCAAAAACAGGAGGCAGAAATTAACTCCACTACACAATGCAAGAGTATATATCAGGTTTTAAGAATCTCAACAAGTTCAAATGCATTTAAAAATACACACAAGTAATTTCCACTTCAAACAAAGCCCTCTATGAACCTCTAAATCACAGAGTGGAGTACAGTGAGCCAGGCAGTGGATCAGTATCTGTGTGAAGCGCAGGTGAAAGAGTTGAAGATGCAAAAGCAGCTCTGCTGACGTCGCTGTCGACTGTAAAATCAGATTACCTCGTGGTGTGACACTTGTGGGTAGAAAAAATACAACACAAGATACGCAGTCTGGGGCAGCTTGCCTAATGACTGAACTGTCCTTCAGCTGGAGGACTGAGGATTTAACCTCCTGTGCCAACAGTGTGCACTGCAAACCTGGCCTTGACAAGATCAAGAAGAGAATTGTCTTACATGGTTCCTCCAAACTACCATGTACATATCAGTATTTTAACATGAGATGTGAAAGTGGCTTGCAAAATCAGTAACATATTTTTAAAAATATGTTTGTATGTTATGATTTATGTGTTAATTTGTTTTTTTTTATCATATTTTATTGATTGGTATTGATTTATTGATTTTTTTCTATTTTATTCTCTGTACTTTCATTTCCCTAGTTTTAATTGTTTTAATGTTGTTTTCCCCATGGAAAACACTTTGATATTTTGTTTTGACAGGTGCTAAATAAATAAAGTTTATTATTATTATTATCATTATTTTCACTTTTGTAGAACCCTCCGTAGATCAGATTGATCAGAGACGAGTGAGAAACAACGAAATGCAACATTAATCAGATTAAAACTACATGGCATGTACTAAGACCTCTGAGCCGAGCCAAACTGCCTCGAGATAAAACTGAAGATGAAGTTAGAGTATACAGTATAAAGTACAGTCTAGTAGCAGTGATGGACATTTCATTGAGAGATGAGCCAAGCCCATTCTTAGAGAAATGAACCAAAAGGGAAGGTGAGGTTAAAAAATGCTGCTCGAATGTTGTGTGTGTGTTTTTTTTTTTTTGTGTGTGTGTGTGTGTGTGTGTGTGTGTGTGTGTGTGTGTGTGTGTGTGTGTGTGTGTGTGTGTAAGTGTAAAAACGAGGGAGTAAGACACTGGAACATTGCCATATCAAGAGCAGAGCACAGCAGGGCAGGCGGAACCAAAGGTCTGTTTCACAGGGGGAGTGATTAAGGCGTTGAGTGAGGCCCACAGGGTAGAAAAAGGTCAGAAAGGAGAGCTCATTACCCATAATGTGGAAGAAGAAGTTGTCTCATCCAAAGCAGTGTTAAAGACTCACACACAATCTCACAACATTGCTTAGAAAATCAAGCTCCTTGTGCTTCGGCTGAACTGAGTGCAGTGAAAGTAAATAAGTTGCTGATTTTTTTTACTGCAGATGGTTTTTTTTTTTGTCAGAAAACAGTCAATGAAGACTAGTTAGTGATGTGACAAGAGGGAGCCTTTAGGGGATTAAGCATCTGCAAAGTGATGGAAGTGAAGTGGTGGAAAATTTTAGAAATTGGAAACGTGAGTTGTGCCAATAAACTAAGTGTTTAATCGGCTAATCAATTCAGCTGCACTTAGTATATTGTTCTTCATTTGTAAAGTAACTGTTAACTAAAGCTGTCTACTAAGTTCAAGTTTTCCTTCTGAAATGTAATGGAGTAGAAGTAGAAAGTGGCATGAACTTGAGTAAATGGACAATACATACATTCCATCACTGGTGACTTGTTATCAATTTCTACATGCAGGAATAGACTTTTTTTCACCATACAAATAAATTGAAATACCTCATGGTGGCAACGCTTAGAACTTAACATGAGCTGATGAATTCCTGCAGCCGTTTACCTGACCTGCAATACAGTTTGTCATAAAAACAGATGTTTGGAGGTAGGGGTGGTACGGTTCATGAAAAAACACCCGAACCGCTCGGTTCGCTAGTCTCGGTTCGGAGCGTGTGTGTACCGCACGGTTCGTCAGTACGCTGTTAATGTGCACTAACCTCTTACTGCCGTAGTGTCCACTTTCGACACCTATGTAACACTTACTAAGTAACACTTACTGGAAATGACGAGCGGGATGGGCGTGACAAACGCAACCCATGGCAGCTGATTGGACGATTGCGTCACATGGGTCTGGCTGGTCCCAAATTTCAAAACAGACTGTCATGGCGGCTCGTTCAGAATACGATCTCATATTGTACTTAAATAGTTCACCGAAACGTGTTTCTGAAAACATTTTAAGCGAGAAATAGGCCATGCAGTTGCTGAATTTGTCTTCATTTCAGATCGACAAAGGTCAGTTTAAAAGATTTTCATCAGATTTTGAGAGACACCGAGTCGACCGCTCCTCAAGTGGCGTGCTGCCGCTGCAGGTCACGTCACATCACCTGCAGAAATGTCAAGTGGGAGAGAGGCTGCCAGCGTCGTTTATAGTCTGGTGTGTGGGAACATTTTGGGATTTCACGTAACCTATGATGAAATAAAACAATATAGAACTGCCACTGTGTGCACGTTTTGTGCAACATGCATTCAATACGCTAATTTTAGCTATATGCTGAAGTATATTCTGGAGTGTTAAAGAAAAAATAAGAACCGTACTGAACCGAAAACCGTGACCCTAAAACCGTGATACGAACCGAACCGTGGGTTTTGTGAACCGTACCACCCCTATTTGGAGGTGATAATTTCAAATTCTCTGTGTACTAAGGAGGAGATCCTGGTAGTACTGAAACGATTAGTCAATTGATTAGTCAATTGCCAGAAAATTAATTATGACTTTTTAAATAAATGATTAATCGGTAAAGTAAGTAAAAAGGCCCAAGTTGGCTGGTTCCATCTTTTCAAACAGGAGGATTTGCTGTTTTTTGGTAGTGGGCTCATCGATTAACTCAGAGACCCAGGTGTATTAAAGTGATGATTCGGAGTAATTCACCCTAGGGTCCTTTGCACCATGACCTCGAGCCAAACACCCCCCGAGAAGCTTTTTTCACCTGGGTCTAACATTGGGAGAGTTAGCTAGAGTAGCGTTATCAGCTGAATAGCTTAGCGGAGGGGCTAATGGACCCACGTTTGTATCTTGTAAGTTACCCCACTAATAATGCCCTAAATGATACCAAACGTCTACAAGTAGTACAAATAGGTTATGCTCTCATAAAACGATGGATTGGAAAGTTTGTAAGTACACCAGAAGTTTATGAACACTTGCCTGCTCTCTTCAGCTCTCTGTTGCTGCTGCTGCTACCTGCAGTTAGATGAGTGCTTAGGGCCGTCTACAAATTACTACACCGAAAAGAGATACAACAAAAATATTTATTAATTCAATGATTAAATAACGTATGTCTCCAAACTTACCTCAATTATTACTTGTCTCCTGCTAGTTATACTACAGCACTTACTTTAAAAAATTTTTTTAAATTAATAAATATTTTTGTTGCATCTCTTTTCGGTGTTGTAATTTGTAGACGACTTTAAGCACTCATCTTACAGCAGCAACAACAACAGCAGAGAGCAGAAGCCAGCAGGCAAGTGTTATTTACATAAACTTCTGGTGTACTTACAAACTTTCCAATCCATGGTTTTATGAGAGCATAACCTATTTGTACTACTTGTAGACGTTTGGTATCATTTCGGGCATTATTAGTGGGGTAACTTACGAGATACAAACGTGGGTCCATTAGCCCCTGCGCTAAGCTATTCAGCTGATAACGCTACTCTACGCTAACTCTCCCAATGTTAGATCCAGGTGAAAAAAGCTTCTGGGGGGGTGTTTGGCTCGAGGTCATGGTGCAAAGGACCCTAGGGTGAATTACTCTGAACCATCACTTTAATGTTGCATACATGTCATACCAGAGTTATCGTAATTATGAGGTTCCCACTTGATGACTATCGTTCAACTTCCGAGTCGTAATTACACTTGTTTGCCTACTTGTCTTTGGATGAGAACTGTTAAGGCTCGAACATAAGATTGTTTTCTTCTTGGACCAACCACAAAAAACAAAACTTGAATAAGTATCTCTTTGACCTACGCCATTGGGCTGATGAAGGTGCTGGTGTTACTTTACGGTATGTCTGCAGCATATCTCGCCTGATCTACCTGGTTGATGATATAGATGCCGTAGTCAATCTTCTGCCGTCTGAGGATAGGGTGGAGGTAGTGGAGCCAGTACTTAAGGTGGTTTTCTCTGTGACGGAAAGGGATGATGATGGCCACCTACGTGTAAATAACAGGGAGAGTTTGGATTGGTAATTTGTTTGTACTATAAAACATTTCCACATTTGTATCAGTTGGATAACCATTAAAATGCACAATTAAATCAATGCTGGTAAAGAAAACAAGACAAGTATAATAACCATCTGGACCTTTTCTCTGTCACATCTCCAAAGAGTGTTTGAATAATTATGACAGTCCCTTTCTACGGTCAACTGTTCTGCACCAGAAAATCATTTCTGTAGAAAAATCCCCTTGGTTAATGTTACAGTGTACATGAAGTTGCTTCTCATTCATTATGAATAAAGCAGCTCAAGAAAGAAGCTCTCAATGGCATTGCAGATTTGAGACAGATTTTTGGGCCGTCCTCCGTTTCGGTGCTTTAAGTGAATCTTTCTCAGCTGTTCAAAAAGTCCAAGGTTAAACGGTAATTTACCGTGTAAATTCATGGTAATTCTGCACTCAGATGAAGACTGAAAGCAAAGGGACCTTGGTTTCTGTATAGTTAGGCATTGTGGTGGGTGATTGGTGTTATCTTCACTGCTAAAGGAAGCACCCTGACCTCAGTGAAGTATTATGTAAAGCATAAAGACCTAAAACACGTAAATAGACTAATACAAATGGTACCACACTTACTGTGAAAAAAACCACTATTCTGTACAAACCTATGGTTTGCCTTTTTAAAGTTAATCCAATACTGAGAGAAAAATAAGGAAGTCGCATTTCTTCCAAGAAAACGGAAAAATAGACGAAAACTAAAATGAAAAAGTGACTCAGTAGATCAAACTTATGAGACAGTAAGTCAACAATTAAACCTTACTATCTTATAATTTCATAATTTGGACTTATCAAGTGTATTAAAATTTTTGTTAGGAACGACTTCTTGTCTTCCCGGTTTTGATTTCTTATACTGGCCGAAATGTGCTCCCATGATAAAATGTGTGAATATACAGACAGAGAGACAAATACAGACCTTCCATCTAGGCCGACAGTCAGGAGGCGTGTAGCGGCCGCCGTCCGTCACGTTGGGGTTTTCTTTCTGCACTCGTTCCATCGTCATCTGGGAGCTGAACTCGATCAACAAACGCCCCACTGAAGAAACAGAGAAAGAGGGAAGAGTTAGTAAGATGAAGAGGATAACAGAGAAGACAGAGGATGAAGTGGAAAGAAAAAACAGATAAGACCGAAAGCAAGAGAGGGAGAGAGGGATGTACTGTAGGGAGTGAGGGACAGAGGAGAGAGGTTTTAGCTTCAAAGCAATACTGTACGTGTATCAAAGCAATGTGTGCAGAAATAATGGTTTCAAGGGATTTGCTCTGCGTAATGCAGCATTTAATAAGATGCACAGGCTTTGGAAAACCTATATTCCTACCAAATAAATAAAGACTTTGAAGTCAGTCCGTGTAAACACAACACGAAAGGTAATTACGTTGCTCAGTGATGAAGCCACACCATATGTTAAGTCACTACAAATCTATCCATCATTCCTTGAGTACTGACAGATCAAATGCAATCTATGCGTGTGTATTTGTGTGCATGAGATTGCGGGTTCAGACTAATTTAAAAAGAAGGGTTGGCTTTAAATCTCTGGACCCACACAATAAATACAGCCCCTCGTTCAGGGAGCCAGCATCATTAAAATATACGAGCAAGCTTTGCTGTTCAGGCTCCAACCAAAGTCCTGCAACCATAACCCTCATTTTAACAAACCAGACTTTGAGTACTCCTTCTGGGGCAAAATGCAAAAAAACAGTCATTACTGCATGTTTTTCTTCAATGTCAGTGTCCGAAAGAAAACTCATTAGCTAATTTACGAGGACAAAAACATATTACATGGCGTTTGTCACTCAAAATCTATAAATAAAAACATTGGATCAAGGATGTACCTTTTACATACTGTACATTGTGTGTAATCAATCATTTTAGGTGGACATGTTAGACATACTGTTTTACCCTGCTTCTAAGCAAACACTGATACTACAATTACCAAATATATATTGAAAGGACAAGGTTACAGTGCCTTGCGAAAGTATTCGGCCCCCTTGAACTTTTCGACCTTTTGCCACATTTCAGGCCTCAAACATAAAGATATAAAACTGTAATTTTTTGTGAAGAATCAACAACAAGTGGGACACAATCATGAAGTGGAACGAAATTTATTGGATATTTCAAACCTTTTAAACAAATAAATGGGGTATGTCTCTATCAGTTTTGCACATCAAGAGACTGACATTTTTGCCCATTCCTCCTTGCAAAACAGCTCGAGCTCAGTGAGGTTGGATGGAGAGCGTTTGTGAACAGCAGTTTTCAGTTCCTTTCACAGATTCTCGATTGGATTCAGGTCTGGACTTTGACTTGGCCATTCTAACACCTGGATATGTTTATTTGTGAACCATTCCATTGTAGATTTTGCTTTATGTTTTGGATCATTGTCTTGTTGGAAGACAAATCTCCGTCCCAGTCTCAGGTCTTTTGCAGACTCCATCAGGTTTTCTTCCAGAATGGTCCTGTATTTGGCTCCATCCATCTTCCCATCAATTTTAACCATCTTCCCTGTCCCTGCTGAAGAAAAGCAGGCCCAAACCATGATGCTGCCACCACCATGTTTGACAGTGGGGATGGTGTGTTCAGGGTGATGAGCTGTGTTGCTTTTACGCCAAACATAACGTTTTGCATTGTTGCCAAAAAGTTCGATTTTGGTTTCATCTGACCACAGCACCTTCTTCCACATGTTTGGTGTGTCTCCCAGGTGGCTTTTGGCAAACTTTAAACGACACTTTTTATGGATATCTTTAAGAAATGGCTTTCTTCTTGCCACTCTTCCATAAAGGCCAGATTTGTGCAGTATACGACTGATTGTTGTCCTATGGACAGAGTCTCCCACCTCAGCTGTAGATCTCTGCAGTTCATCCAGAGTGATCATGGGCCTCTTGGCTGCATCTCTGATCAGTCTTCTCCTTGTATGAGCTGAAAGTTTAGAGGGACGGCCGGGTCTTCGTAGATTTGTAGTGGTCTGATACTCCTTCCATTTCAATATTATCGCTTGCACAGTGCTCCTTGGGATGTTTAAAGCTTGGGAAATCTTTTTGTATCCAAATCCGGCTTTAAACTTCTCCACAACAGTATCTCGGACCTGCCTGGTGTGTTCCTTGTTCTTCATGATGCTCTCTGCGCTTTACACGGACCTCTGAGACTATCACAGAGCAGGTGCATTTATACGGAGACTTGATTACACACAGCTGGATTCTATTTATCATCATTTGTCATTTAGGTCAACATTGGATCATTCAGAGATCCTCACTGAACTTCTGGAGAGAGTTTGCTGCACTGAAAGTAAAGGGGCTGAATAATTTTGCACGCCCACTTTTTCAGTTTTTTATTTGTTAAAAAAGTTTGAAATAGCCAATGAATTTCGTTCCACTTCATAATTGGGACCCACTTGTTGTTGATTCTTCACAAAAAATTACAGTTTTATATCTTTATGTTTGAGGCCTGAAATGTGGCAAAAGGTCGAAACGTTCAAGGGGGCCGAATACTTTCGCAAGGCACTGTATGTTCTGTACTTTTCTTAGTCTCAACAAATCCCATGAAAAGACTAAAACCAGCAAAAAATAGATCCTACTGACAAGTATTGTCTGGGAATCCAAAGCCTAATAGATCTCCTTCTTCTGTGCCATAGACCTCCACTGTTCTTCAAGAACACATTAATGAGCCAAACTGTTGTACCGGGTGACATGTTGCGTAGTTTATTTTAAATCAATCTTAATGAATCCAGTATTTAGAGATGGACTAACACATTGTTGGTTTTGGTCTTTCCATGAGATTTGTTGACAATACGAAAACTTTTAAAATAACAGAATCTTCTTTAAGACATTATAGATCATCACAGCCATCATATAAATTATTAAAATTATCAAAAGTACAGATATATGTCTTCTGTCTTGTGTTGCATGATATGTGTGTGAGTACACAGTATGAGAGCACTGTACTGCAAAGAAGATAGAGAGAGAGAGAAGGCCAATATAGGGACTTAATAATCCACTTAGCATTGACGTATGAACTTTGTGTTGAAAGGTCTCCTCCAATCAACGCTGCACAGGCGTGTGCATGATCGATGCCAACAAGGTTAGATGTTCATAACATACCTCTTTATCATACCCACAAGAGCCGAATGCAAATATTCCCAACAGCCTTTTCCCCTGACCACTTCTGTCGTCACCCTCCATCCTCTCCACTCTCACACTAAACACTCATGTTCCTTTTTTTCCTCTTCCTCTCTCACACTAATGAGATGGTAAGTGAAACATGGTGTTTTCATCACGTCTCAGAATATTGTTACTTATCTGTCAGACAGCAAAGGAAAGACAAAATAACAGAAAAACAAGCACAAAAAGATGCTATTTTTAGATCATAAGTTGTGTTGATTTCATTTTTTGACACTAAAATTATTTAATTAACGTAGTTACCTTTGAGTACCAGGTTAATAGTGCACAAACCTTTTCTGTTCAGAGACCTATATCATGCATTATTTAGGGCTTCTTGTAAATCCAGTACAAGGCAATGAGAGCATTGCTTGTGTTTTAAGTGCACTCTGTCTCTGCTGAAGATAGATAGACTTTACTAATCCCAAATTGGGAAATTACTCTGTTACAGTAGCAAGTTACAAGTAACCAAGGACATACAGAAAATACAAGAAATATACTAGAAATAATAAATTAGATTAAAAAAAATTATATATATATATATATAATAGCAAAAATAAAAATGCCAGAAAAACTACTGAAAATATACTTAGAGGGATGAAATAAAATGAACATATACATATATATATATATAATACCTACATACATAATATATATAACAAAATAAAATATGTATATGAAATAACCAGTGTGTAAGTAGCATAATAGTGCAATATTGTAATGTGTGTAGTAATGAGATAGTCATCTAACAGACAGCTGTGAATTGTTGTACAGTTTTATGGAATGTG